>NC_054701.1:29842748-30209336 GCF_016097555.1 Gigantopelta aegis | reverse complement strand
ATGAGTTGTTTGAAAATGTATCTAACGAGCGAAAGCGAGGATGATACGTTTTTAAACAACGAGTTGTAAGATAAATAGAACCTAACGGACACGAATGTATTATTCTATTTCTTACATATCCACAAAAAACAGGTTTTAAGCTAATGTTAACATCTTCTTCGACTTAAAGTTATTTGCAGCTCTTGCACTTGCAGCTAACGGAGTGTAAGAAATATTTGTTCATACGTACGAAATTATATGGAGACCAAATCTAGTTATAGATATAATATGTTATAGATTTGCACTAGCTTGGCCACGATTTTATATTGACGGGTAGGCTACCCATACGTGAGGAGGGCGCCCACACTATCTTGAGTCGTGATATGAAGCGACAGACGTATATATATATATATATATATATATATATATATAGATATATATATATATATATATATATTATACATACATACATACATACATATATATATATATATATAGATATATATATATATATATATATATTATATAATATATATATATATATATATATATATATATATATATATATATAAACTCAAGTAAATGGGGGGGGGGGGGCAGCGTACTATTCAAGGACTGTTACACAGGCCCCACGGAGTATATTGAAAATGGGGGGGGGGGGGAGAGTGTGAAAATATGGATGAAAATACATGTATTTGTGGGCACGAACCTGGATTGTGTTTGTGGGGACATGCTTCTTCGAGAAAACTTTGAATTTCATGTGTTAAAATAAGACATTGCAATGAGTCTTCTGACACGAGATATTCAATAACAGGGGAAGGGTGTGTCAACGGAACACTGCGGGCCAGTCCTGCAAGCCATGCTATAAGCATCCTTTTACCGCTGCTAACTCCCTCAGTACTGGAGGTGCCCTTTTTAAATGTTGCAGCTGATCTGTAATGTAATGGAAAATGAAGCTAAACTATTTAATAATATTTAATTTTAGATTGTTTTTGTTTTTTGTTTAAAGAAAATAAGTATTTTATTTTTACAGATTTGTATTGTAACTTTATTACTAATGTTAAATGAAATGTTACTTTTTAAAATCAATGTTCTAATTTATTTTCCTGCTATGTGACCTGTAGGCGTAACTTTCTTCAGCCATTCAGCAATCGCTAAAATGTAGGTTAGACCCCCCGAGGTCTAGCTATGGAAAACACCACGGGTAAAAATCAAAGGGACCGACACCAAAGCGTGGTACAAGTAATTTTAGTCGATGAGATTTTTTTATTAGTCACAAACATCTTACAATGCAGCAAATACGTGATAGTTCCTTTAACTGGATATAAGTACGAAATGAAGCTAAATAAAATAAATAAAAGGTGTTGTCGTTGCAGGTTTTTCTCGGGTGCAGTATTTGGAGGAGTGATGACACAGCACGCTGGGTTTGAGTGGTCCCTCACCGTCATTGCAGGATTATACGTTACTTGTGTGAGTTTTTAAGAGACAGCAAGTTTATAGGAAATTGCAGGATTATACGTTACTTGTGTGAGTTTTTAAAAGACAGCAAGTTTATAGTGCATTGCATGATTATACGTTACTTGCGTGAGTTTTCGGAAACAGCAAGTTTATAGCAAATTGAGAATCATACGTTACTTGTGTGAGATTTTAGTGACAGCATGTTTATATATATTAGAGTGGATTGCAAGATTATACGTTACTCATGTAAGTTTTTATTTTAGTGACAGCATGTTTATATATATTAGAGTGCATTGCAGGATTATACGTTACTCGTGTGAGGTTTTAGTGACATCATATTATATATATTAGAGTGCATTGCAGGATTATACGTTACTTGTGTGAGTTTTTAGTGACAGCAAGTTTATATAGATTATAGTGGTGACAAAGTTCGGACAAATACACCCGTCATTTTCAGATTATATGTTACTTGTGTGAGGTCTTAGTAACAGCAAGTTTGTGTAGATTAGAGTGGTGGACAAAAAGCTTTTCACGGCTTCTAGGAAATCAATACATCCCATGCTTGTATTCATACATGGTACACAGAAATAGGTGATGGAAAAGAACAATTCATTTAACAAACTTGTGAATAACATATTACACAGATGCCATCCTGCCAAATACCAAATTTCTTACTCGCCAGCCACTGAAACATATTTTTAGAAACACTGGCTGTATTTACAATGTACTACTTTCGTGTGTAATACAACGCTTATTGGTCACTTTACTTCCCTGCTACCTGTGGACAATAGTGCACATATTTATAAAAACACTATAGAACTAGTTTCACCCTTTGTTTGACACCGATGTTTTCTTTGCGTTGGGGTGTCGTTAAACATTTATTCATGCATTCTTGTTTAATTCTTGTTTTTGTTGTAGGGAATATTAGCATTTGGTTTGCTGCTATGCAGATTCATGAATGATGTCATTCGTACGAAAACCGAAAACTCGGTTGATGTTCCATTACTGGCAAAATAAACTTCTCTGTTTCCATACAATATGTAAGATGCTGCCGACCAGAGAAACATTTTATAGGAACTCGGTCGCAGCCAGTCTGGGTCGGTTACTTCCGATCAGTGGTGTCCGTATCAGAGAAACTGAAACCTGTTTAATTTTCTAAATCTATCGCAGAGCGTCTGCGTCAATCTGTGTCGATTTGCGTCAATCTAAATCAGTCTACTTCGATCTGCGTCAGTCTGAACCAGTCTACTTCGGTCTGCGTCAGTCTGAGTCAGTCTACTTCGATCTGCATCAGTCTACTTCGATCTGCGTCAGTCTACTTCGATCTGCGTATGGCAATCATGCGGCGTGTAAAATGTGCACAGGGAAACTCCCAAACACGGTCAGGTCGACTGCGATCTGGGTCCGATGGTCGGGAACCTGTTTTGTCGCATCACAGTTCATCTCTTGTGACGGATGATTTTTTTGGGGGGGATCGCCGATTGATGCCGATCGTCGTAACACCATCTAATAGCAAGAGTACTCGGGTCACACTGAACCGGCGACGAATGTGATCATGGCACAATCGCAGTCCAATGCAGAAAAGTCAGTCGGCGACTGATCTGTGCAATCGAGAGGTCGACCTGAGCTAGGCTTTACCGTTTGTTTGGACACCAGGCGTACAAGACTCACACAACAGAATGCAGAAGTGGATATAGCTTTCGCTTTATGTGCGATAAATAGTAGGGTCGCCACCCGTTAATGGTTCATTTGAGATATTTCTTATTCCAAGCAATAATTTATAAATGTCGTGATATGCATTGAGAAAATATAATAACCTCCCTGTTATCCTAACAACTATTTGAAATTATTGGTTTATTAATTTTCACAAAACATGTTGTAACCTCGTATCAAGCTTGATTTCATGGGCAGTCATCCTCACACTGCCACAGACACAACCACAACTAACATAACTAATTAAGCCAGTCAGTCGTATCAAGCTTGATTTCATAGGCAGTCATCCTCACACTGCCACAGACACAACCACAACTAACATAACTAATTAAGCCAGTCAGTCGTATCAAGCTTGATTTCATACGCAATCATCCTCACACTGTCACAGACACAACCACAACTAACATAACTAATTAAGCCAGTCAGTCGTATCAAGCTTGATTTCGTTGGCAGTCATCCTCACACTGCCACAGACACAACCACAACTAAAATAACTAATTAAGCCAGTCAGTCGTATCAAGCTTGATTTGATAGGCAGTAGTCCTCACACTGCCACAGACACAACCACAACTAACCATAATCAAGCTAATTAAGCCAGTCAGTCGTATCAAGCTTGATTTCATAGGCAGTCAGTCATCCACAGACACACACTGCCACAGACACAACCACAACTAACACAACCACAACTAACTAACTAATTAAGCCAGTCAGTCGTATCAAGCTTGATTTCATAGGCAGTCATCCTCACACTGCCACAGACACAACCACAACTAACATAACTAATTAAGCCAGTCAGTCGTATCAAGCTTGATTTTATAGGCAGCCGCACACTGCCACAGACACAACCACAACTAACATCCTCACACTGCCACAGACACAACCACAACTAACATAACTAATTAAGCCAGTCAGTCGTATCAAGCTTGATTTCATACGGCAGTCATCCTCACACTGCCACAGACACAACCACAACTAACATAACTAATTAAGCCAGTCAGTCGTATCAAGCTTGATTTCATAGGCAGTCATCCTCACACTGCCACAGACACAACCACAACTAACATAACTAATTAAGCCAGTCAGTCGTATCAAGCTTGATTTGATAGGCAGTAGGCCACAGACACAACCAACAACTAACATAACTAATTAAGCCAGTCAGTCGTATCAAGCTTGATTTCATGGGCAGTCATCCTCACACTGCCACAGACACAACCACAACTAACAAAACTAATTAAGCCAGTCAGTCGTATCAAGCTTGATTTCATTCATCCTCACACTGCCACAGACACAACCACAACTAACATAACTAATTAAGCCAGTCAGTCGTATCAAGCTTGATTTCATAGGCAGTCATCCTCACACTGCCACAGACACAACCACAACTAACATAACTAATTAAGCCAGTCAGTCGTATCAAGCTTGATTTCATAGGCAGTCATCCTCACACTGCCACAGACACAACCACAACTAACATAACTAATTAAGCCAGGCAGTCATCCGCACACTGCCACAGACACAACCACAACTAACATAACTAATTAAGCCAGTCAGTCGTATCAAGCTTGATTTCATAGGCAGTCATCCTCACACTGCCACAGACACAACCACAACTAATAACTAATTAAGCCAGTCAGTCGTATCAAGCTTGATTTCATTCATCCTCAGCCACAGACACAACCACAACTAACATAACTAATTAAGCCAGTCAGTCGTATCAAGCTTGATTTCATAGGCAGTCATCCTCACACTGCCACAGACACAACCACAACTAACATAACTAATTAAGCCAGTCAGTCGTATCAAGCTTGATTTCATACGCAGTCATCCTCACACTGCCACAGACACAACCACAACTAACATAACTAATTAAGCCAGTCAGTCGTATCAAGCTTGATTTCATAGGCAGTCATCCTCACACTGCCACAGACACAACCACAACTAACATAACTAATTAAGCCAGTCAGTCGTATCAAGCTTGATTTTATAGGCAGTCATCCTCACACTGCCACAGACACAACCACAACTAACATAACTAATTAAGCCAGTCAGTCGTATCAAGCTTGATTTCATACGCAATCATCCTCACACTGTCACAGACACAACCACAACTAACATAACTAATTAAGCCAGTCAGTCGTATCAAGCTTGATTTCATAGGCAGTCATCCTCACACTGCCACAGACACAACCACAACTAACATAACTAATTAAGCCAGTCAGTCGTATCAAGCTTGATTTCATAGGCAGTCATCCTCACACTGCCACAGACACAACCACAACTAACATAACTAATTAAGCCAGTCAGTCGTATCAAGCTTGATTTCATAGGCAGTCATCCTCACACTGCCACAGACACAACCACAACTAACATAACTAATTAAGCCAGTCAGTCGTATCAAGCTTGATTTCATAGGCAGTCATCCTCACACTGCCACAGACACAACCACAACTAACATAACTAACTAATTAAGCCAGTCAGTCGTATCAAGCTTGATTTCGTATCAAGGCAGTCATCCTCACACTGCCACAGACACAACCACAACTAACATAACTAATTAAGCCAGTCAGTCGTATCAAGCTTGATTTCATAGGCAGTCATCCTCACACTGCCACAGACACAACCACAACTAACATAACTAATTAAGCCAGTCAGTCGTATCAAGCTTGATTTCATAGGCAGTCATCCTCACACTGCCACAGACACAACCACAACTAACATAACTAATTAAGCCAGTCAGTCGTATCAAGCTTGATTTCATAGGCAGTCATCCTCACACTGTCACAGACACAACCACAACTAACATAACTAATTAAGCCAGTCAGTCGTATCAAGCTTGATTTCATAGGCAGTCATCCTCACACTGCCACAGACACAACCACAACTAACATAACTAATTAAGCCAGTCAGTCGTATCAAGCTTGATTTCATAGGCAGTCATCCTCACACTGCCACAGACACAACCACAACTAACTAACTAATAACTAATTATTTCATAGCCATCCTCAGACACAACCACAACTCAGTCGTATCAAGCTTGATTTCATAGGCAGTCATCCTCATAACAAGCCAGTCAGTCGTATCAAGCTTGATTTCATAGGCAGTCATCCTCACACTGCCACAGACACAACCACAACTAACATAACTAATTAAGCCAGTCAGTCGTATCAAGCTTGATTTTATAGGCAGTCATCCTCACACTGCCACAGACACAACCACAACTAACATAACTAATTAAGCCAGTCAGTCGTATCAAGCTTGATTTCATAGGCAGTCATCCTCACACTGCCACAGACACAACCACAACTAACATAACTAATTAAGCCAGTCAGTCGTATCAAGCTTGATTTCATGGGCAGTCATCCTCACACTGCCACAGACACAACCACAACTAACATAACTAATTAAGCCAGTCAGTCGTATCAAGCTTGATTTCATAGGCAGTCATCCTCACACTGCCACAGACACAACCACAACTAACATAACTAATTAAGCCAGTCAGTCAGTCGTATCAAGCTTGATTTCATAGGCAGTCATCCTCACACTGCCACAGACACAACCACAACTAACATAACTAATTAAGCCAGTCAGTCGTATCAAGCTTGATTTGATAGGCAGTCATCCTCACACTGCCACAGACACAACCACAACTAACATAACTAATTAAGCCAGTCAGTCGTATCAAGCTTGATTTCATGGGCAGTCATCCTCACACTGCCACAGACACAACCACAACTAACATAACTAATTAAGCCAGTCAGTCGTATCAAGCTTGATTTCATAGGCAGTCATCCTCACACTGCCACAGACACAACCACAACTAACATAACTAATTAAGCCAGTCAGTCGTATCAAGCTCGATTTCATAGGATTTCATAATTAAGGCAGTCATCCTCACACTGCCACAGACACAACCACAACTAACATAACTAATTAAGCCAGTCAGTCGTATCAAGCTTGATTTTATAGGCAGTCATCCTCACACTGCCACAGACACAACCACAACTAACATAACTAATTAAGCCAGTCAGTCAAGTATTCAAGCTTGATTTAATTAAGCCATCAGTCGCAAGTCATCCCTCACACTGCCACAGACACAACCACAACTAACATAACTAATTAAGCCAGTCAGTCGTATCAAGCTTGATTTCATACGCAGTCATCCTCACACTGCCACAGACACAACCACAACTAACATAACTAATTAAGCCAGTCAGTCGTATCAAGCTTGATTTCATAGGCAGTCATCCTCACACTGCCACAGACACAACCACAACTAACATAACTAATTAAGCCAGTCAGTCGTATCAAGCTTGATTTGATAGGCAGTCATCCTCACACTGCCACAGACACAACCACAACTAACATAACTAATTAAGCCAGTCAGTCGTATCAAGCTTGATTTTATAGGCAGTCATCCTCACACTGCCACAGACACAACCACAACTAACATAACTAATTAAGCCAGTCAGTCGTATCAAGCTTGATTTGATAGGCAGTCATCCTCACACTGCCACAGACACAACTACAACTAACATAACTAATTAAGCCAGTCAGTCGTATCAAGCTTGATTTGATAGGCAGTCATCCTCACACTGCCACAGACACAACCACAACTAACATAACTAATTAAGCCAGTCAGTCGTATCAAGCCAACATAACTAATTAAGCCAGTCAGTCGTATCAAGCTTGATTTCATGGGCAGTCATCCTCACACTGCCACAGACACAACCACAACTAACATAACTAATTAAGCCAGTCAGTCGTATCAAGCTTGATTTCATAGGCAGTCATCCTCACACTGCCACAGACACAACCACAACTAACATAACTAATTAAGCCAGTCAGTCGTATCAAGCTTGATTTGATAGGCAGTCATCCTCACACTGCCACAGACACAACCACAACTAACATAACTAATTAAGCCAGTCAGTCGTATCAAGCTTGATTTGATAGGCAGTCATCCTCACACTGCCACAGACACAACCACAACTAACATAACTAATTAAGCCATTCAGTCGTATCAAGCTTGATTTCATGGGCTCATTCTTGGTATACATGATTCGGGAATATCACTGTGTTAGGCCATGGGCTACATAGGTCCTCGTGCACCCCCCCCCCCCCAACCCCACCCCCACACACACCTCTACTATATTATGTTTTTAAGAAGACCTAATATGTCCCGAACATGAAACAACTGGTAACAGTGAAACAAATTGGGATCCACTATTCATTTGTCACCAGTGTTTGAAGGTACGCTGTGGGTGGTTTTTCGTTGACGTCAGGCCATAATTGGTAGCCTCTTATTATTTTTTTCTTGTGCACTAAACTATCCACACATGCATCAGTTGAATGTATTATATACCAAAATCAAAGCTTATGGTCTACTGGACCACATAGCATGCTTTGATGCTGGATATGCACTAAAACTGTTAGTCATCATTAAGTGACCATACCCCAATTTCCATTTCGGCTTCCCATAAAACATCCCACTGCAATGTCCATAATGCAGTAGAGTTGAGGTTGTGTGAATGAGTGTGTGTACGATGACCCTATGTAGCCCATGGCCTACACATGTTGGTTTCATCGACACACTTTATGTTGATACCCTACAATCGTCGATAGCTGTTTATGTAAGGGTTTTTTGAAGAAAAAAATATATTTGTTTTTCGAAATATTCAATCAGTAGCACGCAAAAACAAAAGAGTAGAATTTTCACCCAAAATGAAGAGGCTGCGACATGTATTTCGACTACTCGTGTATTCACGTAGTAGGCGCATTAGTGGTAGAGATGTGGTGTATTGTCTTGTCGAACAAGATCTTCATATTTGAAAACATGAACACTTGCGCAAATTTCCTCCAAAAACAACTCTGAAAGTTCACGAATTTCACAAATTTTGAGGGGCGCTGACGAAAAACAAACAAACAAAAAAATAAAAAAATAAAAACAAATACAAAAACATCCCAACCAAAATACAAAAAATAACAAAATAAAGAAAACAAATAAATACTCATTCAAATATTTTTATTTAATTATATCTTGATACATGATTTAATGACGTAGAGCTATCCCACGACGAGTGATCCTCCGTTTGAAACAAGAGTGTTGTCATCGTCAGTTCTAAGGAGAAAGCCACTGAAAGTAGTTAACTGGTAGCCACGTAAAGTGTCGCCACCCCAGTGCTTCACAATCCAAACTTCTTGCCCTTTGTGAAGGTGTATCACTGTTTGGATGCTTTCCGTTCCTCCCGAACTAGTGGAGACCATGTATGCTACTGGTGTACCATCTTTAATTATACTAAATTCCATTTCTGAAGACGATGGCAAAACATGCAGAGTAAATATATACAGTCCAGAAACTGGTGCGTGAAACATGCCCGAGTGTGCGATGTACGCGTTGCCATCGTTGAGGTAAACTTTGTCGAAAATAACGATCTGACCGTTGCTGAATTTTAACGGGACTGGATCATGTACAAATCCAGCTCTGAAACTAATCAGCGTCGTGCGATCTGAAAAAAAGAGAAGTACACTACGCTATCAGTAATATATATATATATATATATGACTACGTCCGCCACATCCCCTCTGCCAGCTTCAACATTACCTTCAACAGGCCTGACTAATGATAAAGAAAAGCCAAATAAGACTGTTTAACCATTACATACCGTCATACGTTTGTCAGTTCTAACCTTATGTCATAAGAATATCGTTATAATGAATATGTATATGCATGTGTATGTGTATTATTTCGAACAATGCTTATTAAACATATCTTACACTATAACTGTAATAATTATTATTTGATATGAATTAAATAACAAACCTTGTTTTGCCTTTAATTGTGCTTCCAGTGACTGAATTTTGGTTTCCTGTGATTGAATTTTGGCATCCTGAGACTGGATTCTGGATATTAGGACCCTTAGGTCTTCCTTTGTGGCAAACTCTTCTCCAGGGTGTAGCTGAGCCAGAACGCACATGATGAAAAGGCAGAATACAAAACATAGGAGCGGAGACGTCATACTGTTGTGTATTTATAATAGTCAGTCAGTGCCAAAACCAATGGTGTGATCCAACAACGTGTCTTTTCTTATCATTATATTTGAAACAACAGCTGCAAACGATAAAACTATTTTCTCGCAACCACATGGGAATATACAACGAAACAAAACAAAATCAGTAGGGTTGTAGTAGTGGTGGTCGTCCTCGTCGTCGTAATGGTGGCGGAGAGAGAGAGAGAGAGAGAGAGAGAGAGAGAGAGAGAGAGAGAGAGAGAGAGAGAGAGAGACAGAGAGAGAGACTTATTTGCACGTGCAACCCTGTTATATTTCCAGCAATAATTCGTCATTAAAAATAAAAATACCAATATAGCTTCTTTGATGGCAGACTAAATCTAAACGTAAACTAAAACAAAAGTGATGTAATGATTTGGCTTCGAACGGCCGTACTTTAACGTGAACACTGTTTAGTCAGTTGTATTTTGTCACGTCATGATCTAAAGTCCTGTAGGTACCAAATGATTAGAACATCCAATATATTTAGATATCATCTGTAAACCTTAAACGAACAACAAAAGCATGATTGTAAAGTGGAGATTGGTCTAACGGTGGCCATCTTGGTTTTCGAAATAGCCACCAGTTAGGTATATATTTTATCATAATTGTTGCTGGCTACATCCAGATTTTAAATGCTGAAAAACGTAAAAGAAATCTTTCACAAATTTAATTTAACAATGTTGTTACATTAAACAATTGAAACATTAATATTAATACTCTAAGAAGTACTTCTCTGCACATGCACACGTATTCCATTGTTCCGAAAGAATGACTGAAAGTATTCTTCGTTTAATTCCCTTCATAACGTCTCTTGTAGTGACTTGATGTCTTTGATCGTATCAATTTGCTTCTCTTTCGCAACTGTTTCAGGTAGAAACATTGTGCCCTAGTATGAATTAAATTTAAATAAAGAGCTTTTTTCCATTTCATTTGTAAAAATATGGGGAAACTTGTAAAATAAGGGAAAGGAACACATTCGGTTATTGATGTTTACGGTATGGTTAACTCCGACTCTTGGTTTGAAGTGATCGGAAATTCGCTGCCGTCATATAGGTTACCGTGGCAAGAGGTCTTGTTATATGTCCACGGCAGCTTTTGTGACACACCAAGCGTCTGAGTCTGGTTGAGACGCTAAAAACCCCGAGTCCGCCAATAATCCTACGACTCTGGCGATCGCTCCACAACTGAGCTGCATCCTACTAATAAAACTCCAGATGTAAATGATACAACTATAAACTGTTATCTATTACAAAAGCGTTCTTTCATTAGAACGTAAGTGACAGATTATAAGACATGACAGCAATGCAGAATTGTGTTAGCAGTTCTGGTTTGGTGCTTTTAAAACTGAGTCTAAATTCAAGACTGTAATTGAGTTTGAGCCTTTAATGTCAAAATTGCATGCATGAGACGTCGATGAAGATTTAAGTCTTGTCTCTACAGTTTTAAAGTTCTACCCCACCACAGATGACCATCTGTTCGTAATGTGAGGGTTGTTGCTGGCTCTAACGAGAAAACCACTGAACATTGACAACTCGTAGCCACGTATTGAGTCACTGGTACCGAAAATAGTCAACTCGGTATTCAAATGTTGTATGAATGTGTATGTCATGTTGCCGACTTAAGATAGTTTTTTACGACTGTAATTATATATATATACACGAATAGAAAATCCTTCTGTGTGGCTGGCACCTCTCTTCTAAAGTAGCAAGGGGGCTTGAGATAATATATTTTAAAAAGAAAAACATGTTGCAACCATTTTAAGCCTGAATAGGATCGAATGTTGTGTGTGTGTATGTATGTATGTATGTGTGTATGTATGTGTATATGTATGTATGTGTATGTATGTATGTGTATGTATGTGTATGTATGTGTATGTGTATGTATGTGTATGTGTATGTATGTGTATATGTGTATTTGTGTGTGTATGTATGTATGTGCGTGTGTATGTATGTGTATATGTGTATTTGTGTGTGTATGTATGCGTGTGTGTGCGCGAGAGAATGTATGTGCGTGTGTATGTGTGTGTATATGTGTATTTGTGTGTGTATGTATGCGTGTGTGTGCGCGAGAGAATGTATGTGCGTGTGTGTATGTGTGTGTATATGTGTATTTGTGTGTGTATGTATGCGTGTGTGTGCGCGAGAGAATGTATGTGCGTGTGTATGTGTGTGAGAGAGAATGTATGTGCGTGTGTGTGTATGTATGCGTGTGTGAGAGAGAGAATGTATGTGCGTGCGTGTGTGTGAGAGAATGTATGTGCGTGTGTGTGTGGCTGTGTATGGTTGTGTGTGTGAGAGAATGTATGTGTGTGTGTGTGTGTGGCTGTGTGCGTGCGTGCGTGCGTGCGTGCGTGTGTGTGTGTGTGTGCTATATATATACTACTAATGCGAATTTGTTTCTGAAGACTATCAGAATTATAAAATGTTTGACATAAAATAGCCGGCGTTTGATTAATCTAGTGGTTTATTAAACAAAACAAACTATAATTTAAAACATTAATTAACGCAATAACCATAGTCAAACTAAATGGGAGAGCCACTTAACATATCTCTAAATTTGTACACGACCTTAGGCTTTGTAGAATGTATGGTAAACCCCAAATGTATCATCAGTGACTGGCGCCATATAACCCATCACAGCCTTTTAGTAAATCAAGGGAACCAAACATGTAATGTAGCAATCTTCCTCTATTATGTTCTATGTGAATCTGCCAAAAAAGGTGAAAAATTCAATTGTAATTGTCAAGATCTGGAAAAAAGCTTAAACAACACCATACTATTTACTTATGCATGGGCTCGAGAGGAAAATTCATGGATCCTGAAATATAATCATTGTTCCATTATGTGGTTTCAAAGCTCACCCGTTCCAGAAGTAGTATTATTTTATATTGACGTGAAGATGTACATGGGAATGAAGAAGAAAGTTAAAGCTTGTTTTGTTTAACGGCACCACTAGAGCAGCACAATCATTTATTATTCATCGGTTATTGGATCTCAAATATATGGTAATTTTTTACTCGTAGTCTTAAGAGAAACCCTGGTACAGGGATCTTGTATATGCATCTCCCACAGACAGAACAGCAGCGAACCCAGTATCTACCAGCTTTAACGCTGATGTTTTTACCACTACGTTACCAAAATCAGAAGAGATGATCGCTTGATGTTCAGTACAAATGCCATGGTAAACACACATAGATTATGGTCGGTACAGTTTTACTATTTGATTTAATCAGTGTTTCTTAAGTATTATGTAAAAGGTAAATTCTTCATATAACAAAACCCCAACCATCTGCAACTTCTCGCTTCAGCAAAATATGTTTTCCCACATCTCATCTCGTATATTCATTTATTTAGTGTTCGATATTCGACGTGGAAATGGTATTCGAATATTCGATGGAAATAACGAGCGAATATTCGAATACCAACTACACAACAAGGGTGTCATTAAATTAACGATGTTTTTATAGTTTGACTTGTGTAATACACTATTAATAACAACCAAAAAGCTTAGTTACGAACGAAAACAAACAAAAATCATAATGCAGTAGTGATTGGTAGCTAACCTAGGTATACGTTTTGACTTCTCAAGATGATCAATACAAATATCAAAATATGAACAACACCAAAAATATATGCACCGGGAACTCATACAGAAATCCACCAGATCAGTTCACATGTTGTTGTTGATTTTTGTTAGCTTTGTTTTTCCTGGGGGTTTTGTGCTAGAAAATATAGCATTCTAACAGTGCTCAGCTCTACACTATTTCGAGACGAGCTATGAATTGTCGACTGAACGGATTCGGGTGGATTTATTTAACAACACTCAGACACATTACAATATGTAACAAGAGGATAGTGCAAATACATAGTTAATATACATGACAAGAACACGCATCAACACAAATATCTAGTGATGTTTATATATGTTTTATCATATCATTGGGTTGTGTTCGTCTCAACCTTACTCAGATTTTTACAATTGAATAAATAATGATGTTCATCTCCAATATCAGTATTAAAAAGTTTACATAGCATTTTAATCTATATACCTGTTTCTAAATCTGAAGTAAGCAATTTAGTTATGCCGTATCATTTTGGTACGATAATCTCGTCAAAAATGGTTTCGAATTAAAATTTTGAATAATGTTTAAAATTGGCATTTAAAAATTGTTATAATGTTCGAAAAACTACTGTTGTATCAATTGATCGTAGAGATTTGTTTTAATTCTTGTTTATAAGATTTGAAATTGACATATTGATTAGTGTTCATGAACCCCATTCCCGTGTTATCGAAACTACTTTTTTTGTGAATTTCGGCCACCCACATGACGTCACTACTGTATTCTGAAACTCCAGACATGTTTTATGTTCCCAACTCATTGCGCTAGGCAAGCAGCATGCAGGACTGATCTTATAATTAAAAGTAACCGCATTATTAATCTAATTTAGAGTAATTTTTTCCATCTGACCTGAAAACTCCAGATATTCAAATATTTGAAAATATTATTCGAATATTTCGAATTCCAAATTAGCGAAAGAATATTCGGATCGATCACTAATTTATTTCTTTAAAACAAGACTTTTAAGTTCTAGTGGGTCATCTCGAGGTTTAATCATGGTCGTACTTGTCCGTATTCAGTTTGTTGTATTCCTATCCAAAAGTGTTCAATGGGACAAATATCTGGGGAATATGCTGCTTATGGTATAGCAATAATTCCTTTGTGCTATAATATCAACGTTATGTGGTGAACATTCTAAATCAGGTATTCAGATGATGTAGGCATTCTTTTCAGATGGAGTTTCTGGATGCTCAGTGACGTAAGAGGCTCATTAGTGGTAGAGATGCGGCTTGCCATAAAATATCTTCATCTTCCAAGAAAAACGACCACTGAAAGTTCATAAATTTGAAAGGCTTCCACCCACACACGACCCCCCCCCCCCCCCTAACAACCCCAAACAAACAAGCAGACAAAAAATTAAATCTGAAACAAAACTCTTTAAAATACCTCCGTGCTATCCATATGAGGATCGATCGTCCTCAGTGAACCCAAGTTTTTCTCCTGTCCCAATCAATGTAACGGCTGATATATCAAAGGCTGTGGTAATTACAGTCCTGTCTATGATGAACTACATGTAAAGGATTCCTTGCTGTGTTATAGTTAGGAGTAGCCTATGTGCCAACAGTGGGTGTTCTCTTTTAATGTCGAAATAACCGTATTAGGCACCAAGTAGTTATAGTCGTAAATGTACTGAGGTGTCGTTAAACATATTTCATTCCATTCCAATAAATACATTGCATTGCAGAAAAAACCCCACTTGTCAACAAGTAAAAGTGAGCTACATCAGTCATTCATTCAAATACTTTTAATATAATTGTATCATCAATGATACATGGTCTAACAACATAAAGCTATCCCACGACGAGTGATCCTCCATTTGAAACAAGAGAGTTGTTATCGTCTGTTCGGAGCAGAAAGCCACTGAAAGTAGTCAAGTCGTAACCACGTAATGTATCGCCACCCCAGTGCTTCACAATCCAAACATCCTGACCTTTGTGAAGGTGTGTTACTGTTTGCATGCTTTCCGTACCTGCCGATCTAGTAGAGACCATGTATGCAACTTGCACACCATGTTTAATTATTTGAAATTCCATTTCTGAAGAAGATGGCAAAACATGCAGAGTGAATATATACAATCCAGAAACTGGTGCGTGAAACATGCCCGAGTGTGCGATGTACGCGTTGCCATCGTTGAGGTAAACTTTGTCGAAAATAACGATCTGACCATTGCTGAATTTTAACGGAACTGGATCATGTACAAATCCAGCTCTGAAACTAATCAAGGGTGTGCGATCTAAAAAAAGAGAAAGAAAAGTGCACTACGCTGTCGGTAATACCTATACATGTATCACAGTGTCATTTACCACCCCAAGGCAGACCTGCACAAAACACGTAACGCTGACAATACAGTGCAGCAATAAACAAGAGTAAGACTTATCAGTTAACAACCGGCGGCTAATTACGCCAGCAACGTTAATCAGCAATGAATACAGTAAACAAATTAACAGGGATAAACTTAAAGACGGCAGCAAGTACGCCAATCAACTATACATTAATTAAACAAAATGAAGGGTTTATACTGATAGGCGACACACACACAAAACATTACCTAGACAGTATGTCGCCATTAGCAATATAACCTTTAATCAAGAAATAACACGTTTACGTAACCATATGAATCGAGCTATATTTAAGCAAGTCGCAAATGTGCTTCAGAGCTACTCTCGATTCACTAATATCAAAACCTATATTAGCTCGGCCATTTACCTTTCGACCGACCGTTCAAAATTGCGCCAAATTCCCTCAATCAAAATTGCGCACCCTTTTCTCTTTGGCATTTAACTGCTCCATTCAAATTCCATAGCACCACCATCACCCCCACCCGCCTGCTACCGATTTGATCGGGCTGCTGGTGCTCCCTTGCACCTGCCAATGCAGGCGGTCCCTCCTCTCCCCTCCCCTCACCTTTCCTGGCCTGCTCTTGTGCCCACGACAGGCGTGCGCTACAACAGCTTGTTCTGAATGTGCACGTAAAACCCTATGACATGACATGACATGCTTCAGACGCACACATCTGATTCCGCAATAAAGACGATATACGCTCGATTCATTCTCTCTTCATTTTATAACTAGGTAAGTCATTTTTACTGTATATTTCGTACAATGTTTATTTTTATGCAGTTATTATCTATGTCGATCTCACATTCATGTTTATATATTTCTATGCTGTACACATACCTTAGAACATAACATGTGTTGATGGTTACACGCATTATGCGTTAGTTACACGCACGTATAAATGGTAACATGCCTTATATACACATATGTTACTTATTATCTATTCATACTACTTATTATTACAATGAATAAGCATTTATTATTACATTTCGTGGCAAATGTAATATTTCTATTTGTTAGTCAAAACGTATGTATTGCCATGTAGAAACATATCTGATTCCGCAATAAAGACGATATACGCTCGATTCATTCTCTCTTCATTTTATAACTAGGCTGACTCCAGTTGCTCCCATCTACATCCCCCAGAGTAGTTATTACAAACAAAGGTAACCCGAAAAACAAGACGGTTACACATGTATGACACTACATCTGTCTCAATCCCATCCCCACTGCTAGCATCAATTTAATATCTTCGACAGGACTGAATAATATTGAGAAAAAAACAATCATGTATGGATCACAATGCTATAAGTATATATCATGTATATTATTTTGCATATTGTCCTTATCTTACATAACTACTAATGATTTATTAGATATGCTATGATATAAATAACCAAACCTTGTTTTGTCTTTAATTGTGCTTCCTGTGATTGAATTTTAGTTTCCTGAAATTGAAGTTTTGTTTCCAGCAATTGAATTTTGGTTTCTTGTGATTGAAGTTTGGTCTCCTGAGACTGAATTCTGGATATTAAGACCTGCAGATCTTCTTTTGTGACAAACTCTTCTCCAGGGTGTAGCTGGGCCAACACACATATGATGAAAAGACAGAATACAAAACACACAAGCGGAGATGTCATATTTTAGGTCTTCCTAGTTGTCTGTGCCAAAACCAATGGTGTGATCTAACAACGTGCCTTTAAGCCTTTTTACTTTTATTTCTTATCATGATATTTGAAACAACAGCTGCAAATGATAAAATTGTTTTCTCGAAACTACATGGAAATATACAATGAAACAAAATAAAAGCAGTAGGATTGTGATAGTGGTGGTGATAATGGTCGTCGTCGTAATGATGGCGGAGAGAAAGACTCATTTGCCCGTGCACCTTGTTATATTTGAAGCAAATACCAATGTTATTTCTATGATAGCAGACTAAATCTAAACGTAAACTAAAACAAAAGTGATGCAATTGTATGGCCTTGTACGGCTGTACATTAACGTAAAAACTGTTTAGTCAGTTGTATTCTTTCATGTTATAATCTAAAGGTAGCCATACACCAAATAGTTTCCACAGTTGAGGCTACCAGTCCTGCCATTGGTGATAAACGTTAGTGTTCATTTTGATAAAATGTGTACCGTTGGGCTTGAAACGTGCGCGGGGCCCTACTAAAAGTAGCATGACAATTTCTGTGCGGAACTAAGGTGGTCATAGACGCTACTCGTTATGTTTGAAACGAGCAGCTTAACCCACTTGTTTTTCTGATTTATTTTAAAGGTGAGGGGTGGTAGTATTTATATCCATGGTATATACGTCTATTGATAAGTTGTGGGTAGCAGTTTTAGCTACGTATGTTACAAGTATCGTCTGTGGGATTTGATTTGAGAACATTCAATACATTTAGATACCATCTGTAAATCGGTATACAAAATGGAGATTGGTTTCACGGTGGACATCTTGGTATTCGAAATAGCAACCTTTTATGAATATATTTTTAAAAACAAAAGCTCCATTAAATTTAATTTAGCAATGTTGCTACATTAACAGTAGCAACATTTAATATTAAAACCATAAGAAGTACTTAAGATCCTAAAAGGTACTCTTCTGCCCATACACACTTGTTCCATTATTTTTGCTATTGTCGAAAGAATGTCTGAAAGTCATCTTCTTTAATTCCATTTCTTAAAGGGACATTCCTGCAATTTTTAAGATGTTATCGACTAAAAGAGACTTTTTAACGATTGTGGCTGTATATTAAACGTGTTTCTGGTCGTTCTAATATTTGTACTAGGTTAAATTACATTCTATTTCCTAAAATATTATTATTATTTAAAAACAAAATCCAGTTTGGGCTTCTTACAAATATTAAGACGACCAGAAACCAATTGAATATACAAACACTGATATTATAAAAAAGTTCAATCATAGAAATATTTTATTAGTCGAACGCATCTTACAATGCAGCAAACTCAGGAATGTCCCTTTAGGTTCTCTCGTGCTGACTTCATGTATTTGATCGTATCAATTCGCTTCTCTTTAATCAATTGTTTCAGTTAGACATTATGCCCTAGTTTGAATGGGATTTAGATAAAGAGGTTTTTTTTCTTTTTCATATTGAAAGTTAGGGGGAAATTGTAAAATAGGGGAAAGGAACACATTCGGTTATTTGGTGTTTACGGTACGGTTACTGCTATTCATGGTTTAAAGTGAGGGAAAAGGGATACATTCGGTTATTTGGTGTTTAAGGTACGGTTACTGCGACTTGTGGTTTGAAGTGAGGGGAAATTCGCTGCTGTAACACAGGTTGCTGTGGAAATGGGTCTTGTCATATGCACATGACCGCTTTTGTGACATACTAGACCTGAGGAACGCTAAAAAAAAAAAACCGAGTCCGCCGAGGGTATTCGATCTTACGACTCATCGCATCTCAAGCGATCTTTATACAACTAAGCTACATCCTACTACAAAAACCAGATGCAAATGATACAATTACAAGTCAGTATCCATTGCAAATGTTATTTTATTACACCTTCTGCAATAGGTTATAATATATAACAGCAATGAAGACTTGAAATATTAGAAATATTAGCAGTTCTGGCCATTTAGTCTAGATTCAAGACTCTGACAGAGTCTGATACTTTAATGTCATGACAACACCATGCATACCAATTGCATGCATGAGACGTCATTAAAAATGTGAGTCTTGTCTCTACACTTTTAAAGTCACGGGCCCTGTTCTATCCCACCACAGATGGCCCTCCGTTCGTAATGTGGGGATTGTTGCTGGCTCTAATAAGAAAACCGCTGAACATTGACAACTCGTGTCCACGTATTGAGTCATTAGTACCGAAAATATCCACAACCCAAACTTCCTGGCCTGATTTGAGATACATTACTGTTTGTGCGCTTCCCGTTTCTCCTCCTTTGACGAGTAAGACTGTTATTAATTTACCATCTTTAACCATTTCGAAAAAAATGCCTGACGCATTTGGGAAAATTTGCACAGTAAATGAATATAGTCCAGAAACTGGTGCGTGAAACATTCCGGAGTGTTCGTTGTATGAGTTGCCATCGTTACGGTAAACTTTATCGAAGATTATAATCTGACCGTTGTGGAATTTTACCGGAACCGGATCCTGCGCAAATCCCGCCCTGAAAGCAATCAGGGGTGTTCGGTCTGAAAAGTACGAAAGGAACAAAAGTTAAGTTTGTTTTTGTTTAACGACACCACTAGAGCACATTTGGTAATTTTTAACACGAAGTCTTAAAGAAAACCCGCTACATTTTTCTATTAGTAGCAAGGGATTTTTTATATGCACTTTCCCACAGACTGGACAGGACATACCATGGTCTGTGATATACCAGTCGCGGGGCACGGGTTGGGATGGAAAAACCCAATCAGATAATTGGCGGTTCGATTTACTACGCAAGCACCTCAGGCTATTGCTCTATCGACTGGCCTAGATCTAGACCGACCCCGCCCCACAAAAACGAACAAATAAATAATCATGTTAAAGTTACATTCTTGAAGTTGTAAATCTCATATATCACTATTTTTACACGCATCTACAAATAAAACAATCCCATGTATAAATTTTGCTTAATTAACTCGGGAATATCAAAATTGTAACGCATTGCCAATAGGCGTAAACAGTGGTTTCCTTAAGAATCTTAGGCAAAAAGCATAAAATTCACGAAAAAAAAGTTTATGAAATTATTTTGATGTAATTTTTTGTAGACATACAATTCAAAGTAGAATTTGTACAGATGTAAAAAATTAGAATAGATATTTTTGTTCATTATGCAACTTTGAGACTGCTCCTTTAACAGGCCTTTACTGGGTTTTTTTATAGATATATTGTACTATACCAACCATTGCTACGTTTTTCGTTTTTGAGACAGTCAAACTAATCGCACATGAAAATAATGATACACATTCGGCCATTCATTCATTCAATCAATTATTAATTAATTCTTAAATTGATTGATTCATTCATTCACCTATTCATTCATTCATTCAATCAATTATTAATTAATTCTTAAATTGATTAATTCATTCATTCACCTATTCATTCATTCATTCAATCAATTTTTAATTAATTCTTAAATTGATTGATTCATTCATTCACCTATTCATTCAATCAATTATTAATTAATTCTTAAATTGATTGATTCATTCATTCACCTATTCATTCATTTAATTCGGTATAGTACCGAAATAAATGAATGGAATGAATGAATGAAAGAAGGAAGTAATGAAGAAATGAATGATTAATTAACGCTTATTAAAGCTTAACGACACCCCAAGATGAAAACAAATGCAAATAAATGAAACACGGATGTTGCACAAATTCTGAAAGCATCCATAAAACAGTGTGGAGAGCTACGAAGAGAGACATCCATGCAAAACCACCACGACGAATGCCAACATAACGAACACATTGTAACAGCTCCAAATGAAAGTCGGCAACTAGGGACAGTGAAGTAAATGTAGAAATCCCCATGTTGGTATGGTATAAAATCTCATAACCATAAATAACCAAACCTTCTTTTGTTTTCAGCTGTGCTTCCAGTGACTGCACTTTGATTTCTAGGTCGTGTTTACTGGTTTCCAGTGATTGAATTCTGTATTTCAGGACCTCCAGATCCTGTTTCGTGGCAAATTCTCCAGAGGCCGGACATACCATACTCATTGTGAAAAAACTGAAAACCCAAAACAGGATGGAAGACGCCATTAGCCTTGCTTATAATGTCCGCACCAAGACCCAATATGTTAACCACGAAGATCTCGTCTGCCAATTTACAATTCTTTCAAACAACAGCTGGACATGGATCCTTATCTTTATTCCTCGAGGTCAAGGTCAAGCTAGGTACAATCGAGATAACAGTTTATACTGTTTACATACTATAGAGACCCGACCCTAGATAATAATATACTAACGGCTTTGCTGCTTTGATTTTTGTGGAATATGTCTATACTTTCGTTGTGGAGGGTTTGAGGAAACAAGAACGGAGATGAAAGTTTTGTTTCATGACAAAACCCAGCACATAATTATACCGAACAACAAAAGAAACGCATTTATTAATTTAGTTTTCTTTAATTTCTTTAAATTAATTCAGTTTGAAGCCCCTTAGGTTTTGTATCTTTTAAAATCACCAATATGTTGCGTACATTTTAGGCTTATTGCAGCAGTCCGTTTAGGGACCGTCAATAATTTTCAACATTTTCACGAGCGTACAAACCGTACGCGGGATGTGGGGAGGGGGTTAAGGGCCCAGTGTACACTTGTTTTGAAAATGAAAAATGTCGATAAACATTTTTCTTTTGGGGATGTACACTTTTAGGGGGGGGGGGGGTGGTCTTTGTACACTTGTGAAAATTTTGAAAATTATGGACGGCCCCTTATCGAATAAACTGCATCACGTATATTAACATCTTCACGTTTACTGTGCTTTTCAGTATATTAATTGCGGCTGTTAGGTGATTAACTTTTGTACACTTGATCTAGTGAAAGAGGAAACCTTTTTCTCTCATCCTCAGGACAGAGCTATCCTATGAAAGAAAGCTATGTAAGAAAAAAAAAGACTCCATCATATGCGGTCATGTGGGATAGAAAAAGTACACCCTCGGTGGTGAACATTTCGACCATGGGACTCGGTAAGCCTCGTCCCAGGTCAAAATTTTCACTACCGAGAATATATTTTTTCTATCCCACATGACCACATATGATGGAGTCTTATATGCTGCCTATACTACTCTTACCGATTAGTAACAGCGGGTCTTATATATTCACTTTCTCACAGGTCATAGGACAGCTCACCTTTGATATACCAGTCGTGGAGCACTATATGGAAATGCGTGAAACAACACTACTGAGCTAAATCCCACTCAAATTAAAACAAATGCATGTAAACTGTTTACTATCATTTGGGGTTGTTATTTGGTGGCAATACCGATACATGTAATGTAAAATATAATGGATAATAACATGAAAATACAGAAAGAGAGTAAAATGTAATGGATAATAACTTGAAAATACAGAGAGTAATATGTAATGGATAATAACTTGAAAATACAGAGAGTAAAATGTAATGGATAATAACATAAAAATACAGAGAGTAAAATGTAATGGATAATAACTTGAAAATACAGAGAGTAAAATGTAATGGATAATAACTTGAAAATACAGAGAGTAAAATGTAATGGATAATAACTTGAAAATACAGAAAGAGAGTAAAATGTAATGGATAATAACATAAAAATACAGAGAGTAAAATGTAATGGATAATAACATAAAAATACTGAGAGTAAAATGTAATGGATAATAACATAAAAATACAGAATAAAATGTAATGGATAATAACATAAAAATACACAGAGTAAAATGTAATGAATAATAACATAAAAATACAGAGAGTAAAATGTAATGGATAATAATATAAAAATACAGAGTAAAATGTAATGGATAATAACTTGAAAATACAGAGAGTAAAATGTAATGAATAATAACATAAAAATACAGAGAGTAAAATGTAATGGATAATAATATAAAAATACAGAGTAAAATGTAATGGATAATAACTTGAAAATACAGAGAGTAAAATGTAATGAATAATAACATAAAAATACAGAGAGTAAAATGTAATGGATAATAATATAAAAATACAGAGTAAAATGTAATGGATAATAACTTGAAAATACAGAGAGTAAAATATAATGAAATAACAAAAATACAGAGAGTAAAATGTAATGAATAATAACTTGAAAATACAGAAAGAGAGTAAAATGTAATGGATAATAACTTGAAAATACAGAAAGAGAGTAAAATGTAATGGATAATAACATAAAAATACAGAGAGTAAAATACAATGAATAATAACTTGAAAATACAGAGAGTAAAATATAATGAATAATAACATAAAAATACAGAGAGTAAAATGTAATGGATAATAACATAAAAATACAGAGAGTAAAATGTAATGGATAATAACTTGAAAATACAGAGAGTAAAATGTAATGGATAACAACATAAAAATACAGAGTAAAATGTAATGGATAATAACATAAAAATACAGAGAGTAAAATGTAATGGATAATAACTTGAAAATACAGAGAGTAAAATGTAATGGATAATAACTTGAAAATACAGAAAGTAAAATGTAATGGATAATAACTTGAAAATACAGAGAGTAAAATGTAATGGATAATAACTTGAAAATACAGAAAGAGAGTAACATGTAATGGATAATAATTTTAAAATAAAGTAAGACTGTGAAATGTAATGGATAATAACTTGAAAAAACAGTAAGACAGTAAAATGTAATAGATAAGAACTTGCGAATACAGTAAGACTGAAAAATGTAATGGATAATAACATGAAAATATAGTAAGAGCATAAAATACAAATGATAATAACTTCAAAATACGGTAAGACTGTAAAAAAATGTAATACATAAAAACTGGGAAATACGGTAAGACTGAAAAATGTAATAGATAAAAACTGGGAAATACGGTAAGATTGTAAAATGTAATGGATAATAACGTGAAAATACAGAGAGTAATATGTAATGGATAATAACTTGAAAATACAGAGAGTAAAATGTAATGGATAATAACATAAAAATACAGAGAGTAAAATGTAATGGATAATAACTTGAAAATACAGAGAGTAAAATGTAATGGATATTAACTTGAAAATACAGAGAGTAAAATGTAATGGATAATAACTTGAAAATACAGAAAGAGAGTAAAATGTAATGGATAATAACATAAAAATACAGAAAGTAAAATGTAATGGATAATAACATAAAAATACTGAGAGTAAAATGTAATGGATAATAACATAAAAATACAGAATAAAATGTAATGGATAATAACATAAAAATACACAGAGTAAAATGTAATGAATAATAACATAAAAATACAGAGAGTAAAATGTAATGGATAATAATATAAAAATACAGAGTAAAATGTAATGGATAATAACTTGAAAATACAGAGAGTAAAATGTAATGAATAATAACATAAAAATACAGAGAGTAAAATGTAATGGATAATAATATAAAAATACAGAGTAAAATGTAATGGATAATAACTTGAAAATACAGAGAGTAAAATGTAATGAATAATAACATAAAAATACAGAGAGTAAAATGTAATGGATAATAATATAAAAATACAGAGTAAAATGTAATGGATAATAACTTGAAAATACAGAGAGTAAAATATAATGAAATAACAAAAATACAGAGAGTAAAATGTAATGAATAATAACTTGAAAATACAGAAAGAGAGTAAAATGTAATGGATAATAACTTGAAAATACAGAAAGAGAGTAAAATGTAATGGATAATAACATAAAAATACAGAGAGTAAAATACAATGAATAATAACTTGAAAATACAGAGAGTAAAATATAATGAATAATAACATAAAAATACAGAGAGTAAAATGTAATGGATAATAACATAAAAATACAGAGAGTAAAATGTAATGGATAATAACTTGAAAATACAGAGAGTAAAATGTAATGGATAACAACATAAAAATACAGAGTAAAATGTAATGGATAATAACATAAAAATACAGAGAGTAAAATGTAATGGATAATAACTTGAAAATACAGAGAGTAAAATGTAATGGATAATAACTTGAAAATACAGAAAGAGAGTAACATGTAATGGATAATAATTTTAAAATAAAGTAAGACTGTGAAATGTAATGGATAATAACTTGAAAAAACAGTAAGACAGTAAAATGTAATAGATAAGAACTTGCGAATACAGTAAGACTGAAAAATGTAATGGATAATAACATGAAAATATAGTAAGAGCATAAAATACAAATGATAATAACTTCAAAATACGGTAAGACTGTAACAAAATGTAATACATAAAAACTGGGAAATACGGTAAGACTGAAAAATGTAATAGATAAAAACTGGGAAATACGGTAAGATTGTAAAATGTAATGGATAATAACGTGAAAATACGGTGTGACAGTTAAATGTAATAGATAACTTGAAAACACAGTAAGACAGTAAAATGTAATGAACAATAACTTGAACGTCTATTACAAAATTTATCCCAGCATTGATGACGCAAGAGGGCTGACTTGGTCGGCTGAAAGAAGAACGCCACTGAACGTTGACAACTGGCTGTCACGCAAGGCGTTGCCACCAGAGGTCTTCACAATCCACACCTCTTGGTCTTTATGTAGGTGTATCGCTGTTTCGATGCTTGCTCTTCTTCCAGAATTTTTAGAAACCAGCCACGCTACCGCTTTGCCGTCTTTAACTAATTTAAACTCCATTTCTGAAGAAGTTGGGAAGACATCCAGGGTAAACAAATATAGTCCAGACATTGGTGCGTGAAATCTTCCTGATCGTGAATTGTATGCGTAACCGTCGTTGAGGTAGACGTCATCGAAGATCACGGTTTGACCATTGCTGAATTTTATTTGAACCGGTTTGTATGAAAATCCTGCTCTGAAACTAATCAGTGCTTTGCTATCTGAAAAAATATGGAATTAGTATTATTACATGATCAGCCACACTCGAAAATACATGTGAAATTTAAGTTAACTAGTATTATATGAGACTTGTATGCTGAAAAGAAAGAAAGAAAGAAATGTTTTATTTAACGACGCACTTAGCACATTATTTTACGGTTATATGGCGTCAGACATATGGTTAAGGACCACACAGATTTTGAGAGGAAACCCGCTGTCGCCACTACATGGGCTACTCTTCCGATTAGCAGCAAGGGATCTTTTATTTGCGCTTGCCACAGGCAGGATAGCACAAACCATGGCCTTTGTTGAACCAGTTATGGATCACTGGTCGGTGCAAGTGGTTTACACCTACCCACTGAGCCTTGCGGAGCACTCACTCAGGATTTGGAGTCGGTATCTGCATTAAAAATCCCATGCCTCGACTGGGATCCGAACCCAGTACCTACCAGCCTGTAGACCGATACTGTTTACCGCACACAGTACCTATATTAATCTTGGAATTTAATTTCTCGGTGTTCTTTTTAGAGAACGTGTATCCTAATTTAATAACAAAATAGTTTTATATTTTTAAAATAAATAATACATAATTACAATATCAAAGTTACTTTCCACAAAAATAGTGTTTAATTAAAACTTGTTACTTGATATGTATGATACATTTATTATGCAAAAAAAAAAAAAACGCAGTTAAGATTAAGTATTATTTACATATATTTACATATTAACAGCTATCAAGATATTTTTAAAAATCCAAAAACCCCTTTTCCCGCCATTTTCAGGCCAATAATATGACTGTGGGGTTACAAAGCTTTTTTTACAAATCGCCAATAAAAATTTGAAATACGTAAGTCATAACAAGTCTCAAATGTATTTTTCGATACACGACTGTATATTTTGAATATTCTACAGGTTTCCTCACTTAGATGTATTATGTATGGGTAGATTAATTCACTGTTTATTCTAATAAAATCAGGATAGTCACTTCAATCAGTATCTGCATTATTCTCTATTCCATTTTCCATTTTCATTCTATAAGGTCTTTCATGCCAGACACATGGGCAGAAAAAACGTCCGGTAAACTGGTTTATGCGCTTCACTTTAAACCAAATGACCATGTCGGGAACCAGTCAAATAGTTCGCGAACGTTAACACAACGTTCGCTGGCTGAACTTAGCCCTTATTGTATGTGGTGAGATTTAGTATGTAGTCTAGATCTATACAAGTTCCGTGGGTTTGATTAATTCGAGTGTGACTGAGTGACCTGGCATACATTTATTGTATGGTTACTCATCGCAACTTTGCAGGCTTGAGTGATCACGTATTCCATTGAAATAAGCTATGTGTGACGAGCCCTTTATTTCCTTACTTTCCTTACACCTGAATGGCGTGTAACTGACGTTCTTTTCAACACGATGTGTCCTAGTGTTAAAACGATTGCAGAATAAGGTAATGGTATTCATTTCAAAACCAGTGTACAGGTCAGTAACGCTATAGTATTGAAACCACTGCAGAATAAGGTAATATATAATGGTTAAAACCAGTGCATAGGACTAATTTTAGTGTTGAAACCACTGTGGAATAAGGTAATATATAATGGTTAAAACCAGTGCATAGGACTAATTTTAGTGTTGAAACCACTGTGGAATAAGGTAATATATAAAGGTTAAAACCAACGGATATGACTAATATCATAGTGTTAAAACCACTGCGGAATAAGGTAATATATAAAGGTTTAAAACCAGCGCACAGGACTGTAATATCATAGTGTTGAAACCACTGAGGAATAAGGTAACATATAATGGTTAAAACAAGCGCACAGGACTGTAATATCATAGTGTTGAAACCACTGCGGAATAAGGTAATATATAAAGGTTTAAAACCAGCGCACAGGACTGTAATATCATAGTGTTGAAACCACTGAGGAATAAGGTAACATATAAAGGTTTAAAACCAGCGCACAGGACTGTAATATCATAATGTTGAAACCACTGAGGAATAAGGTAACATATAATGGTTAAAACAAGCGCACAGGACTGTAATATTATAGTGTTGAAACCACTGAGGAATAAAGTAATATATAAATGTTTAAAACCAGTGCATAGGACTGTACTATTATAGTGTTGAAACCACTGCACATAATAAGGTAATATATAAAGGTTTAAAACAGTGCATAGGACTGTAATATTATAGTGTTGAAACCACTGCACATAATAAGGTAATATATAAAGGTTTAAAACAGTGCATAGGACTGTAATATTATAGTGTTGAAATCACTGCACATAATAAGGTAATATATAAAGGTTTAAAACAGTGCATAGGACTGTAATATTATAGTGTTGAAACCACTGCACATAATAAGGTAATATATAAAGGTTTAAAACAGTGCATAGGACTGTAATATTATAGTGTTGAAATCACTGCACATAATAAGGTAATGTATAAAGGTTTAAAACAGTGCATAGGACTGTAATATTATAGTGTTGAAATCACTGCACATAATAAGGTAATGTATTGAGGATTGGGGCGCGTATGCGGGAATTGTAGCAGGAAGAGGTCTAGACTGGGGCGTGCGAAGTTTATAGGGGGATCGAGAAAATGTATTGAAAAAAAAAACTTGCTTGAGCAGAGAAGAGTTTCGACCCCAAAACTCATCTTCTATACACTTCCCAGCAATGTAGCGGATTTTGCCTCGCCGACGATAGCTGTTTTCATCATATGTGGCATACGACTTTTATTTTACACCACCTGTAACTGCCATATGTGAGGCGGATCTAGCTCAGTCGGTAGAGCGCTGGCATGATGTTAGTTTGTAGGATCGAATCTCCTTGTCGGATACATCGGGGTCCCCCTCCCAGCCTGTGCCCAACAACTAGTATATCAAAGACCGTGGTGTGAGATGCCTAATATGTGGGAATGTTCATATAAAAGATCCCTTGATATAACAATAAATAGTTTATATGTATTGCTTACAGACAGGATAGCTCAGCGTTTTGTATATAGTCGTTGTTTAATTATTATTAATTATTTTTTTTTGGGGGGGGGAGGGTTGTTGTTGTTTTAAGATTAGTATAAAATAATATATGTAGACAGTATTAATATTACCGCATTCCCTGGTTGTTTGTTGTTTGTTTGTTGTGTTATCTGTTTTTTATTATTTCAGTTCTTTTTTTTTCACTAACACACATTCCACAAACTTTGCAGTGTTGAATGTAATCTGAGATGGCAAGAATGTTCCACTCTGAACTGAGCAGCGACCACAACACGTGGTTTTGTGACGATGAAGTCTACACCCACGAGTACGCTGTATCGCTCAAAGTGGAGGAGATCCTGTATCACAGCCAGTCACAGTACCAAGACATCCTCGTCTTCAGGAAGTACGTCCTCGTTAGCAGTTCAACAACCAGGGCAGTAACTAGTAGGGAGGGAGGGGAGGGGAGGGGTGGGCACAGTTTGGCAGCTCCAGACAAATAAATAAGACAAAGTGCTGTTTAGTTTCACAGTGCCCTTATTGCCCAGGGCCCCGTTCCACGAAGCGATCTTAACCCTAAGATTACCTTAAGCGCATAGCTACCCTATGCACTTAAGTTGATCTTAGGGCTAAGATCGCTTCGTGGAACAGGGCCCAGCATGAGAAGATCCTATATTACAATATTTCTGTTTGGTTGTCCCTGATGATATTTGGCCAGTCCATGTTTTGAACGTGGATGAATATTGTTCAATTGGTATCGAGCATTATAATGCCTGAATATGGTGGTGGAAGGGGAAGGGGGTGGGGTGGGTGGGGGTGGGTGGGGGTGTGGGGGGCTTTTGTGATTATTAGTTGTTTTGGGTGTTTTTGTGAGTTGTTTTTGTTTGTTGTTATTGTTATTGTTGTTGTTATTGTTTGTTTGTTGTTTTTGTTTTGTTGTTGTTGGGGTTTGTTTGTTTTTTTTGTTTTTTTTGGGGGGGTGGGTGTTTTTGTTTTGTTTTCTGGTTTTTGTTTGATTATTTGTTTGGGTTTTTTTTGTAGTTTTCAGTTTTGGGGTTTTTTTTTCTTTTTGATTATTATGGGTTTTTTGGGGGTAGGGGTGCGTACCTCCTAGCACCCTTATCTGGACCCGCGTCTGAATTATCCACCCCCCCCCCCCCCCCACACCCCCACTAGTCTATGGTCAGAGTATATATAGTTCCCTATACATGGTGATGTTTCTACTATATCTGTTTCAGCAAGCTGTATGGAAATGTGCTGGTTCTGGACGGTGCCATACAGTGTACAGAGTGGGACGAGTTTACTTACCAGGAAATGATAACACACCTCCCAATGAATAGTCATCCAGATCCTAAACAGGTAAAGTAAAAGTGAAAGTAGACAATCATAACAAGGATAATGACGATAAGCCCGTTGAGGTAAAATGAAAGTGAAAATAGACAAATCATAACAAGGATAATGTCGAAGCCCGTTGAGGTAACATGAAAGTGAAAGTAGATGATCATAACAAGGATAATGACGATAAGCCCGTTGAGGTAAAGTGAAAGTGAAAATAGACAATCATACCAATGATAATGACGATAAGCTTGTTGAGGTAACATGAAAGTGAAAGTAGATGATCATAACAAAGATGCAAAATGAAAGTGAAACTAGATTATCATCACCATAATAATGGTGTACGATATACCTGTTAGTGGTTAGTGAAAGGGAAGAGGATGTAGTGGTCCTACTGAGTCGTTAAAACTCGCTCTGGGTGAGAGCCGGTACCGGGCTGCGAACCCAGTACCTACCAGCCTACCGATGGTTTAACCACAACACCACCAATAGTGAGCCAACGTGGACTTCCCGTCCAGGATGTTTCGCATCCAATAGCCGATAATCAATAAATTAGTGTGTTCCATTGGTGTCGTTAAACAAAATAAACTTTTAGCTACAAATTTAACTGGTGCGTTTTCATAAACTGGAGTTGTGTATATCTGGGTAGATCTACTAAATATTAACAGAGCTAATTCGGCCCATCGGGGTCTTGTAAGTTACGTTTACTTCATGGTGGTGACGACCCCCTTATACTTTCAGGTGTTGGTGATCGGAGGGGGAGATGGTGGAGTGGTGCGGGAGGTTCTCAAACACGCCAGTGTTGAACACGTGACCCTGTGCGAACTTGATGAGGTATTTCTATACGTGTAGAACATAATGCACTGTTAATGTTCATAAATTAGATCTCAGGCTTGTAGGAACCGGTGGAGGGGGAAGGATTGTTCCCCCCCCCTCCCCCCACCAACACAAAATTTGAGGAAGAAAATGTACGAGATGTTTTGTAGGGTTTTTTTTTTTTTTGTCCTAGTCTATATCAATAAAGATTAAAATATGGATTATGCCCCTCTACTAGGCATTGGCATAGGCGTACTGGCTCCCATTTTTGTAGGGGTGGGGTGGGGGGGGGGGGGGAGCAGACTGGTTTTTGCCTGAATAAAACGAAAATGCCCGAATCTGTATAGCAACATTTATTCCTGTTAGCATTACAGAACAGCTATATAGGATTGCAAACGAACCACTACACATGTTTACATGGATTACGACTAATTTTTAGGGTAGATTGATGGAAATACATGATATAAGGTCTCAGGTTAGCACATTGTTTCCGAATATCTCTATAAATTTTGCTCGAATTTGAGGTTTTGCTCCAGCACTAACGGGCAGTTGCTCCCTACCCCACCCCCCACCCCGTATATGTTTCAAGCACATTTAGCGCGTGGTATGCTAATACCAGTTCAAGTAACATCACAGAATTAATTTACTCTATGACATCAAGTCCTGTTACATACCTTATCACTGACAAGTTTAAGCGAGCCAGTACTCAATGCTATTTTCAAAGTTATGGTCAACTAGATACACTTGGTATACTTCTACCTAAATATATCTGTTTGATTTTTATATTGATATTGATCATCACTTTGTTTTCCCCATTACCATAGTTTGACACCCAACAGCCGATGCATTTTTCGTGCTAGGGGTGTCGTTAAACATTCATTCATTTATTCATTCATTCATTCATTCATTCATTCATTCTACCTAAATGAGTACTAACAATAAAACTTAGTCACTTAAGACTAGTGGTAATTTAATACAGGCCAATTTATAGCAAATTAGACATGATAAATGAATGATTAAGTAATTAAACAGGTTAGTGTAGTATGTAACAATTTTTACAGATGGAAGAAATGGAATTTGATATGGCAATGGTCGCCAAATCAATACATCTGTTTAAAAACATTATTTTATTTTATTATTGTTTTTTAAAAATAAATATTTATTGTTCTAAGCAACAACAAAATAAAAAAAGAAAGAAATGTTTTATTTAATGACACATTCAAAACATTTTATTTACGGTTATATGGAATGAATGAATGAATGAATGAATGTTTAACGACACCCCAGCACGAAAAATTCATCGGCTATTGGGTGTCAAACTGGTAATGCAAATAAATAAAGTGATGATCAACATCAATATAAAAATTCAAGACTTAAACAAAAACAGTGTAAAGAACTGTGCAAAAACACAAATATCACAGAATTTTACGGATACTGAATTTTACTCAAAACTTCAATTTTGTGCTGTATTGGCCATTCTCAAAGAGAATGTTACATCCCTGCACCACGGTGAGGTTACAGACGGTTATATGGCGTCAGACATATGGTTAAGGACCACACAGATATTGAGATAGGAAACCGGCTGTCGCCACTTCATGGGCTACTCTTTTCGATTAGCAGCAAGGGATCTTTATATGCACCATCCCACACAGGGTAGTACATACCACGCCCTTTGATATACCAGTCGTGGTGCACTGGCTGATGTATAATATAACTGTATATTTTTAACAGCTGGAACATATATTCGCACCAACTTGACGTTGTATGTTAAAGGGATTTGCTATAAAATCAGGAATTTTTTATGTGTCTAGTTATATTTATTTTGATATATATTATTACAACATTTTAATTTTATTTTGCAGAAAGTGATTGAAGTGTCCAGGCGGTTTATCCCGAGCATGTCCAGCTGTCTGGGTGATCCGCGAGTGACCATTCACTGCGGAGATGGTATTACATATATCGCTGAACACACTGCAAAATTTGACGTCATCATAACAGATTCATCCGACGCTGTTGGTAATATTACATCATACGATGTAAAAAAATATATATATATATTTATAAGACAAACAATATACAGTGCTAGATAATTATAATATATACATTTCTTTTTTGACTTAAAGAGACATTCCTGAATTTGCTACATTGTAAGATGTTTCCCACTAATAAAATATTTCTACGATTAAACTTACATATTAAATATATTTTCGTGTTTAGAATACCAGTGTCTGTATATTCAATGTGTTTCTGGTCGTCTTAATATTTGTCAGAAGTCCTAACTGGATTTTGTCTTCAAATAATTTCGTACGTAAGAATTTTTTTTATTTTTGAAAATAAAATGAAATTTAAACTAGTACAAATATTAGAACGATCAGAAACACGTTTAATATACAACCACTGATATTTTCTGCAGAAAAATATATTTGATATGTAATTACAATCGTTTAAACGTCTTTGTTAGTCGATAACATCTTAAAAAGTGCAGCAAACTCAGGAATGTCCCTTTAAATGAAACAAAATTTAGCTTTTTTCTTCTTCTATTTACCTAAAGACAGATGTCAGGTCAGGTCATAGGGTTTAACGTTCACATTCAGAGCAAGCTGTTGTAGTGCACGCCTGTCATGGGCGCAGGTGTTGGACTTATGCCGGCTCTTTCGTCCAGGACAGGAATGACAGATGTAAAATGAATAGGTTATTTTTGTTTCATTTCATTTAAAATGATTAATACTTACATTTAATGAAGGTTTAAGAACGCTTTCGTAGGCACACACCTTAGTTGTCTGGGCCCTGTTCCACGAAACGATCTTAGCCCTAAGATCAACTTAAGTGCATGGGGTAGCTATGCGCTTACGGTAATCTTAGGGCTAAGATCGCTTCGTGGAACGGGGGCCCCGGCCTGTATATATAAAGGACAATGGATTCTAAGTGTGGTTAATCTACTAACCTGTAACACCTTTGGATAAATTTAGACTAGAGTGAAACAAGAGTCTTTGACTTTGAAACGTGGAAATACCCTTAAAAAGTACACTGAAGCTCCTTTTAATAACCGTTGTTTCTCAGAGGTATGTGCGTTTTTTAAAAAAAAAAAATCCACTTCGTCATATTAGAAAAACTAGGATGACCATAAACACTTCAGTTGTACGGAAATGGATAATCTAAACAATAAAATGTAAGTAATATCTCATTTCAGTTATCAAAAACATCTCTAAAGGAGAAAACCAGACTGTAGTGTTTAAAAACTAGGGTCTGTGACTTTAATAGTCAGTAACTACTTTATACACTTAAAGTGATCTTAGCGCTAAGATCGCTTCCTGGAACGGGGCCATGAATTCGGTTGTTCAAAGCATAGTAAAATTAACCCCGGGTTAATCTAATATTTTCATTTTAATTATTTTTCCACAAATACAAAATTGATTATGTATTGACACCTTTGGTTGTTCTAAGTCAGGTTTCAGCATTATGTTTTCAGTTATTATTTGTATTGATTCTGTCCTTGGTTTTGAACATTTCTGTTAACCACTGCTTAAGCTAACTAACGATTGAACAACCGGCCCCAGTTTAGCCGCTGGGTAAACAGGAGTCATGCAATGCATTGGTCTTACACCAAAGCCGCCACCAGCGGGAAGTGGATTAGAGGGGCAGTTGATTTCAAAATATGAAATATTCCATTTTTAGTTCAAAAGAACCTTTGTTTTATCTTGCTGAAGAAGACCCTATATAGTTATGTGCCCTGCTCTTTTCTTACGAGTTCCCTGGCTAATTTAAGCTAGGTACGGCAGTATACTCGTAACAGCCGAACCATTAAAACTCAGTCTTGGTTGAAGCCATGACTGTGATACGAACCCAACACCTAGCAGCTTTAGAGCCAATAGACTTAACCACTATACAACAAAGACCAATATAATCTTACCTGCAATAGCCTGATCTAGCATATGTCTGATCTCTGCATCGTGTTCGTTAGTAATAGTGTCCATCATCTGTCTACAAACCTAGCACCTACGAGACTTAGATATGATGAGCTTAACCATCATACAACAAAGACTAATGTAATCTGATTTATAATAGTTTGATCTAACATTCTTCTGATTTCTGTTTCGTGTTCATTACTAACAGTATTCATCATCATATACTGATGCCGTTGTGATTTTTTCTTTTTAAAGAGACTTTATTTACCATGTTTCACATACGGAGATGAATTCAGAAAGAGTTGTAAAATGTCTGGTATTATCAAATCTGTCACCTTTATGATGACCTTTTTTCTTCTTCTTAGTCTTCCTTGTTTTTTGTTTTTTTGTTTTTTTTGGGGGGTTTTTGTTGTTATTTTTTTGTGTTTGTGCAGGGAATGTCGTGGGACGCTCGCTTGAGATATGATGGACTGAAGGGTCGTTTGCCCCTCACCTCCCCCTTCCAAAACATGTAAAAATAGTATTAAATAGCTGTAGCTTAACTATACCGGGGTGCTGTTAAACTAATGCGTGTTTCCTTTCTTCTTGTCACAGGACCAGCTGAAGACCTTTTCAAGCTAGAATTCTACAAGAATTTAAAGAATGCTCTAAAACCAGACGGTGTAATGTGTTGTCAGGGTAGGTTTGGTAGCGTTCCTTGAGTGTACGACAATCAGGGGACAATAAGTTAAGAGATCATCTCAACATTGAATAATGCAAAAACCGACTATATTAATTCATCGACCGGAGGGAGGGTGTGGAGGTATTTATATCGTATTCCTTTAGTCTTTTTGCTTAATAGTTTTCCTAGTACTGTCAGGTTATTTCATCATCAATAGTTCGTAGAAATTTATATGTGTCAATTTAACCAACCACAAACTTTGCCACAGATCGATACATTCTGTGTTCCTCCGGATCTTCCCTTCAAATTGTTCAATATTCTTTTTGTATGTGTGTGTGTTTTATACCAAATAAATATTAATGTCTCATATATATATATTTCTTACTATTTTTTTTGGGGGGGGGGGGGGGGGGGGGGGGGGGGGGGGGGGGGGAGGTGTGAAAGAAGACGAAATAATTTTATCTTTTTTTCAGCATTCAGTTTTGAGATAATTACTTGGTGATTTTCGTATTACTTGCGCATGTCTTTGGGGCTTTTTTGGTAGTTTTTAAAAGATTTTCTAACTATCTATCTATAATTTGATCCCTTTCACAAATATTAATTCACAAACAGAATTAATAAAGTGCCAACAGACCTTTTAGTAAGTTTTTGCTAGTGTTATATTATGTTAACAGGTTTTGATCACAGATCATTTATGATTACATTTACTCGTGGATTTGACTCGAAATCTGATCTACGAATAACATGATTCAGTGACTAGCTTAAAATAAAGCAGGAGGGGTTAAAACGATAAATAAATAAAAAATAATTTTAAAAATCGATGCTATAGGACTTCAGCTAGACAAAAAGAGCTTATTCAAATTAGAAGGTATTTTTTGTATTTATTTGGAAGGGGAGCAGCTGCCTTTTTTTTTTTTTTTACCTCTGCTAGGTATTGTCTTGTATTAAAATACTGGATGTGAATTATTCCTATTTCAGGAGAGACTCCTTGGTTTGATTTGCCTCTGATTAAGAACGTCATGGGTTACTGCAGGCAGTGTTTCCCCACTGTAGAATACGCGCTGGGCAACACACCAACATACCTCGGAGGATCTATTGGTTATATACTATGTGGGAAAAATCCAGTAAGTAAAATAATACATTTGCTGTGAAATAAAAGAAGCAACAAAAAGCTGTACTAAATGTTATTGATTTTTACAGGGGGTATGCCAGTGTGTGTTTTTTTGTGTGTTTTTTTGGGGGGTGGGGGGGGGGGGTATTGTTGTTGCGAGGTCTGGTTTATGTATAGTAATGAGTCATCGTTTTAAAACGTTATTTAACTCTTGACACACACACCCTTTCTTTTGTAACGCATCCCGTGATCCTCTTCCTTTACCCTCCAACAGAAAGAAAGAATTGTTTTATTTAACTCTTGACACACACACACCCTTTCTTTTGTAACGCATCCCGTGATCCTCTTCCTTTACCCTCCAACAGAAAGAAAGAATTGTTTTATTTAACTCTTGACACAAACACCCTTTCTTTTGTAACGCATCCCGTGATCCTCTTCCTTTACCCTCCAACAGAAAGAAAGAATTGTTTTATTTAACTCTTGACACACACACCCTTTCTTTTGTAACGCATCCCGTGATCCTCTTCCTTTACCCTCCAACAGAAAGAAAGAATTGTTTTATTTAACTCTTGACACACACACCCTTTCTTTTGTAACGCATCCCGTGATCCTCTTCCTTTACCCTCCAACAGAAAGAAAGAATTGTTTTATTTAACTCTTGACACACACACCCTTTCTTTTGTAACGCATCCCGTGATCCTCTTCCTTTACCCTCCAACAGAAAGAAAGAATTGTTTTATTTAACTCTTGACACACACACACCCTTTCTTTTGTAACGCATCCCGTGATCCTCTTCCTTTACCCTCCAACAGAAAGAAAGAATTGTTTTATTTAACTCTTGACACACACACCCTTTCTTTTGTAACGCATCCCGTGATCCTCTTCCTTTACCCTCCAACAGAAAGAAAGAATTGTTTTATTTAACTCTTGACACACACACCCTTTCTTTTGTAACGCATCCCGTGATCCTCTTCCTTTACCCTCCAACAGAAAGAAAGAATTGTTTTATTTAACTCTTGACACACACACCCTTTCTTTTGTAAAGCATCCCGTGATCCTCTTCCTTTACCCTCCAACAGAAAGAAAGAATTGTTTTATTTAACTCTTGACACACACACGCATCCCATGATCCTCTTCCTTTACCCTCCAATAGAAAGAAAGAATTGTTTTATTTAACGACGCACTCAACACATTGTATTTTCGGTTATATGGCGTCAGACATATGGTTAAGGACCACACAGATTTTCAGAGGAAACCCGCTGTCGCCACTACATGGGCTACTCTTCCGATTAGCAGCAAGGGATCTTTTATTTGCGCTTCCCACAGGCAGGATAGCACAAACCATGGCCTTTGTTGAACCAGTTATTTACCCTCCAATAGACTGTATTTTTAAAATGCTTCTACTTCTGTTCTTTGATGGGGCGGGACGTAACCCAGTGGTACAGCGCTCGCTCGATGCGCGGTCGGTCAGGGATCGATCCCCATTGGGCTATTTCTCTTCCCAGTCAGTACACCACGACTGGTATATCAAAGGCCGTGGTATGTACAACCCTGTCTGTGGGATGGTGCATATAAAAGATCCATTGCTGCTAATCGAAAAGAGTAGCCCATGGAGTGTTGACAGCGGGTTTCCTCTCGCAATATCTGTGTGGCCCGTTACCATATGTCTGACGCCATATAACCGTAAATAACATGTGTTGAGTGCGTCGTTAAATAAAATATTTCTTTCTTTCTGTTCTTTGATGATATTACAAGAGACGCTGACGGTTGTTGTAAGTTAGAATAATAATAAATAAACAACTTCACGAACGTGGAATTGTTTATTTACTACTCTTCTTTTTTTTTCAGGATAGAGATTTGAAAACGCCTATACGTCATTACAGTGAAACAGAACTTGATGCAATGAACATAAGATATTACTCGTCAGAAATCCACACATCAGCATTTGTTTTGCCACGATTTGTTAAGAAGGTAAATATGTTAACATGTATTTTTGGTATTTTGACTGGTACGTATAGTAATGTTGTTGATGTTGATGTTGTTGTTGTTGTTGTTTCCAATAATAACGTACATCAAATTTTTTTTTTAATTTTTTTTGTTTAACGACACCACTAGAACATATTGATTTATTAATCACCGGCTATTGGATGTCAAACATACATGGTCATTTTAACACAGTGATAGAGCAAAAACCCGCTACAGTTTTCCTTTAGTAGCAAGGGATCTTTTATATGCACCATCCCACAGACATGATAGCACATACCACGGCCTTTGATATATAAGTCGCGGTGCACTGGCTGGAACGAGAAATAGCCCAATGGGTCCACCGACAGGGATCGACCCTAGACCGACCGTGCATCAGGTGTGCGCTTAACTACTGGGCTACGTCCCGCCCCACGTACATGAAGAAGAGCAGTTTAAATATTTTACGTGTGTCTCTTTGGCCTTAAAATAATAGGGATTAGATGCATACTGTTTTAGGTCTTTGGCCTTAAAATAATAGGGATTAGATGCATACTGTTTTAGGTCTTTGGCCTTAAAATAATAGGGATTAGATGCATACTGTTTTAGGTCTTTGGCCTTAAAATAATAGGGATTAGATGCATACTGTTTTAGGGGTTTTTAAGGTATTTACGGTTAATAATATAATGCTTTGAATTTTTGTAAGCATGGGGTCAGGTTTGCTATTTACACATTTATATTTGATGATGACGATGATGATGATGATGATGATTGTTGTTGTTCTTTTTGTTGTTGTTATTTATTTACTTATTTATTTATTTTTCAAAGTATTTATTTATTTATTTGTTTATTTTTAGGTTTTGACTGAAGAGAGCGATACACTCAAGTAGCATTAACATAGTTTTATTTTATTTATTTTTTGAACTCATTATTCTTTGTCATAACTTAGTTTTAAGATGTTATTTTGGGAGATATTTATTTTTTCAAATTATTATATATTTATTTTTTTACCGATTTTAAAAACCTGTCTGTGTTTAAATCATTTATTGTTTTTATTATACATTTCCTGCATTTATTCCAGATCATATTAAAATGTATAGCGTTGTGGTGCCTTGTTGTTTTTATCATTTTCAAACTGAGGTAAACTGTTTTATTGTGACACTATTTAATTAATAATAAAAGTAATATCACTTTTTATTTATGTTATTTGATTAAACTTTTTTTTTCTTTTTTTTTTCATTTTGGAACCCCCTGTGAGTGCTATTCTTCGTCATAATACAGGGATAACAACAACAACAACCTCGAGGAGTTGTCTCCACATGAATGGTTAATTATAGCACGCCGCATGTTCTAAAAAAATTAATTAATTCTAAAAGCATTAATCTGTGATAATTTGTTTTATTCTAAGAAATTGTTTGTTTCTAATTGTTTAATCTCTTAATTGTTTTGTTTGTTGTTTTTTGTGTTTTTTTGTGTATGTGTTTTTCTGTGTTTTTTTGTATACTAGTAATTTAAGCATGATCTTGTGTTTTGTTTATTAAGCTACAGCTTTGCACATGTTTGTAAGGTCCGTCCCGTCCGTCCCGTCCTCCTGGAAAAATTTCCTTTTTAAAATAAAATATTTCAGTTTGTTTAGACGTAAGAAGAAAAGTAAAAGTGTTTTGGAAATAAAAATACAAAATACTTTTTTTTGGTGCAATTTAGAAACCAATCGGCTCAGAAATAAATAATTTGTAGTCAGTTTAGTCTTGTTGATGTAACTTTGATACCCATCGTGGCTGTTGTGCAGGTGTTATTATTGGGGGTTTCGGGGAGGGGGTTGATTACTTTTTTTTAGGGGGGGGGGGGGTGGTATTATTTTAAACTTGTAAAATGAAATTAAAGCACATTACCATAATTAAAATACATTATTGTGATTTTTCATTTACTATAGTTCCTTACACGGGGCTGGAACTTAAGAATGTACTACTACCTACATTTTCATTTCATCTTATTTTCCAATCTGATTAAAATTAGCTCCACCGGTTAATAACTAGTAGAGCTAATTTTAATCAGATTGCATCTGTTTGACACATATGTTAAACATTTAACCCTTCGTATGACCCTTCGTATGACCCTTCGTATGACCCTTCGTGTTTGTACTTAATCCATGCTAGGCATTGTTCAATTCTTCGGTTGAGTGCTCGCTTGAGATGCTAGCGTCGCATGATCGAACCACCTCGATAGATCCATTCAACTGATTGGGGTTTTCTCGTTCCAACCAGTGCACTACAACTGGTCAAAGGCCGTGGCATGTGTTTTCCTGTCTGTGGGAAAGTGCATATAAAAGATCCCTTGCTGCATTAAGACAAATTAAGCAGATTTCCTCTGACTACGAGTTAGACATACTAAATGTTTGACATCCAATAGCCGATGATTAATTAATCAATGTGCTCTAGTGATGTTGTTAAACAAAGCAAACATTTTTTGTTCAATTCTACCATTTCGTCGCTTTGTTTTAAAATCTGTATATACTGTTGTTAAGGGTATGTATTTTGTTATAGATTGATTCCTGCTACAGTCTAGACCCCCCCCCCCCCCCCTCTGTAATGATACATGCACGTGTGCCTGGTATAGGTTTACATTTTAAAGCAAACATTAATTTTTTAAAAAGCCACTTTCATAGACCCCCTTTTATACGCTCAATAACTGCTGATCTAGCTTTGGGTTGTTTCTCGTATTCATTTTTCTTCCATTTCTGTTTCGTTTGATTTAACTTTGTGGGTTTTTTCTTCTTTTTGTTTTTGTTTTTGTTTTGTTTTTCATTTGTTTTCGTTTGTTTCCCTTTTTGTTTTTGGAGTATAAGCACCAACAACGTGGCAACTGTCCCCCCCCCCCCCCCCCCCCCCCCCCCAAGTCCTGGAGAAAATCCTCAAATTCGTGCAAAAACGATAGAAAAATTCGGGGAAAATGAGCTGGCCTGAAATCTTTTCACCATGTCTTCCCATCATTTTGCTCACGACATTAGTTTTAATCCATGTACAATTATTTATTTGTTATTTGTTATTTTTATTTGTTTGCATTACCATAGTTTGACACCCAATAGCCGATGTATTTTTCGTGCTGGAGTGTCGTTAAACATTCATTCATTCCGTGTACAGATGCGTAGTGGTTCGTTTGTAACCCTATATAGCTGTTTGGTAGTAATAATGCTGAAATGAATAAATGTGGTTATCCAGATTCGGGCACTTTTGTTCAATTCGGGCCAAAATGAGCCTGCCCCCCCCCAAAAAAAAAGAAGGGAGCCCGTACGCCTATGTTTGTAAGCATGTTTTGTCTTTTGTTTAAAGAACCTTATTAGGAGTTAACACACAAACACACAAAACAAAACGTGGATTGATTTCAAAAGACATTTTTATTTTACGACACCCTGGCGGCTTTTAACTATTGCTATTAGGTATCTATAGCATATCTTCTTTTCTTTTAACTATTGCTATTAGGTATCTATAGCATATCTTCTTTTCTTTTAACTATTGCTATTAGGAATCTATAACATATCTTCTTTTCTTTTAACTATTGCTATTAGGTATCTATAGCATATCTTCTTTTCTTTTAACTATTGCTATTAGGTATCTATAGCATATCTTCTTTTCTTTTAACTATTGCTATTAGGTATCTATAGCATATCTTCTTTTCTTTTAACTATTGCTATTAGGTATCTATAACATATCTTCTTTTCTTTTGGCACATGGCCTATTGAAAACCTCGTTTCTTTCATATAGGCTATTTATACTGATTCAGGCCCGTGGGAACCTTTAAAAAGCTGAACATTGCTATTTGATTCTAAAAGTGACAGGAGTTTTTTCTGAGGCTATGCAAATTTAGATTTTAGATTTGGTCATGCACCCATTTTCTAAATAGCTTCAAATATCCTTCCTATATGCCTGCTATTAGCAGTCTTCCACGTGCATTTTCCAGCAGACATAATAGCCTTTTGATATGCCAGTCGTGGAGCACAAGTTGGTATTGAAAAATATGGATATGTCTGGTGAGCATTTTACCTTCTACCATGGAGTTACCTCCCATCAGAAATGAAACAAAGGTAGGTAAATTGACAGATAAACACCAGCCTGGGGGGCGCAGTCATCGAACTAGAGGCTAGTAGGTAAAGGGTTCGCAGCTCGGTACCAGCTCCAACCCAGAATGGGTTCTTAAGGGTTCAATAGCCAGCTAACAACTAACCCACTGGACAGACAGCTCAGATAGCAGAGATGTGTGCTCAGGACAGCGTGCTTGAACCTAAATTGGATATAAACACGAAAATATAAGTTTAAAAAAACAACAGAAAAAAACAATCTGATAAACTTTATGTAAGTTGATAATCGATGTCGGTGATTTCATACAGTTATAGCGAAACCGATATCGTTTATTTATACAGAATGGCAGCTTCATGTGATGGACAATGTGTTGCTGTCACAAGTCTACCCTACTACAGATGGAGCATGGAAGTTGTCGTCGTCGGTTCTGAGAAGAAAGCCACTGAAAGTTGACAGTTGCTTACCACGCAATGTATCGCCACCCCAAAACTTCATAACCCACATTTCTTGGTCTTTATGAAGGTGTACCACTGTTTGGACGCTTTCTGTTCCACCAGGAACTGTAGAAACCAACCAGGCTATTTCACTGCCGTCTTTAACTAATTTAAATTCCATTTCAGAAGAAGATGCGTAAATATTTAAAGTAAATAAATATAGTCCAGAAACTGGGGCGCGAAACATTCCTGAGTGTGAAATGTATCCGTTGCCATCGTTGAGATAGACGTTGTCGAAGATAACAATCTGACCATTGCTGTATTTCATTGGAACCGGATCATTTTTAAAGCTCGCCATGAAACTAATCAGGGGTATGCGATCTGAAAAATACGAAATTTAGAATACACTCATCATTGTTTTAAAGTGACAGTGTTGCCTCTGTATCAAATAGCAAATAAAGAAAAGTATAAACAACACTATACAAAAATTATAATACAAAAACAAACAAACAAACACAAACAAACAAACAAACAAACAAGCAAAAATCAAGATGTAAAATAATTTTAACCTTGTTTCGTCTTCAGCAGTACTTCCAGAGCATGGATTTTAATTTCCTGTGATTGCATCCTGGATTTCAAGGACTCCAGTTCTTCTCTGGAGACAGATTCTCCCGGTTGTATCTGAGAACTCACACTCATAATGAAAAGAAGGAAAACAAAAATCCATAACGAAAACATCATCACAATCTATTTGAGTTTTATCTGCGTTAAGAGCAGTGGTTGTGTCTGTATATTTATAGCTTTTTGTTATCAGTTTTTGAAACAACAGCTGGCAATCTGCCACAGTTCTTCTTTTTTTCTCTTTTTTGTTGTTGTTAAAATGCAGCCGTAGATATTATTAAAAAGCCACTCGCTGCAATTTTGGCAAGAGAAATTTGTCTGTTGTCTCAAGTGTAAGATTACACCATAGTCAGTAATATTAATGTTTGCAGGCCTGGATCCTGTGGGATTTATTTTATTTTACTTTTATAACTATATATGTTTTTCCTATTTTTCTAAATATCTGCGTTATGCCCATATCTTATATCCGGAAATTGTACCATGAAGATATACGATGTAGTTATGTTCTGTTCTCTGTTGTGCTACAAAGAAAACCTAATATTAAAGTCCTTTTGATCTGAAACCCAATATTTATTTTCCATTTCTTATTAAGACAAACATTTGTAGTTTATTTGTAGTATTTTATATATACTTTCTACAATTATAATGCTACAAAGGCATTAAAACAAAATAATAACGACAAAAAACTACTTTTTAGTCACTATTAATTTACATGATGTGAATGAATGAATGAATGAATGAATGAATGTTTAACGACACCCCAGCACGAAAAATACACCGGCTATTGGGTGTCAAACTATGGAAATGCAAACAAATAAAGTGATGATCAACATCAATATAAAAATTCAAGATTTAAATAAAAACACAGTGTAAATGAATGAATGAATGAATGAATGCATGTTTAACGACACCTCAGCACGAAAAATACATCGGCCATCGGGTGTCAAACTATGGTAATGCAAACAAATAAAGTGATGATCAACATCAACACAAAAATTCTAGATTTAAAAAAACCCACAGTGTAGTGTAAAGAACTGTGCAAAAATACAAACATCACAGATAGATACTTTTACTCAAAATTTCAATTTGTACTGTATTGGCCATTCTCAAAGAGAATGTTACACCCCTGCACCACAGTGAGGTTACAGCACGCGCAGGGGTTACATGCTCTGATAACCAAACATAATAAAATCACAATTCGCAAGACATGTAACCTAACATACTACCTTAGCCGATATATTTGTATTCTGGAGTGTCCTTAAACATTCATCCATCCATCCATCCATCCATCCTTCGCATGGGCGTACGGGCTCCCATTTTTGTAAGGGGGGGGGGGGGGGGCAAGTTGGTTTTTACCCGAATTAAACAAAAATACCCGAATCTGGATAACAGCATTTATTCATATTAGCATTACTTCCAAACAGCTATATAGGGTTGCAAATGATTCACTATGCATTTGTATAAGGATTACAACTAGGAGGGGGGAGCAGTTGTCCCCCTTTTCCCCTGTCTCATACGCTTATGATCCTTCCATTCATTCATTCATTCATGTTTGCTATACCAGAACTATTATATAGTTTTCCAAACAAAGATCTAATTCGGTCACAATACTAGTGAAGAAATAGCCACTATCCATTACCAAATGTTTGACATCCAATAGCCGATGATTAATTAATCAGTTTGCTCTCATGGTGTCGTTAAACAAAACAAACTGTAACTTGATTATCTCTTTGGTGAAGCTCTTGTAAACACTTAAATTGTGTTTTCATCTGACAGACTTGCCAGCTGTGGTGGTGGCAGTACTCATGACGAGTGCCACCGGTGGGGCAGAATCTGTTCAATCTTCGCGAATACCTGCTATCACGGCGGCGATTCATGAGTGCATGTACTTATTTTAATGATATCTGTCTGGTGCTAGGTTTGATAAAGTAAACTAGTCTAAGAATGGCAGTCCTCTTTGTGGAGATACAAGAGGGATGCAATCTCCAGTAAAGGATTTCTTCGGGAGTGGTTGTCCTACAGATTAATGGAATAATCAACTATTTTGCCAATGCCCATTCCACTCTCCATGGCCCTGGTCATGTATTACGGTTTTGTCTTTCAGACTGAAATAAAAACAGCATTTACCAAACTGGGAAAGTCACGTGATATATCACCAGATTTAACAGACTTGGAAGCCTTTGTTCGTGATATGTATGATAAACCAAATGCATCAAGTGAAGCATGGATGTCTGGTTGCCCAGATCTCGAAAACCTGTCTTGTTTTAACGAAGCCACTACCCAGAGCAAACTGGTTTATTAAAGGGACTTACCCTAGTTTTTAAACACAAAGGCATATTTTTTTTATTATTATAGCCGTTTTTGATAACTGAAATCATACTTTACTTATATTTTATGGTTTAGATTATCAATTTACGTACATTCGAAGTGTTTTTGGTCATCCTGGTGTTTTTAATATCAAAATATTTGTCATATTTTTAAAAACGCACCTGCGTCTGAGAAGTAACAGTTATGTAGTTCAGTTTTAGTCTATTTTTACAGGGTATTTTACCATTTCAAAGTCACAGACTCATGTTTGACTCAATTGTAACTTTATCCAAATGCGTTACAGGTTTATAGATTAATTAAACTTAGTGTTAATTTTCACGGGTTGAAACTAGGATCGGATTGTTTAGATTAAAGGAATCATCGGCTGTTGGATGTCAAACATTTGGTAATTTTGAAATATAGTTTTAGAGAGAACTCACTACATTTTTCAATTAGTAGTAAAGGATCTTTTATATGCATCATCCCAAAGACAGGATAGCACATACCACGGCCTTTAATATACAAGTCGTGGTGCACTTGCTGAAACGAGAACTAGACCAATGAATCCACCAACGGGGATCGATGATAGACCGACCGCGCAACTGGCGATCGTTTTACCACTGGGGTACGTCCCGCCACTTCTATATATACCAAATATAAAATACTTTTTCATTTCAAATTATATTTGTATTTTTACCGATTTTAAAAATCTGTCTTTGTTTAAAATCATTTGTTTCTATATACAGTTCTTGTATTTATTCCAAATCATAATTATATTGTTGTGGTTCCTTGTTGATTTTATCATTTAAAAACGGAGTTAATAGTTTATTGTGTAAATATTTAATTAATAATAACAGCAATATCACTTTTTATTTATATTATTTTATTAACTTTTGTTTTTGTTTTTCATTTTGGTACATCTCTGCGAGTGATGTCTGTTCTCGTCGTAAGACAGAGATGGCAACGTTCTCGTGGAGTTATCTCCCTGGAAATTGTGAAGACAGCATACAGCATCTTTAAAGGGACTTACCCTAGTTTTTAAACACTAACGCATACGTTTTTACTATTATAACCGTTTTTGATATCTTAAATCATACTTTACTTAGATTTTATTGTTTAGATTATCAATTTCCGTACATTCGAAGTGTTTTTGGTCATCCTGGTGTTTTTAATATCTCAAAATGCATTTCTCATATTTTAAAAACGCACGTGCATCTGAGAAGTAACAGTTATGTAGTCGAGTTTTAGTTTATTTGTAGAGGGTATTTCAACATTTCAAAGTCACAGACTCATGTTTCACTCAATTGTAACTTTATCCAAATGTGTTACAGGTTTGTAGATTAACTAAACTTAGTGTTAGTTTTCACGGGTTGAAACTAGGATCGGTTAATTAATTTTGAAAGCATTGATGCTATAATTTGTTCCATTATATGCAAATGTTTGTTTCTAATAGTTTAATATGTAATTAAGTTCTATTTGTTTTTGGTATACTAGTAATTTAGTGTGTTATTTATTAGATTTACACAGTTTCTAAGGTTTGATTCTAGGTGGTTTTGTTTTAAATTTTAAAATTATTTTTGTTGATGTCTGTTTCTGATGAGGTAATTTTGAAACCGACCTGATTATTGTATAGTTGGGTTTTTTAAAGTTTTTTTTTTTTAATTTGTAAAGTGAAATATATTATTGTGATATATCGTTTACTACAGTTCCATACATTGCGTATTGTCAATCATTTATCGATTCAAATACCCCTGTTTGACACTTAATAGTTGAATTTATCTTTGCGCTGGGGTATCGCTAAACGTTCATTTATTCTTATGAGCTAGTCTGCCACCACCTTATAGCTTACAGTGTCTTCGTTCCTGTCTGGGGTATATGCTTGCAATTAATCCTCCGCGTGTGTTGGATGGGGTACAACTTCTCCATCACAAAGCGAATTTAAGGGCAGTATTTTGTTACACACTATTCGTGCCCTCCACCCTCTTCCACCTGCGATAATATCTGCACGCATGCGTGATATAACTTTTCATTACAAAGAAAAACTTAATAAACATTTTGGTGGTAAGTAACTTTTCTTTAAAGGGACATTCCCGAGTTTGTTGCATTGTAAGATGTTTCCGACTAATAAAATATTTCTACGATTAAACTTACATATTAAATATATTTTCTTGTATAGAATATCAGTGTCTGTATATTCAATGTGTTTCTGGTCGGCTTAATATTTGTAACAAGCCCAAACTGGATTTCGTCTTCAAATAATTTCGTACGTACGAAAAAATGTATTTCAGGAAATAAAATTATATTTAACTTAGTACAAATATTAGAACGATCAGAAACACGTTTAATATACAGCCACTAATATTTTATGCAGAAAAATATATTTGATATGTAATTACAATCGTTAAAAAGTCTCTGTTAGTCGATCACATCTTTAAAATTGCAGCAAACTCAGGACTGTCCCTTTAAGACCTATATTTCATTTCATTTCATTTAAACTTATCTTCGTGCTTATATCCAATTACGGTTCAAGCACGCTGTCCAGGACAGTGCGTTAGTTGTTAAATGTTTAATGAGAGATAAGGGTGTAAAGGTATCACACCTACCCACTGAGTCGTTGTAACTCTGGGTGAGAGCCGGTGTACCGGGCTGCGAACCCTGTACCTACCAGCCTTATGTCCGATGGCTGAATCACGACACCACCGAGGCCGGTTAGACCTATAATAACAGCTGATCGATTCGGAACAATCAATTTTCTTTTCTTGTTGCTTGCTTTCGCTTGTATCGCAACACCAGGCCAAAAATGTCAAATTAGCAGCTCAAACAAGATTTTGCTTTCAGTAATTTTGTACATGTAAAAAATAAATTTGTTTAAGCTACTATAAACATTAGGAAAACACATTATGTACAAACATTATTATTCTAAACAAGAAAATTTAATTAATATCCAGTTTTACTCAATAAAGCCTGTTTAGCAGGGACCGTGTTTGAATGACTATGAAGTCAGGAATGTCTCTTTAAACGTTATGACTGTCATTTCTTAATGAAGTATGAGGATGAACAAAGCTCATTAAAGTTACATTCTCTGGTTACCATATTATAACATCATGTACAAATGTGAAATACAAGCTCAAATGCACTTTTAAAAAGTCGTGTGTGTTCGCTATGAACGGATATCGTCAAACGTATACGCATGATTCGTCGCCCGTACCACCATAGCTCGGAAAAGCACAGACGACAGCCTGTTGTCAGTTTCAGTTAACACGTGCGTTTGTCGATTTCAAATTGTAGGGTTCGTCTCAAAAAATTAAAAGAGAAATCTTGCGCTGTACGAAGAACGTTCGGTTGAGGATACGGTACTAGAGTCTTTAGTTAAAACCGGTTTTATCTTGACAACGTATTATCGACAGTCGTACCTTCCTATTTCAGAATTGATATTTTATAAAGTGTTAGTAGAACTTTCAAAGTTTAGTTTGTATACTAGTAACACATTAATCATATATATATTTAAAAAAATAAAATATACTAAAGTAGACAATTAACGTTTTCGCTTCTTAATTTTACGTGTTAAAATCGACGAATTTAAATAAATATTATTTCGTTTGGAAAGGGTAAAGTTTGGGGGGGGGGGGGGGGTTAACGACATCAAAGATAAAGCATATTGATTTAATAATCATCCGACCCCATACAACCGTAAATAAAATGTGTTTAGTGTGTCAAATAAAACATATCCTATCCTTCCTTCCATCTGCTGTTGGATGTCTAACATTTGGTAATTTTGACATATAATCTTAGAGAGGAATCGGGTGCATGTGCAGGGGGAGGGTATTGGAGGTCGAAACCCTTATTGGCCCAAGCTTAAAAAAATTTGAAATGTATTTTTGGGGGGAGCATGGCCCCATATAAACTTCGTTTAACACAGTCTATAACCCCAATCCAGCTGAAATCCCTGCACACGCGCCTTGGAAATCTGCTACATATTTTTTTTTTTTATCAAGGATTGTTTATATGTACCATCCCACAGACAGGATATCACATACCATGGTATTTTTGTATACCCGCCGATGTGGATCGAATCTAGACTGACCGGGCATTTCCAAAAAACACCTTTTTAGGTCTAAGTAATGAATAAAAATAACATAGTCTTGAAAAATGTTACGTAAATCGAACACAGTACCCTCTTCCTCTACCCCTAGAGCGTTACGTAATTAGTAACACCCCCTTACATGTAACGCGTATGCCAACAGCTGGCCACTGTCAAAATTTCAAGGCAAATCCCCCACTCACAGACCGCTGGAAAGGCGTTGTACCATACCTCTATGGATATAAATATGTTTTGGAGATATGAGACGACCCCTCAATCAAGACAGTTAAATTTGTTCAAAAATTGCGAAATCTCACGTGATCTCTTGTGATAAGCCAATGAAAACCGAGATCGGTACGAGCCCGTCAAAAGTGTTCCACTTTCAAAATCATGGCTTTGTTTTTGACCTGGATAAGCCAGCGTAGTGAAACCAATGCGGAGTGCGGCGTCATATATGCACCAAACGTAATTGGATTTTCTGTTCTATATGCTTAAATAATAAAAAATATTCCAGGGAATGTAGTTTTAAAATTATAACGATTAAATGTACGAAATTTTATTTCCATCAGACACCAAAATATAATTTCCATCCGACACCAAAACTAAAGTGCCTATAGCACAAAGGGTTAATCGGAGAAGTAAGTTAGTTAATCTAGATTTCAAACATGTTTGTTGGTTATGTAAAAACATTGGTTAATCAAAGTTCTCCCATATACTTTTGATAATGTGGCATTGATTCTGTTAACCTGGCATCCTTGATTTCTGTCACTGTCCGACATCAAAACTATTTCATCTTCACCAAGTCAAAATGGGTTAATTACGGAATTTGTTATGCATGGCATTAATGCAGCTGCTCCTACCTCATACAAAACTGTACTACTTTACTTCACAATGTGAGTGACTTAAAAGGAATACTAAAGCAATGTTTAAAATTCCATCCGACACCAAAACGAGTATTTTGAAATATGCCCTAATGTCATGTTATTTCTATGATGTAATTTGTTTAAAGAGCCTTTTTACAGAGTTGAGCACACAAACCAACAGAATAAAAGAAAAAAGAATGGAAAGACTTTTTTAAACAAACATTATTTTACACAAATCATCAAAATAAAACCAATAGGAATGGAAAGACTTCAACAACAATTTTTTTTATTTTAATACACCCCAGCTAATTTTAACTATAGCTAATGTTGCTATTTTGCACATGCTCTAGTGAGAGAAGAAACTCGGTTGAAATAAAACACTTTATAATTATGACAAAACTTATACATACAGAATGACAAAAAAACAAAACAATCAAACATAATGGATAGTACAATATTACATCTATCCCACCACAGATGACGAGTGAAAGTTGCCATCATCAGTTCTAAGAAGAAAGCCACTGAAAGTTGACAACAGACTACCACGCAGTGTATCGCCACCGTACACCTTCACAACCCACACCTCTTGATTTTTATGAAGGTGTATCGCTGTTTGGATGCTTTCTGTACCTCCTGAATGTGTAGCAACCACGTATGCTATTGCACTGCCTTCTTTAACGATTCTGAATTCCATTTCTGACGATGAAGGCAAAACATGCAGAGTAAATAAATATAGTCCAGAAACCGGCGCGCGAAACATTCCCGAGCGTGGACTGTACGCATTGCCATCGTTGAGGTACATTTTGTCGAAGATCACGTTTTGACCATTGTTGTATTTCAGTGGCGCTGGGTCATGTGAAAAGCCCGCCCTGAAGCTAATTAAGGGTGTGCGATCTGAAGAATAGAACATATAGTCACTCACATATTATCATGGAATAAAATACACCAACAAGTCATAATACAAATATATTTGGACGGTGTTTAATTAACTGAAAGAAGTTTGAAAATAAAGTTGTAAGATCGAATCCACATCTAAAAGCAGTGGTGATGTTGTCAAGAGACAAGTATGCGTATATCCATCTTTACTTGTATTATTGCATTTAAGTAGTAATTAGCCTAATTTAAATATGATATATAAAAACAAAACCTTGTTTCGCCTTTAGCTGTGTTTCCAGTGACTGGATTCTGGATTTTAAGGTCTCCACTTCTTCTCTAGAGACAAAGTCGCCAGACTGTAGCTGAGAAACTACACACATGGTGAACAGATGGAAAACAAAAAGTCGTAACGAAAACATGATCGCAGTGTGTTTGACTATCTTCGTCCGCGTCAAAACCTGCGAAGTTTATGTCTGACGTGTATACTCTTTTTGTTTTCTTATCAATGAATTTGAAACAACAGCTGGAAAATAGTCACAGTCCTGTCTCATTAAAGGTGAATTATAATACCTGCAAGTTGGAATTTGTGTTAATAACTAAAATATAATGTAAACAAAGAAATGCACGTCCTCTATCCGTCGAAACGGCAGCCAGTTCTTTGCAATCAAAGTATTATGGATGTAAGAAGCAGGCAATAATTGTGACATAACATGTGCTTGTTGGTAATCCTTTGAAGATTTTTTGAATAAAATCATAGTTACTAATAAATGAATTTCTTTGGTGGTAATGTTTTAGGCCATAATAAATTAAATGTTACGATTTTATCAATCTGATTAAAATTAGCTCTACTGGTCTACCAGTAGATCTAACAGCACTGCGTGGACTCCCATGTCCATATGACATTTCGTCTATAAATAATAATTTAAATATCGACCAATCACACTTCGCCTTTTATAACGTTATTTGGGAGCATACAAATTCTAAAATTATCTGGCGAGACTATTTATGCGGCCGCTCAACTGTAATATATATTTAAAATATACGCAAAATTAATGTATCACAGCGTCGAAGATGCCAACAACTGGGGTGGGGTGGGATGTGGTGGGATGGGATGGGGTGTCCTGGTGTGTGATGACAGTGATATATTAATTCGTCTTTCAACTGGGGATGCATAGTTGGGGGAGACTAGATCGTAGATACTGAGAGTCGTCTGCTGAATATTCATGAGCAAACGGTTGATCGACATCGAGATTTTACAACATCGAGTAATGTCCTGGTATATATATATATAAATTATTCAAAATGCAAATATAGATGTTAATGTAACACGTATTTAACAATATACTGAGTGGTTAATAAATTGTGTAATTGAATGTTACGTGGCGTATATCAATGTCGTTGTTTGTTGCTTTTGTACTCTCTTCTTCTGTGGGATATTTCCGCCGTTATGTTTTATGAATCCTACAACAGTAGTTACGGTTATCAAAACGTGACAAAATTGTAATGCATGTCTATACAACTTAATTTAATAAACAAACAAACAAACAACAAGAAAAACAAAAATCATCCAACAACTACACAATATATAATTTAAAATAATTACTGCATAAATATGGACAGGTCAAACTACCATGTCAGGAGTGGATTTAAAAAAAAAAAAAAAGGCCCTTAACATTTCAGAAGGGTGGATTTTACAGTACTTAACTACCGAGGGTACATGGATATCATCCACCGATGGTAGTTTTCCTTTAATATGTTATATTACATTACACCTATGTTGGCAAATGTATATTTCAGCAAAGTAAACAACTTCTTATGTAGACACTATATATGATAGTTTAATCCATTATCTAAATGATAAGTGTAGATTTCTAAATTGTATGTTATGTTGGGGTTTGTTTTAATCAAATATATGTGAATAACTTTATTGTATGTTTACTATCCATGCTAGTAGTGGGGCGGCTTAGTTGATCAATTGTGCACTTTTCCGTGAAAGCATGAACATTGGCACATGGTCAGAGTAACCCAATACAAGGATATTTAGTCAAGGGCCACCGGAAATTGCACCCCGTATGGCTGCCATCTTGAAATCCAAGATGGCCACCAGTGTGGGCCTGTTTTGTTTAGTATTTCCTTAACTATTACACATATCGGGAGAGTTGAAATGCCTATACCTACATTTTAGGGGACTACGAATCCAATGGTGACAGAAATGTTTGCAAATTGTGGCTGCCACCTTGAACTCCAAGATGGTCGCCATCCACATGCTATTTTGCTCAATATCTCATTTAGTAGTAAAATACATTTTAACGCCTAGACTGACATTTCAGGGGTGTAAGAATCCAATGGTGGCATCGAATATGTCGCTGTCATCTGGAAATCCAAGATGGCCACCATCCACAAGCTATTTTTCTTAATATTTCATAAATATTAAAGATATCAATACAGTTTTAACGCCTATTATAACATTAACCATCGGCTATTGGATTTCAAACATTTTGATAATTATGACATATAGTCTTAGAGAGGAAACCCGCTACATGTTTCCATTAGTAGCAAGGGGTCTTTTATATGCACCATCCCACAGACAGGACAGCACATACCATGACCTTTGATATACCAGCCATGGTGCACTGGCTGGAACGAGAAATAGACCACTGGTCCCACTGATGTGGATCGATCCTAGACCGACCTCGCAACAAGCGAGCGCAACGGCATGTGACAATTTGTGAGGCCAGAAAGGATTTAATTATCCCCTGCACCAGTGCGTTAATATCTATGTATGTAACAGTCAACCTCGACATACATACAATATATAGATGTTTTGGAGTATAATTAGTTGTAATCAGTATGTAAATGCGTAGTGATTCGTTTGGAATCTTATATTGCTGTCTAGTAGTAAAGCAATTTCTATGAATATTCCGGACTCGGGCTTTTGTTTTTTAATTCGGGCAAACATTAGCTCCCCCCCCCCCCCCCCACCCTTAAAAAAACGGGAGCCCGTACGCCTATGGTATTATTGGGTAATGATGGACATATTAAAGTTAAAGTTTGTTTTGTTTAACGACACCACAAGAGCACACTGATTTAACAATCACTGGCTATTGGATGTCAAACATTTGATTATTGTGACATGATGTTAGAGGAAGTTTAATCGGCATTTTCATTAACAGCAAGGGATCTATTTTATGCACTTTGCCACCGACAATATATGTACCTGGTAATAGTTCGAGTCACCTCCAGCCCTCCCATTATTGATATTGATATGTAGGGGAAGGCTACTCTATGTAATGCTTTCGTTGACAACCAAATGGTCACAAGCCACTGTGTCTAAAATACAAATTTGTTTTCTAAATCTGATGCCACAGACTAAATATGTATATCGCCATAATTATAAAAATCACATAATATAACTATTGCTTACTGTATTATATATAAACCAATGTCATTATATCAAATGACATTCTTTGCTTATATCAAAAGCACTCTATGGGTGTGATTTAAGAGACTATAACTAAAACGAGTTATTAGAATTACAAATGGAATTCAGATTGGCAATAAAAAGTATACTAGATGCTGGAAGCGGAGAGAGTGGCTGAAAATGGGGTCGGGAGTGAAGCCAGTTCAAAAGGCGAATTAATATATACCCTCTCATTAGTTGCTAGTTATTTTCCGACGCTTATGAAATAACTTTCTTTTTTATTGCCTACTTAATGTGCTTTTATTATGTTTTATAATTTGGTGGTTATATAGGCTACATGTTAGGTTTCATGATCGCTTTAATTCGTATTAGAGATAAATGCGATATTTCAACCGGTATTGCTATACATCGTGCTTAACACTACACCTTAGAACAAATTGATTATTATAAAATGTGTACACTTTATTATCATAATATGTAAACAGTAAAACCAAATACCTAATCCATTGATTAGAGCACACTGATTAGTTATCGGCTTTTGAATGTCAAACATTTGATCATTCTGACACAATCATTGTTTTCCATGGAAACCCTTTACACTTTCCATTAGCAGCAAAGATCTTTTATATGCACGTTCTCATAAATAAGACAGTGCATACCTTTGATTTACAGTCGTGGCCACTGGTTGGGATGGGGAAAAACCAAGGGGTTCACCGAGGGAGTTCTACAGAGTTGGATATCGCTTCTCACACACCACAATCTTCGAGGTGAACTTGAACGTCTATAAGAAATCAAACGACTACAAAATCTGATTGCTTGGTAATAAATTTGTACCGGTTTAGGCCTATAACTGTGTGCAAATAAATTCATATGCATGTACTGTATTTTGAACCGGTATAAGAAGTAAATAATTTTAAATATAATTAGTAACAAATAATTTTAATAAATATAAAATGTAATGAAGTAAATTTTTATGTTATGTATATATATATATATATATATATATATATATATATATATATATATATATATATATATATATATCAAAAGTTATGGATTTATAAATCAGGGCCCCGTTCCACGAAGCGATCTTAGCCCTGAGATTACCTTAAGCGCATAGCTACCCTATGCACTTAAGTTGATCTTAGGGCTAAGATCGCTTCGTGGAACGAGGCCCAGAAACTTAAATCAGAAAGTGACAAACGGCGACCCATATACCCCCCTTGTTTTAGACTAAGTATGGCCCTGGTTTACATACAAACGGCCTGAGCGGCGTAAAATAAAACGGAAATTGAGCTGTCATAAAATAATGGCCCTATCTTTTGTCCCCATCACCACTAGCCTTTGTTCTAATTGACGCAGCAGACAGGGAAATCGGTATAGTGATTGATTTTAACGTTGTAGGCCTTCCTTGACCCTTGCTTCTACTAATCCATGAAAATTATAGTATTCAATCATGATTGAGAGTGGAAAAAAACAAAACAAAAAACCCCAAAACACTTTCATCCAGTTTAAACACCATTATTATGTTATTATAAGAGTCTTTGTCTAATCTTACATACTTCGTGCACCCATAATCAATCTTTCCGTTTGGCTGTCAATCTGATAGAACCAACATCATGTTTTGCTAATAGTTTTCAGTGTTTGAGATTAAATATTTTGGGCAGTATCCCAGTTGGATACTAACATTTTAAAATCTGGTATCCCATCTGAGAATTTAGTATCCCACTTAAACGAAATTCATAAATAACTTGTAACAAACTTGGACGACACTGTTCTTGTTCCCAGTCTATTGCTAAGCTGCAATCGAAATCGCGGAATTCGTGAAATTCGCAATCAAATGGAATTGGCAAAAAGATTTGCTGCATCTATTTTTGAGTAATACTGACATTAATTAATATTTAGCAGTAATCTATAAGTGTTTCTGACATTAGTAATGATACACCTATCTGTATCAATTTTCTGCAGATGTGTAATCAATACCTCAAATAAAATTTGAAGGGAGGAAACACGTATCACGTGTAGCATTAGACTGGGTACGAGTTGAGTGATATATTGTTATGCTATAGCATTAGTCTGGATACGAGCTCGAAAATGCTGTTACTTAAAGGGACACACCCTAGTTACGTTTATTTGTTAACCATTACGGCGTTGTTTTTCGCTATTAAACCCCATTTTTCACAAATAAAATTGCATTTTACTTACATTTTATTATTTTGAATACACATTTCCATTCACCTGAAGTGCTTTTTGGTAATCCTGGTGTTTGTAAAACCACGAAATGCATTTTTTGCATTTTTTCACAAAACGTGTTGTCGAGAAAAAACCGTTAAGCAAGCGAGGTCCAATCTATTTTTAATGTCACAGACGTTGGTATATCACGTGACCGTTATCATTTTGGTTCGGTTTGTTTTCTCGTGCACGATTCGCGCAATCAACATCCGATTTGTTGTTGTTCATTTGTGAGATTTTTCTTCACAGTTCGTGAACATTTTCAGTAACAATAAAGTTCAGACAAGTAAGTGTCTCAATACGAAACGTTACAAACCCTTAAAACCAATAATTTTGCTAAGTCTTACGATATCTGGAGAGTGGATACAACCAGGACAGAACAGTTGGAACATGTCCAGGAGAGGTGAAACGAACGCACCTCTAGTCTGTGAAATTTGTCGTGACGTAGGCATTGTTGTGCTTCTACCGGTGACATCAGAATACTAACTTTCAAAATTATTTCAAGCAATTGGGACATGGGGATTCCCATGGTATTTATCGATATAAAACCTGTTTTTTCACTCCATTTGATAAAAACGTGATCTAAGTGTGTTACAGGTTTGTAGATTAACCAAATTATAATTTATTTTCGCTGGATGGAACTAGGGTGTGCGGCTTTAAAGTGCTGTGCCAGACAATACACTAAAATTTCAAATTCCACAATTAAATGTTTTCTTAATTCATTGCAATAATATTTTACACCGATATGTAAATCAATAATTACGAAAATGCCCCATAAAAGTATAAAAACATCACTCCCGTAGAACACTGCCGGAAACGACCGAGTAAAATTCTCGGTAAAAACATTTGCCTGTAAATAGCCGTGACGTCACGAAGGGAACGCGCTTCACAGAAACCTACCACGAGATGACTTCCAGCGCAAGCGAAAGTGGCACCGACAGCGACTGCCAAGCTTGATCATGCGATTCTTCTTTCGATGATGAATAGTGTAGTAATGACGACTGGACTAATATTTGTGCAACACAACAAATAATGCCTTATCAGTTTGAACCTGGAGCATCTTCCGACGAACCACCGGCCTCACAGATGATGATGAAAATGGTCGTGGAGACAGCTTACCACTAATTTACAACTTTTATTCTTGTTTGTTCTTTAGCTTTTCGTGCGAATTATTTTGCTACACTGTATGTTCTAATACTTGTGATGTAGTAGAAAAGACGATAAATAACTCTTGAATTCTACGAGTCAAGTGGACCCAATATCGGTAATTTTAAGAAATAAACAAAAACGACTTTTAGTCCGTCCCATCCCTCAATGAAGATGGGGTTTTTTGTGAATAATTTCAGTTTAGTTTGACGTAAAAAAAAAGAAGTAAAAGTGTTTTGGAAATAATAAAACAATACTTTTTTTGTGTGTGTGCAGTTGTGAAAACAGTCTGCTCAGAAATAAATAACTTCTAGCACATTCCATAGTATGAAAAAAGGTTTTCTCTGTGGGAGGTATAGTAAAATGAATTTAATGTACCATCGACGTCCCAAACTGCGTTCACCTAACAAAAAAAACACGAATACGATATTTACGGAAATATTATTCTACATTTTTCAGCTACGATACGTGAAACAAAATAGATTTTAATCATTTAACGTAAAAAAAATCAACAATTTGGATGTAAAACAAAAGTGAAACGCCCTACAGTAAACAGGAAAAAGTGCGATGTTTCTCACTGCGTTCAGGCGCATGCGTTTGCAAAAAGTATCGTAATGTGCATGTGCAGTTCATCATTTTCCATTTTTAAGACAACTACATAAAAAAATATATGTTTCTTAATTATGCACAGTTGCCGAACACTTAATTTATTCAATTTTTTAAAAGGAAAAATTCAATTTGTCAAGCGTTCTGGTCCAGTCCGCGTTTTTTATCAACACATATCGCTCACACTTGATGTCAATACTGACAGGCATTACGTCCATACCTGTGCATAGTTTGTAAAATATTTTTTTTATATATAAATTGATTCTAAATTAACAAAATTTATATACTCAAAATTATTTACAACTGTTAGGAATGGATTATGAATACTATTCACTACAATAGAGGCACAAAAATGTAGCATACGTTTTGCAGAATATAATAATTGAAAACAAATTCTAACAACAGGGGTCCAAAAAATCATAAAAATTAAATTCTTTGGCCTTGTTGAGAGAGAGAGAGAGAGAGAGAGAGAGAGAGAGAGAGAGAGAGAGAGAGAGAGAGAGAGAGAGAGAGAGAGACAGAGACAGAGACAGAGAGACAGAGAGACACAGACACAGAGACAGACAGAGATAGACAGACATACAGAGAAAGACAGACAGAGAGAGATTACCGTAGCCCTTGGGTTCAAGCGCCATAATTCGGTCAAAATAAGTAAATCGTCATGAAAGTCAAACTTGATCTGTTATGGTATATGATAAAATTATGTACAAAATTTCTGCTCAATATCTCGAGGCAGTGTGAAAAATAGACCATCCTAAAACTGTGTGGAACAGACGGATGGACAGACAGAAATGAAACCTATAGTCCCCTCCGTTTGGACCGATACGGGACTAATAATGAATGTGGATTGTATTCATTGAATAGTACTTAGTACTATCAATCCAAAATTCTTTTAAGAGACAATGTATTCAGCATTTAAGCATGAGTGGAGAGTGCATATTATACGTGAAATAATAACTAGGGGAGTGCAAATAATTCAAGAGGAGTGCGTATTATACGTATAATAACTGAGGGACTGCAAATTATACGTATAATAATGACTCGGGAGTGCATATTCTACACCGGTTATATTTGTTTTAGTATCATGTAAGAAATTGCAAGCATGCGCAAATTAAGTGGGCTCGAATTCGTGCAATCTGAGAGAAACGGTTAATTACTAGGACATTATCTGCAGAGCAAAAAGGGAGCGTAGGCACAGAAAATTAATTATAACTGGATTATGTGTTTAAATGATTAAATATGAAAATTGTTTTAGAAATGGCAGCTTTAAAACTAGTTGAGTTTGTATTTTACATTTGTAAATGATATAAGATGACGCGAGTTCATAGTTTTTAGCCTGGCTATTCCAAGTTCTACACTTACACTCTGTCTGGGTCTAGTTTGGGCATACCTGTATATACTGACATATGTATTTAATAGCAATATCGTGTTTTACATTGATTTTTTGGTACTTATTCACTTCTGCTATTATAAATGTTTACGATGTGCCTAACATTGACTCTCAAGTGCTACGCATGAGTTTTTTGCAATTATTTTAAACTGAATACGAGATACCTTTTAAGGAAGAGATCAATAAAGGGTGTTGTTGCGGAAACAACGGACATTAACCACACTCCTCTTTGGAACATAGTCAACAATTCCTGTCCATTATCCTGTCCAACAGATACAATAGCCTCTTTCTGTTTGTGTCAACGCACTGTACAGAGTTAAAACACACCATCATAAATTGATCTCCTTTTTACCACACAGTATATAAAAATCAGTCATGCCTCAGACGCGCAATTCTGGTGCAGACTTTGTTCTGTGAATTTGTATTTCGTACGTCATTGTCCATGATGGTTCCAGTTGGACAGCGTCTGTTTTACGTCGCCGTGTGCGCCGTCTCATTTTGTATTCTGTGGGCAAATCAGGGCAGTGGTTCGAATTCACCACTGACGGAGTTTGAAGAAACTGGAAACATTCGGTTACCATGTGCATCGTACTGTCTGGTATCCTCCAGATGTGGCTGGGTAATTTACGATCAGATCCTTCACCAATGCTCTCCCAGAGAATCTTTAGACTGTAGTCTTTTAAACGATGCAGATGTTGGCAATAACAGTTTACTGATTTACGAAAGAGTGGCTCAGGGGATAGGGCTTGACCCGAAAAAGAGAGATTCCACATTTCAACTGATGGATGCAGCAGACACGACGTGCACAACGGCAATGACATCATGTGACATTCCTGCATCTGTTCCCAATGCTACTGTTGAGTATGACACACAGATCCCTGGATCTACTGCAAGATATGTCTGTGACGAAGGCTTCTCGTTTTGTGGACCGGTCCAGAAAGAGGTCGCATGTATGGTTAACGGATCATGGGAGGAACAAATTGATGGTTGTTTTCAAGACATGTGGAAGACACTTCCATCAAACAAAGCACGCTTGATGTGTCCTTTAAAAAACGGATCCTTTATCCATGTCGTCGGAACACCCACTACAGACACTAACTTTACTTTCGCCCTAGAAGGTGAATCAAAACTATTCGTGTTTTATATGATAGTTCGTTTTTCTACCCAACAAAAAGCTTATTTCAACACAAGAAATGTTAGCAGCTTTTGGGGAACAGAAATGTCGATCTTGACAGATTCCTTTGAACAGGGGAAACAGTTCAATATTACAATTTCCGTAAAGACAGAAGGATATCTTGTAATGTCCGACGGCGAAGACTTGATCCTGTTTCCACATCGCTATGGGCCGGACGAAGTACTTTACTTAGAGCTGTTAGCACATATTAATTTAACGCAGGTTAAATTCATATTCTAAACGATTTGACTAGATTATGTTTAAGTGGTTCATACCAACAAACATACGAACATAACTATTTTACAGACAGTGCAAGAGATATTTTAAAAATGTTTTGGGAGTTTAGGTGGGTTGTTTTTGTTTTTGGTTTGTTTTTACCGAAACACACTATATAATAAAATAACAAGCATAATGCCAGTATAGCTTGGTGTAAAATTACTAGTCTTTAATTTATGTTGATGCTATCATTTTGCCACAGTTTTGGAAGTGTACATAACCAATTAATGTGGATACTTTTTAATTGACAAAAGTAGATGAATGATTGTTTAATGATACTTCAGTACATTTTAAACTAGGGCCTACAATAATTTGGTGTCTAACATGTGCATGGTTTGTGTTTGGCAATTGGTTGTCAAAGGCGGATCTAAAGGGGGCCCCTACTACTCTTTTCTAGACTTTACTTTCTTTTATTGTGATACCATCTCGTATCCTCCGGAGTCGGGCCCGTCTGTACCACTATACCAACCCATGACGACTGGACTATACCCTAGTCTGATTCTCTCTCTCGTTCAGACGGATCCGGCTTCTCAAGATCTGTATTTCAGCACAGCACTACACCTTCAACGTCTATTGACTGTCAATCTAGGGGTTTCCTGACAGGATGCAACCCATCTCGTCCCTACAAGCTGTTCACCCTAACGGCCTTAACCAGGCCACTCACGTGGACGTATAGATCGGACTTTAAACTTTTAGACCTTCGTTCAAAGGTTTATGTCGAAATTACTTTCTTTTTTTAATGTTATTAAATAGTCCGATCCTCTCTTCTTTCTCTTATTTATTTTTGGACTGTCCTTCTAAAATGCTCCAAATTATATAAATATTCGACCGAGCAGTCAATTCTTTTTATTTTTGGCTGGTAACGTTTTTTCTCTCTTTTTTTCTCTCTTTTTTTAATTCTATTAACGTTTTTACTAATTGCTATTTTCAAAATTCTGCCCATTTTCAACGATACTGGCTACGCCCAAGAAAAGGCTGCACTGATCTTCTATATAGCCTCTATTAGAAACATACTTATCTGCCCTTAAAGCGGCAGTATCCGGAATATTTTTATTATTTAAGCATATAGAACCGAAAATCCGTGCATATATGACGCCGCACTCCGCATTGGTTTCACTACGCTGGCTTATTCAGGTCAAAAACAAAGCCAGCATTTCGAAAGTGGGACACTTTTAACAGGCTCCTACCGATCTCGGTTTACATTGGCTTATCACAAGTGTGGAATTCCCCAACAAGAGATCACGTGAGATTTCGCAATTTTTGAACAAATTTAACTGTCTTGATTGAGGGGTCGTCTCATATCTCCAAAACATATTTATATCCATAGAGGTATGGTACAACGCCTTTCCAGGGGTCGGTGGGTGGGGGATTTGCCTTGAAATTTTGACAGAGGCCAGCTGTTGTCATACGCGTTACATGTAAGGGGGTGTTACTAATTACGTAACGCTCTAGGGGTAAAGGAAGAGGGTACTGTGTTCGATTTACGTAACATTTTTCAAGACTATGTTATTTTTATTCATTACTTAGACCTAAAAAGGTGTTTTTTGGAAATGCGCTGTCAGTCTAGGATCGATCCCCATCGGCGGGTATATAAAAGACCATGGTATGTGATATCCTGTCTGTGGGATGGTACATATAAACGATCCCTTGCTGAAAAAAAATGTAGCAGGTTTCCAAGGCGCGTGTGCAGAGATTTCAGCGGGGTTGGGCTTATAGACTGTGTTAAGCGAAGTTTATATGGGGCCATGCTTCCCCAGAAAATACATTTCAAAATCTTTTTAAGCTTGGGCAAGTAAGGGTTTCGACCTCCAATACCCTCCCCCTGCACATGCACCCGATTCCTCTCTAAGATTATATGCCAAAATTACCAAATGTTAGACATCCAACAGCAGATGGAAGGAAGGATAGGATATGTTTTATTTAATGACGCACTCAACACATTTTATTTACGGTTGTATGGCGTCGGATGATTATTAAATCAATATGCTCTAACTTTGATGTCATTACACAACCCCCCACTAAGTTTACCCTTTCAAACGAAAGAATATTTATTTGAATTTGTCGATTTTAACACGTAAAATTAAGAAGTGAAAATGTTCATTGTCTACTTTAGTATATTTTATTTTTAAAAATGTCGGGGGGGGGGGGGGCATACCCCCGAACCCCCTAGCAACTCCGGTCGTTTGGTCCGTCGATTACGCACCCCCATATAAATTTCTGCGTACGGGCCTGGTATACAAACTAAACTTTAAAAGTTCTGCTAAAACTTTATAAAATATTAATGAAATAGGAAGGTACGATTGTCGATAATACGTTGTCAAGATCAAACCGGTTTTAACGAAAGACTCTAGTACCGTATCCTCAACCGAGCGTTCTTCGTACAGCGCAAAATTTCTCTTTTAATTTTTTGAGACGAACCCTACAATATGAAATCGGCAAACGCACGTGTTAACTGAAACTGACAACAGGCTGTCGTTTGTGCTTTGCCGAGCTATGACGGCACAGGCGACGAACCGAGCGTATACTTTTGACGATCTCCGTTCATAGCGAACACACACAAGTTTTTAAAAAGTGCATTTGAGCTTGTATTTCATATTTGTACATGATGTTATAATATGGTAACCAGAGAATGTAACTTTAATTTTCATCGTGCTAAGCGGTCCCAATTAGCCACTAAATTATTTCCGGCGCGTTACGCTCCAGTCGCTTGCAACAAAGGCCCTTTGTTACTACTGAATTGTGGAGTAGTTGTCGACTTGTTCTTTTATTTTTTGACGTTAATAAAGTTTTCTATTACTATTATTGTTTGTCAGATTGTGTGCAACCTCCTTTTACAGAAAAGAAAATGTACAGTATGTTTTGTGCTCAACAAAAACACTTACGAACACATTAAAACGGAACCTTAATAAAGTTTTGATATTTGCAAGTAATATGCATGTGTTTGTGTATATATTACTGTGTACGAATGGAAGTACATTAATTTGACTAAATGACTAGCTGCGATTTTCTGTACCGCTAGCTGCATTATTAACTACGACCTATGCAGTAGTTAATAATGAAAATAACGATACAGAAATTCACTTCCTCGCCTAACGATAAGGTTTCTACTGTCTTGACTCGCAAACAAATCGGAACAGCGAGTCCAGTGTCATTGTCAGACGGACATAGTGTAACGGACACAATTTCATGTGTAATTTAATAGTTACGATCGACTATCTACCTGCAATTATTAATATGCACAACCATTAAGCATCCCATGGTATATATATATATATATATATATATATATATATATATATATATATATATATATATATATATATATATAGTATATACATAATTATACATACATATATACATACGTGTATACATACATATATATGTATATATATTCACTGGCGTAGGAAGCGGGGGGTGGGGTGGGGGGGTTCAGATATTTTGCTTTATAATAGTGTAAAAGTGTGTAAATATAACTCTTTTTTTCAAATGTACGTGTTAGTTTGGGTTATGTTTTTGGTTGTGCGTGTGTACTGGTGTGTGGGCTTGTTTTGTAGGCTATTGTTTATTTGGGGCAGATTTGTTGTTGTTACGGGGGGGGGGGGTGGTTGTGTGAGTTTTTGGGGGGAGGTAAAATTGTTGAGGGGGATGGTATTTTTAAAATTAGGTTTTTTGTTTTGTATGACGGTACATGCTCTTAATTTGTTTTCGCCTGTGGCGATATTAATTGTTTTAGAAGGCCGTGTGCAGTTTCATTGCACTTAAGCCCAGATGGGCAACTTGTTACGTAATACTTCTGCGCGACGGTCCTAGATCGGTACGCCTAATACACACCCAGAGCAGGTGTGGAGGCCATGTGGCTAGTAGTTACGTAATATCTCCGGTAGTGCTGTTTATGGCCAGGAGATTGCTCGCGGTTGGCGACAGCCAGACTGACGATCAGAGAGAAATATACCGACTCTGTGAGAGGTGGAATATCAGATGATAAGATTCGGTGCCGCGATTTACCCCCAGGCGATATTTCGATTTATAATAAATAGCTAGTGTTTTAGAGTTATGAGGAGAACGAAATAGGAAGGCGTCCAGGGGGAACGTTAGTCCGTTTGGACTTTGGTAAATATTATTTCTGCTCTGTTGTATAACCTTGATGTGATTGATGTGACTTTTAAATATTTTAATACTGTATTATACCAATATTCTTTAGACAGTGTCTTCGGTCATCTGACGAAGTAAATCGTAGACTTTTTGTTCTAACATTATACGAGTATTTGGTAATATAAAGCTTAGCCAGTCATCCTAGCAAACCTAGGTAAACTGTAGGTTATTGTCTTTATTGTGATAGGTACCAGTATTAATTCTGTGTTACAAGGTTACTGAATGAGTAGTTAGGGTTAATTAAAAATTAACCAGTTAGGAATAGAGTGGTAATTCCTTTATTAATTAAGTTCCCCTAGAAGCGTTTCTCAATTATCACACGTGTGGGTGTTGTGTCACGGTGAAGTGATTAGCATATTGTGTAAACTAGACACCTAAAGATTAACTAATTAAGTCATCAGTTCTGGGTTGTTATTATTGTTGTTATTAATTAACTACTGCGGCTGTACATTTGTCAGCGTAGGTTAATACAGATTCCAAAGTGTATTGTGTTTTTGTTGTGTTTTCTAGTGAACTAAACGTGCTATAATAATATATACTTATATAAGATCGTATCTCTGATCATACCTAGACGAGCCAACGCGGGTATATAACTGCCTGTTACAGAGAGATCTAATAGATATACAGTTAGGAGAGATATTTGGATAATCGTGTTTTATTCAGTTACGGGTATTATAGAATCCCCGTGACATTTTGCCTGCCACTTCCGCTTATAATCTTGTATAGAACAATGTCTTCATTTTAACATTTAACCTTAAATAATCGTCATGCAAGACTAATATAAATATGTTTACACAAATATTTTGATGTAAACAAAACAAGTACTGTTACTATAGGTATATGTTTTTAGGTTAAACTATATATTTAGCTGTTATTACAGTAAAATTTACACTTTATAATGCAATGTATATAGGCCTAATCAATTTACAGCAAACGAAATATTTAATCAAACAGGAGCATATGCAGGAAATTGTGTAACTGTCTTGATTTTTTTTTTTTGGAGGGGGCAAACAAATCCGGAAAGCATTATAGAAACTTAAAGAAAATTCTCTTCTTAACTGTTTAAGGAGTTTTAGACTATTAACTACTCAGTTGCCCCCCCCCCCCCCCCCCCCCCCCCCCCACAAACACAAAATCCTAGCTACGGCCCTGCATATTTGCTGTGAATATAGCCAGCCCTCGTTAGTGGAGGCTATAGGCACGGTCTTCGTATATATAGTCACATCGTATATAAAAACCGTCTAGTTCAGAGTATTCTTTAAAAATGTAACAATTCCTATTCCAAGTCAGCTGTTATGGCATATTTTGCATATTAATGAATTTAATAAGGTGGAAAATGAAGGTGTTTGTTATCTAGATGTTTAGGGGTTTTCGCGTACGACTACAATAAAGTTACCTATAAATGCAAAGGGCTAACTAGTCGGGATTGTCGACGTTTAACATGCTTCTGTTACTAAAATAAATTAATGTATAAGCTTATTGTCATTCAGTACATGTTTTTATTATTTTTTAATAACTTATTTTCATTGGGTTTTTTTGTCTATTTACCCTTCGTCGCAGAGGACGGTCGAGCGTTCTCGCTACACGAGCGTGGTAAATCATTTCGGCACTGCGGTTATTCGGGGAATGCCCATCACGTGACTCAAAATAATACGTCACACCTCTGCTCTCCAAATAGCCGTTATTTTTCTCAGAATTATGGACCGTACCCATAATTCAATTTTTTTAAAAATAAAATATCAATAATAAGTGTGACATGGTGGTTATGTAGATAGTTCAATAAAGTACTTTTAGGTACAAATCAAATGTATATATTGTCATATAATACCTTGTTGGGTCAATAATTAGGTCAACCATCTGTGAGAGAGCGCGTTTCGCAACAAAATCTCTTGTATTATTCTCGAGTGTAACCGGCGTCATCTCATTCTTTGGCAAGGGGTTCTATATATATATATATATATATATATATATATATATATGGGACCTCCCCCCCCCCCCCCCTTCCCCGTCTACGGCTCCGCGCTTTCGGCGCTCGCGTTTGATGAGTTCCGTTTACATGAAATTTCGACACACCCCCCCCCCCCCCCCCCGCCTGCTAATCATGCTGGCTACAGGCCTGAAGTTATATACAATATTCATAAGTTAGACCAAACATCAAATTAGGATCGTATCGGGTTACATGGGTCTACCACTCTGGAAAAGTTGCTGAACTTTATGTTAGGGTATGTATAATCATGTACGTTATAAAAACGTGTGATACTTGCATACCATATCGTTATATAGGACTTCTCCCTATGCTTGTAAATGTGTATCAAAGTACTGGTGAGTGCTCAGCAAGGCTCAATGGGTAGGTGTAAACCACTTGCACCGACCAGTGATCCATAACTGGTTCAACAAAGGCCATTGTTTGTGCTATCCTGCCTGTGGGAAGCGCAAATAAAAGATCCCTTGCTGCTAATCGGAAGAGTAGCCAATGTAGTGGCGACAGCGGGTTTCCTCTCAAAATCTGTGTGGCCCTTAACCATATGTCTGACGCCATATAACCGTAAATAAAATGTGTTGAGTGCGTCGTTAAATAAAACATGTCTTTCTTTCAAAGTACTGATGGTATCGCTAACGATCTCGACCAATGTTCTCAGGTACAAAATACAAAATAGTAACCAAACACTATTGTACATACAGATATATGTTTACTTCAAACTGATCTTCATGTAAAGAAGAAGATGTCATCTTCTAAATTCTTCAAAACAAACCACGCAAACAGCCGCGTTTACTCGGTTTCTGGGCTCGTGCTTATAAAACTTAAAGTCTAGACTTTAATAAAGTCCAGACTTTAACGTAATGCTATTTGAATGGCGTTACCATGACGTTAAAGTCTGGACTTTATTAAAGTATAGACTTTAAGGTTTATAAGCACGAGGCCTGACATCATGCTAAGTTGTAGGTTTTCGCGTGTGACGGCTCATATATGTTTTAAAACTTCGTAAATATCAGATATTATTTCAAGTGAAGTTGTATGTATCTGATAATTCTAATTGTTAAAAGTAGAAAACACATTCCACTAAAGTTAATTTTATTGTATGAATCTTTTAATTTTGCGCTGTTAAAATACCCTTGACAGGCGGCTCCAGAGACTTCGTCTAAGTTAATGTTTCACTGTTTTTAGTCTTAAGTTAATGTTTCACTGTTTTTAGTCTTAAATCATTCCGATGTAAACTTTAGTAAACCGTTTTTCGCAGTCATTTTAATATCTTATACGAAATATGTACGTTAGTCGTTAGAGATTCACTCACGACGCTCACGACAACTGTCGATCATGTCATGTCATGTCATAGGGTTTTACGTGCACATTCAGAACAAGCTGTTGTAGCGCACGCCTGTCCTTAGCACAAGAGCCGGTCTTGGCCGGCCCCTTTGTCCAAGACAGGAAAGGTGGGGGGGGGGGGGGGGAGGGACCGCCTGCACTGGCAGGTGCAATGGAGCACCAGCAGTCCGATTGAATCGGTAGCAGGCGGGTGGGGGTGGGGGTGGTGCTATGGAATTTTGAGTGGAGCCATTTTAAAGCCAAAGAGAAAATGGTGCGCAGTTTTGTTGTAATTTGGTCGGTCGAAAGGTAAATGATTGAGCTAGTATAGGTTTTGAATCCGAGTGTAGCTCGTTAGTGAGTCGAGAGTAGCTCGTTACTTATTGACCATGATGCTGGTTGTCTCCCTAGGTTGTCCGTAGTGTCCTGATAAGGACCTGACCTCTTCTGGCCGTGGCATGACAACCCAGAGGAGACTCGTGCAATTGTGGCAGGCAAGGCGATTTGTTCCGGAGTGGTCGAAGCGCTGATGTTGGTTTGGTCTTCAGTTTCCTCCTCAGTGACACCAAGTACATTTCCCAGTAGCAAGTATTTGGGGATTGGGTAGGGGCGGCCGATATTCTTTTGTTCGGCCTCCCCCCGTGTGCATTGCAATTGTGTACTCGGAACCGGTATTCTTTTGTCCGGTTCCTTATTAAAGCACGTGCTGGGCCATTAAAAATGTGGGGCGGAATACATTGTTATCATTAGTCAATGCATCCTGTGTGCTGTTGCGGTGAGCATGTTGTCTGTGTGTAATCCTAGTTTGGTGTTTAGGTTGTACCTATTGTCTTACGTCCCTATTCTGTTTCCAACGGTCATCATGACCACCCCCCCCCCCCCCCCGCCCTTGCTTAGTTTTGTTAACACAATGGCGGGGCGGGGGGGGGGGGGGATTAGTCTATTCTAAATATCTAATTTGAAGGGCGAGCCCTTGTAGTGTATGTTTTGGTTAAAAAAAAGCCTAGCGCTTAACATATTTATTTTACCAATCAATGAAAGAGAGAGAAAGGAGAGAAAGATAGTTAGCTTATTAGTAATGAATAGTCACATAACATAACTGTCAGCCACTCCAGCGTACTATTCATTTTGTTTCCCGCCCCCCGCAAAAGATTAATGAAATAAATTATATCTATATGTTGGTAACTGTATACTAGGGGGTTTGTTGGGCTTGCGCCCTTATACTATATTGGTGTTACTTGGTCAATCTTCTGTTTTCTGTTTTCCAGTTGTCCTTCTGTGCCCTAAGTGACTTACCGTGTCTGCTAGTTTTATTCATCATTAATAAAGTGCATGGTGCGATTACATGAAATGTGCGATATATACATGTGGTTATTCTGGGTCGTGGTTGGCTGGCTTGGACCATTAGGTGAGCTGTAAAAAGAGAGGTTGATAATTAGTGATCCTATCCTGTTTGATATATTGGCTTTGGTTGGATGGTTACCGCCTTATTCAATTGGTTTGCTGCGATCTCATTTGGGAGTGCTATGTACCAATTTGCCAAAACTCGATTTTTAGAGTAAAATCATAACATAGTATATTTACATTAATCTATTCGGAAGTTCGCTACCTCCCCACCTTTGGCCACTTGCAGTAGAGTGCATCGGGTCCGAGTTCCAAATTGGTTGCAGCTCTTATGTAAGGGCTTACAAGCGAGTGGTTTTGAACAATCCCTATGAATAATCTATTAACACTGTATTGGTTCTTATTTCACCTATTCTCCTTTGGCTCCTAGGTTGGAAAGCATCGAGTAGAGTTCGAATTGGTAGCAGTTCCTTCTTAGGGGCGTTCTAGTGAATGGTTATGAGTGCCTATTATTGGTTTATTTTATAGTTTTGGTTTGGTGGACTGGACCAATTTGCCAAACACGATTTTAGAATAAAATCATAACATAGTATATGTACATTAATCTATTCTGAAGTTCGCTACCTCCCCACCTTTGGCCACTTGCAGTAGAGTGCATAGTGTCCGAGTTCCAAATCGGTTGCAGCTCTTATGTAAGGGCTTACAAGTGAGTGGTTTTGAACAATCCCTATGAATAATCTATTAACACTGTATTGGTTCTTATTTCACCTATTCACCTTTGGCCCCTAGGTTGGAAAGCATCGAGTAGAGTTCGAATTGGTAGCAGTTCCTTCTTAGGGGCGTACTAGTGAATGGTTATGAGTGCCTATTATTGGTTTATTTTATAGTTTTGGTTTGGTGGACTGGACGAATAGATAAACTGCTTTGAAGGTTTTATGTTTTAGATGTTTATCCGGGTTTAGTAGGAAGTTAGGCGTTATTTGTTTATTATGGTTGGCTTCGGTTATTGACTCTATCATTAGTTTTCTTTGTGTGGTATGTAGCGTGCAATCCAGGAGATAGTGTTTCATATGTTCCCGGGTGCCACAATCACATTCTGGGTTTAGTTTGGTAAATAAGCAGCTGTTGAGTTGTGAAGATTTACCTAGGCGTACTTTAGTGATTAGTTTATCCACAAAGGTGTTTTTGTATTTAGGTCTTATTGAGTTGACTAGTGGCTTGATGTTGTAGTGCCATGTATTATTTGTAAGGTCCCAGTTTGCTTGCGATTGATTTATGTAGTGTTTTTTTGCTTTTGACATTAGCTCTGTTATTCCTAGTGGTAGTGCGGTAATTGTACTGGTGATTGAGAGTGCTGTTTTTGCTCCATAGTCGGCTACTTCGTTACCAATTATTCCTACATGAGCTGGGACCCATTCGAATACTACTGTTAGGTTAAGTTTGGTTTAATTCGTGGAGTTCATTGTGGATAGCTGCTAAGATGTCTGGCCTAGTAGATTTATTAGTTTGAAGAGATTGGATTGAGCTAAGGCTATCTGAGAAGATAACACTTTTAGGATATTGTTTATTTCTGATCCAGATTAGTGCCTCGTAGATGGCTGTCAGTTCTGCTGTGTAGACTGATAGGTTGTCTGACAGCCTGGCATATTTAACAAGTTTGGAATGTTTAGATATCTTTTCTTCTACTATTGCGAAGCCAACCCTACCATTATCTGGGGGGTTTTAGCCATCCGTGTATATATGGATGTGCTCCGGGTAATTTTCGTTGGCTGCGGCTTCAAACAGGACTTTTTTAAAAGGAGGAAATGGTGTTTCGTCTGTGCCTTTTTTAATTAGATATGGAGTGTGGCACTCCATAGGCTGATTAATATGATATAGAGCCACTGGTATGCTATCAATTCCTACCTCTATTTCTAGTTTACTAGCCCTAGTGGCAAATGAGTCATTGAGTTTTTTGTTTTTATTAAATTCTAGTCCTGGTTTAGTTATTATAGGAGTAAGTTCCTGAACTGGGTGGTCTAACTTAAGCGAGTGGATTTTGAGGTGGTAATTAAGATGTTGAATATTGCGGCGGTATTTAAGTGTCATGATGTTAAATTCTACTTCTAAGCTTTGGCCGCTAGTATTACGTGGAACTTTAGCTATTGTTCTTAGTGCTTGGTTTTGGATAACATCTAATTTTTGCAGTAATTTTGGGTCGGCGCAGCTGTAGGCTTGGGCTCCATAGTCTATTCTGGAGAGTATACATGCTTTGTAAACCATAAGCATTGCTTCCGTTTGCACCCCCCAACTGGTGCCTGAGATTGCTCTTAGTAAGTTTAGTGTATTTTTAGATTGTCTGATTATATTGTTTATATGGTCACTAAAGGTTAGTTTTGAGTCGAATGTTATTTGGTGATTATCGGCTGAGTTGACTTTATTGAATAGCATACAGACTGTTTTGGTTTCCGATAGTTTGATGCCCCAGTCCTGGGCCCATTTATTTAATTTATTCATATCGTTTTGCATTAGGCTAAATAGAGGTTTGGTTATTCTGCCTGTGCGCCAAATGGCGCAGTCATCAGCGAAGAGTGCTGTATTTAGTGGAGTGGTTGATTTAATTTTACTTTTAGCATCGAGTGCTTTAGTTATGTCGTTGATAAATATATTGAATAAGGTTGGTGATAGGACCGAGCCTTGTGGGATACCATTTATTATTTCGTTTTTTTTGTGAGTAGTGTCCGTTTACTCTGACTGATATTGATCTGTTGTGAATAAAGTTATTGATGAAGTTGAACATATTGCCTTTAATACCGTTAGTTTTTAGTTTATTGAGTAGTCCCTGACGCCATACCATATCAAATGCTTTTTCTATATCTATAAAGATTGCTAGTACTTTATTGGACTTGCGGAAGGCGTCATTTATGCTATTTTGGAGTCTAACTATCTGATCTATTGTTGAGTGTTTAGTTCTAAATCCGCTTTGTACATTTGTGATTAGTTTATTTTCTAGTAAGTAGTTATTTTGTCTTTTATTGATTATGGTTTCTAGTGTTTTGCACATGTGCGATGTGAGTGTTATCGGTCTATAACTTCCCGGGAGGGAGTGGTCCTTTCCCGTCTTTGGCAGGCTGAAACACTCTGCATGCTTCCATGCTGTGGGCATTTGGCCTTCTTCCCAGATTCTGTTATAGAGCGATAACACTACCTCTAGGGTTACATCTGGCATATGTTTTAGTAGAGTATAGCTGATTTGATCTGGCCCTGTGGCGGTGCTTTTATTTTGCTTTAATGGCTGTTTTTAGTTCTATTAATGTTAGTGGTTTATTAAATTCTAGATTATCCGTGTTAGGTTGTTTGTCCATCATAGTATCATTTGTTGGTAAAAAAAAAAAAATTTTTTTTGTTTATCAAAAAATTTGTTAGGGAAGTTTTCGTTGCTGCTATTTTTACTAAATTTTTTACTTAGGAGATCTGCTTTTTGTTTATTTGTGGTAGCTACTTTATTTTTTTGGAGGACTGTAGCGATCGTGCGTTGTCCTTGAATAGCTTTGACTTTTTTCCACATTTCTCTAATAGATGTTCTGTTATTAATTTCCCCGCAGAATGTCTGCCAGCTGGTCTGTTTAGCTTCAATGATTAGTTTGCCTATTTCGTTTTTTGCTATTTTATATTTGGTGTGGTATTCTGGTTTACCTGTTTTTTTAAAGAGTTTTCGCATCCTGTTTCTGAAGCCGCATTTTGTTTTAATTTCGTCCGTCCACCAACTGACGGGTGTATTTTTTTTTAGATTGTTTGGTTTTGGGTATATTATTTTCCGCTATTTTAATTATTTCGTTGGTAATTTTAGTGGTCGCTTCATCGATATCTGTATTAGTTTCTAGTTTAATTTGGCTGCATTCGCTTGTAAAGCCTGCCCAGTTGGCTTTACTAAATTTGAATTTTGGTAAGAATTTTTCTTTTTCTGTATATTCTATATTACTTTTATAATTGGTTAGGATGGGTAAGTGGTCGCTATTTAGCGTATCAAGTACTTCCCATTGGGCGTTTGCCCCTATATTATTAGAGGTTATGGTAAGGTCGATGGCAGACGTGGTTGCTAATTGGTCATGGTAGTAGGTGGGGCTGCCATCGTTGAGACATACTAGATTGTTTATGTTAATGAAGTCCTCTAGTATGTCTCCTTGTGTGTCGGAGTGCTGACCTCCCCACAGTGGGCTATGGCTGTTGAAATCTACTACTAGGATTAGGTTATTATTAGGTTTAATAAGTTTATTATAATCGTTTATAGTTAGCTGTTTATGGGCTGCTCCCGGTGGGCTATATACATTGATGACGTCTATAGGCATATTTTTATTTAATACAGTGAGTCCTAGGACTTCCAGATTGGTATTTAAGGCTTCGTATTTAATTTCGCTATGCGGGATGGTACTTTTAATGAGTGTGGCTATTCCACCTCTGGTGCTATTTTCTCTATTTTTATAGTAAGTAGTATAGCCTGGGATTTTAAATTTTTTAGTTGTTATTATTATTTTTATTTTTTTTTGAGCCAGTTCCTAGCCAAGTTTCTTGTATGCATATAATATCTGGCTTGGTGTTGTTGGTGCTAATGAATTGAATGAGTTCGGCACCATGTCCCATTGAGTGGAGGCCTTTAGCGTTCCATTGGAGAACGCTAAGGCCTTTACTTATATATTTATTTTTATTAATATGGGTGAGTGGAGACTTGTCTCCCATACTGTAGTCCCGTAATTGATTAGTTTATTTAATATATATTTTAGTTTATTAGTTGACTTACTCTTTTTTTTTTTTTTTTTAGTTGTTAAGTTTATTTTTAATGTTGTTCATTTCAACTACCAGTGTTTCAATTAGTGTTTTTAGCTCGGTTATATGGGTTTGTTCATTTGTTTTTACTTTGGCCGCATAGGTTATATTGGTTGTAACTGGTTTTGGTGTTGGGTAGCTTGTTATTAGTTGTTTTTGGTTGCTCTCTCCTATTATTTAGCTGTCTAAGCGCACGTTGATAGTGGTGGCATGTGTCATCGTGGGCCATGTGCCTGCTTAGACAGTTCGGACATTGGATGGGTCGGGTACATGGCGAATTGCGGGAGCTCCTGGGGTGCTTTTGGCCGCACCTGTAGCAGGTGGGCTGCTCCTTATGGTGTTTACATTTATTGGCGCCATGGCCCCATTGCTGGCAGTGGTGACATTTAGATGGTTTTATTTCGTATGGTAGAAGTTGGTATTGGCGGCTTTGGATGAAAATATATTTGCTTTTGTTTGTTTCCGCTGTGATAAGCACGTATCCGTTGGTCCATGTTGTGGCCTCGATGATGTTGAGTTGCGGGTTGTTGAATTTTAGGCGGTTTAGAGAGGTTTCGTGGGCTGGAAGGGGGTATAATTTGATTAGCCATTTAGTAGCGGAGTTGGGGTTTTGGTGGTTTTCGGTATCCCGGGGGGTGGTTGATGGGGTGGTTGGGCGGGTTGGGTTTTCCTGTAGGGTGGGGTTTTCTTTGTTGGTACGGGGGGGGGGGGGGGGTGCAGGGGGGGGTTAAGTGACTGGCAGGACTTGCTAGGGTTGGGGTTGGGGCTGAGGTAGTGGTGAGGATAAGAGAGGGGGTGGAGGTAGTGGTGGGGGTAAGGGAGGGTGGGGGATGGTGGTTGTAGTGGGTGGGTGGGAGGGGATGGAGGTGGTGTTTGGGGCTGAGGTAGTGGTGAGGGTTGGGGTGGAGGTGGGGTTTGGGGCGGGGGTAGTGGTGGGGGTAAGGGAGGGTGTGGGATGGTATTGGAGAAGGTGATGGTGAGAGGGGTGGTTTGGTTAGTTGGCAGAGTGGTTTTACCGAGTTTCTTGTTGACTGGCGCTACTGATTTTTTGGTGAGTAGCCCTACTTTTTGCCCTCTGGTTTTTAAGAAGTTGGTTGCTTTGAGGTTGTTTTTAATTGGGCTTCTGCTTTTATGGTACGCTAACCTTTTTATTGCCGTAGCTCGGGGGGCCAGTTTGGTTGTTGGTGTAAGGTTTCGATGATACCAGTCACCTGGAAAGCTGGAAAGTGAAAATACAACAACTGAAATTCGGAGTGACTTTTACTTCAAAAGCATGGCATCTGACAACTTTTCATCAATGTCAATTTATGTTACATAAATATGCACAAGGCACTACAACATCAATATTAATATGACCTCAACACTAATATTTACTAAGCTTGGTTAACGCATCTAACCTGTATTCTTATTATAGTGCACTCGCACTTGGATGACTAAACAATCAATTTCCACAATAGGACTTGATACATTATCATGACCATAAACAACAGTCATTCTGTCAACAATATCAATATCAATCTTCACTTTAGCCCGTATGGGGTTAACTCTTAATTAACAAAATCATGACATTAAACTACATATTCAATCTCCACTTTAACCCATATGGGGTTAACTCTTAATCAATTAACTCCAGCTTACCTAACGAATAGACATTTAGTCGCAAACCTATTTGATCAATTAATTCAAATAACTAAATACTGAAACCACCTTTCAGTTTCTATTCAGAACCATTAAAATGTACCCAGTAGAGTTACTTCCCTTAATAACGCTAGACTGAAATTTCTATTTCCCTTCCGAACATTAAAATTACTTCCCTTGATAACGCTAGACTGTAATTCTTGACCAATCATATAGACCGATCGATCTACACAATACGCCATCAGTCAAGGCAATTACATGTATTCATCAAGTTACTTTCCCTTGTCTTAAATCGAGTACAAACATACAATATTTACTATCCAACAATTACACTGTATCATATTAATAAAGTATTTTGGAGCAACAAATCATTTTCCCTAAACCATAAACTTAGATGTACTAATATAATCCTACATAACTTACCAACCCCCAAGGTCATGCGACTCCTCGTTCGCGATAACCATTTATTAACAAAACATCAAATTAACTGGACATGTCAACTTGTTATACATATATTTACATAAACTGTGTTTTTGCCAAGGTGTGGGACGTGTAGGTCTTCTGTACATTGTGTTTTACTAACCTGGAAAGTGAAAATACAACAACTGAAATTCGGGATACCTGTTTGGTTTTTACCGTTAGACTTTTTTGGGGCTATGCCGCTCGTTTTAGTTTGTTTATTTTTTTCAGCTATTGGGACTCTTGTGTTGTCTGTCAATCGATCCTCCGCAGACAGCTGGTTTAATTTGCTGTCAGCTGTCATGACGGCGGGTGCGATTGTTTTGTCCGAGCCCGTTGTTGTCTGCTGGCTGTCCATTGGTGACGCGGCGGTTGTGACTGGTCGGTTGTCGTTTACTGGGTTTTGGCTATCTTGGTTGAACTGCTGGTCGAAGTTAAGTTTTTTTTGGCAAGGTTTTATTAGGTTATATCCCATCAGTTTGGTTTTAATTGTGCTGTGGATTTTTTTGCTGATTGTTGGGCTTTCCCGGGTGGTTGACAGTGAGTTGGGTGATTGAGTTGGGCTGGCCGGGTCGGAGTTTGGCATGACCGACAGTAGTTGAATTAGAGTTGGCTCGTCTGAGTCAGGGTTAGTTTTTAGTTGGAGGGTTGTCCCTAATGATTTTAAAGCTTCTTCCGAACCTTTTATGAAGGTGTCCCCGTTGGCTAGTTGGGCGTGGTAAATTAAATCGTGGATTCCCCCTTTTATTTGGGCATGGTGGTTCGCCAGCGTCTGCTACCAGTATAGGTACTGGTAGAGAGTGGGGTTTATTTGGCCAAATGTTACTTTCCGAATTCCTTTGAGGGGTTGTCTTATCGTTTTTGCTTTTTTGTGGCTTTTTCCGGGGGTGGCCAGGGATTCGAACTGGTTACTAAGTTTGATTTCTGGGTGTACGTCGGTTTCAACGTCGACGTCCGAGTCGCTATCTGATTCAATTAAGATTTCTTGGCTGGGGTTTGGGGATCCTCTTCTTTTAATAGAGCTACGGGGGGTGGTGGGGGCTGGGCGGCCAGTTGATTGGTGTGCTAGCTTTCGGGCTGCTTCGGCGTTGTTGAGGTGGGGGTTAAGGCACACAAATTAAATTTCCGTGCTGATGTTGGTTTTTGGTAGTTTTTTTCCTGTCTTACGGGTTGGCACGGCTGGTTTATGAGTTTGAGGGGGTGGTGGAGAGGGGGACCTGGGGGAGACGGTTGTCTCGTTAATTTCATTCACGGCTTCGGTTAGGACGTATATTTCGGCTATACTGTCGATGGCTGAGGTTGTTTTGGTGACTGAACAAGAGCTATCGAGGGTGGCCATATTATCGTTTGAGTATTTGCGCGTTGGTTTCTTAGTTTATTGACTTGTAGATTAATGAAGAAGGTTATCTAGTTAATATGAACGGTATGTGGGGTTTAGCTGGATCGGTTTAATGATGATGATAACTAGTTTAACGTGCCCATATACCACTAGGGTTTCGAACACGCCCATCCCGAGTCCGACCTCCGATAAGATCGGTGGCCTGACTCGGGATGGAGGGGGGTGAAAATAGGCAGAATTTTGAAAATAGCAATTAGTAAAAAAGTTAATAAATTAAAGAAGGAAAAAAAAGAGGTTACAAGACAAAAATAAAAAAGAATTGACTGCTCGGCCGAATATTTATATAATTTGGAGCATTTTAGAAGGACAGTCCAAAATTAAATAAGAGAAAGAAGAGAGGATCGGACTATTTAATAATATTACAAAAAAGAAGTAATTTCGACATAAAATTTTGAACGCAGATCTAAACGTTTAAAGTCCGATCGATATGTCCACGCGAGTGGCCTCGTTAAGGCCGTTTGGGTGCTCAGCTTAAAGGGACGAGATGGGTTGCACCCGTCAAGAAAACCCCTAGACTGACAGTCGATAGACGTTGAAGGTGTAGTGCTGTGCTGAAATACAGATCTTGAGAAGCCGGATCCGTCTGAACGAGTAGAGTATCAGACTAGGGTATAGTCCAGTCGTCATGGGTTGGTATAGTGGTGCGGACGGGCCGACTCCGGCGGATACGAGATGGTATCACTATAAAACAATGTAAAGTCTAGAAAAAGAGTAGTAGGGGCCGACCCCGCTACCTATTTCTTCTTAGAGTGGGGCGGTCAATCTTCCAGTGCTGCTAGGACAGGCTCGGACATGTAGAGACTAAACGCGAACAACCGTGGCGTTCTGCAGAATGGCCGTCATACGAGTCACGAAAAAACAAGTCAACATAGTCAGACGGAGAAAAACGTGGAGGCGAGGAATCTCGCTGAAAAAGAATCCAACCTGGTGGTGCAGACTGTCGAAACGAGAAGCGTTCCAGCGTTCAATCAGTTCCAATGGCCGCATACATCCCAGTAGAAAACTTCATTTCGCTGACAAAAACAACGAAATGAAGGACCCCCAAGTCGAGCACACGAAAGCACGTGCAGTGTGCACAAGCGAAACAAACACGTCTTACCGCGTAGAGCTCCAGACTGGGATGATGATAACTAGTTTAACGTGCCCATATACCACTAGGGTTTCGAACACGCCCATCCCGAGTCCGACCTCCGATAAGATCGGTGGTCTGACCTGGGGATGGAGGGGGGGGGGGGGGGGTGAAAATGGGCAGAATTTTGAAAATAGCAATTAGTAAAAAAGTTAATAGAATAAATAAAACAAATAAAAAGGTTACAAGCCAAAAATAAAAAGAATTGACTGCTCGGCCGAATATTTACATAATTTGGAGCATTTTAGAAGGACAGTCCAAAACTAAATAAGAGAAAGAAGAGAGGATCGGACTATTTAATAATATTTAAAAAAAAGAAGTAATTTCGACATAAAATTTTGAACGCAGATCGAAAAGTTTAAAGTCCGAGTGATATGCCCACGCGAGTGGCCTCGTTAAGGCCGTTTGGGTGCATAGCTTAAAGGGACGAGATGGCTTGCATTCCGTCAAGAAAACCCCTAGATTGACAGTCGATAGACGTTGAAGGTTTAGTGCTGTGCTGAAATACAGATCTTGAGAAGCCGGATCCGTCTGAACGAGAGAGAGTATCAGACTAGGGTATAGTCCAGTCGTCATGGGTTGGTATAGTGGTGCGGACGGGCCGACTCTGGCGGATACGAGATGGTATCACTATAAAACAATGTAAAGTCTAGAAAAAGAGTAGTAGGGGCCGACCCCGCTACCTATTTCTTCTTAGAGTGGGGCGGTCAACCTTCCAGTGCTGCTAGGACAGGCTCGGACATGTAGAGACTAAACGCGAACAACCGTGGCGTTCTGCAGAATGGCCGTCATACGAGTCACGAAAAAACAAGTCAACATAGTCAGACGGAGAAAAACGTGGAGGCGAGGAATCTCGCTGAAAAAGAATCCAACCTGGTGGTGCAGACTGTCGAAACGAGAAGCGTTCCAGCGTTCAATCAGTTCCAATGGCCGCATACATCCCAGTAGTAAACTTCATTTCGCTGACAAAAACAACGAAATGAAGGACCCCAAGTCGAGCACACGAAAGCACGTGCAGTGTGCACAAGCGAAACAAACACATCTTACCGCGTGGAGCTCCAGACTGGGAATGCCAGACTGGGAATCGGTTTAATGAAAAATGGCGAAGTTAACTTAGCTTAGTAACTTGTTTAACGTGTCCATATACCACTAGGGCCGAAAATGGGCCATGCTCTGATTGGCTGAATTTCGATTTCTTCGGATCTAACTAGAAAAACCTAAGTCTACGGAGAATAACTGCACCTAACATCATGTCCGGACTAAGAATTTAAACCCAAAAATAAGTTTGACTGCTCGGCCGATAAGGTTTTAAGGTGATTTGAGCAATTGAACGGGCGCCAAAGTAAAATGCGTTGGACTATTTATAAAAAAATAAACATAAGAATTTTGAAGCTCGATCGAAAAATGTTTAAAGTCCAACTAAGCCCAAAAAGGAGGATACCTGTCCTAGGTAAGGTTGGTCTACTTCGGGGAGCCTGGAGTGTCTCGGAGTGACGGCAGCTGTTCCTTGAGTTGGCGCAAGCTCTTGATTACCAGGGAATAGTCGGGGCCGCAGACCGCTTTGAGCATCTTGTGGATCGATCTGTTGTCGAGCTTCCAAAACAAGATGCACTGCCTGTAGGTCCGGTCCCTCCGGTGCGTGACGACTATTCCCTTAGTTCCACTGAAGATCTTGGAGTGGAGCTCATAACTGCTGCCGTCATCCAGTGTTTTCCAATTGGCATTGACAAAACCTCCCCGAAGTAGGTGTGGATCGCGCGTGTCCCCCTGCATGTACTGATGCAGTTGACGACGAAGTCCACAGATGGCAAGACTCCATTCGTCGTCCTCAGGGGGGGGGGGGGGCGGCTTCCGGCGGCGGCTTGGTCTTGGCTGGCTGGGTGGTCGGTGATGTCGCCTTCCTCTTCGCCGCCGGAACAACAAGTCCATGTGGCGACTCGACGGGAGCGGTCAGTATAGTTGACCGCTGCACCGGAGTCGTCGTCTTTGGGGTGGAGGTGGAGGTCGGTGGTGGCACACTCGTCCGCTGAAACATCTGAATGTCCTGGGTGGTGTACGGCCGTTCCGGGGGTGCAGGATCCGCAGGCGGTTGCTTCCTCTCCGGAGAACTCGGTGGGGGCGGTGACACAGAAGGGACCGCCACTGGCGGTTGAGCCGCCAGCTTTGTCCCCCCCCCCCTGAGCCGTCCCTAGCACGGATTTCTTCCTCCTCCTTCCTCTTCCGGTCCCTCCTTTCCTCTTCTGTGGAGGCGGGTCCCCGTACACCAAAGTCACGGTCGCCCGTGACCCGGTATACGTGACCCGAACTCCAACAAAGAGCCGAAGCTGGCAATCAGTCCCCCCAGGTGGAGGGGTAGCTCGAGAGCGCAGGTAGACACGTCCACCTTCATCGAGAGACAGCCGGAGAAAAACCCCAGCGGAATGTAAGTATTTAGTAGCGTCCAGCGACTGCGCGGACCGACTAGTAGACACCGAAAATGGGCCATGTTCTGATTGGCTGAATTTCGATTCCTTCGGATCTAACTAGAAAAACCTAAGTCTACGGAGAATAACTGCGCCTAACATCATGTCCGGACTAAGAATTTATACCCAAAAATAAGTTTGACTGCTCGGCCGAAAAGGTTTTAAGGTGATTTGAGCAATTGAACGGGCGCCAAAGTAAAATGCGTTGGACCATTTATAAAAAAATAAACATAAGAATTTTGAAGCTCGATCGAAAAATGTTTAAAGTCCAACTAAGCCCAAAAGGAGGATACCTGTCCTAGGTAAGGTTGGTCTACTTCGGGGAGCCTGGAGTATCTCGGAGTGACGGCAGCTGTTCCTTGATTTGGCGCAGATTCTTGATTACCAGGGAGTAGTCGGGGTCGCAGACCGCTTTGAGCATCCTGTGGATCGATCTGTTGTCGAGCTTCCAAAACAGGATGCACTGCCTGTAGGTCCGGTCCCTTCGGTGCGTGACGACTATTCCCTTAGTTCCACTGAAGATCTTGGAGTGGAGCTCATAACTGCTGCCGTCATCCAATGTTTTCCATTTGACGTTGAGAAAACCTCCCCGAAGTAGGTGTGGATCGAGCGTGTTCCCCTGCATGTACTGATGGAGTTGACGACGAAGTCCACTGATGGAAATGGTCCATTCGTTGTTGTCATCGGGGGGGGGGGGGGGGGCGGCTTTGACTTGGCTGGCTGGGTGGTCGGTGATGTCGCCTTCCTTTTCGTCGCCGGAACAACAAGTCCATGTGGCGACTCAACGGGAGCGGTCGATATAGTTGACCGCTGCACCGGAGTCGTCGTCTTTGGGGTGGAGGTGGAGGTCGGTGGTGGCACACTTGTCCGCTTGAACATCTCGATGTCCTGAGTGGTGTAGGGCCGTTCCGGGGGGTGCGGGAGCCGTTGGCGTTCGCGTCCTCTCCGGAGAACTCGGTGGGGGCGGCAACACAGAAGGGACCGCCACTGGCGGTTGAGCCGCCAGCTTTGTCCCCCCCCCCCGGGCCGTCCCTAGCACGGGTTTTTTCTTCCTCCTTCCTCTTCCAGTCCCTCCTCTCCTCTTTTGTGAAGGCGGGTCGCCATATACCAAAGTCACGGTTGCCCAACAAAGAGCCAAAGCTGGCTATCAGTCCCCCCAGGTGGGGGGGGGGGGGCAAGTCGAGAGCGCACGTAGACACGTCTAGTCGCATCGAGAGACAGCTGGAGAAAAAAGATCAACAAAGGAAAGTTTTCCTACCTTACTTCCTAAGTTCAAGTTCTGCTCCTGATTCCTAAGTAGTGTTCAGCTCAGTGGTTCTCGATGATAGTGATGAAGTGATGATGATGATGATGACTGTCGATCACGCCCCACAATTTGTATATAGCCTCGATACCGTCCAATTCGGCAAGGGACGGTACTCTTCGCGCACATGCGCAATGGGACCTCTTTCCACATTCCCATTGCGCATTTTATGTAGTTAAATATTCACGCGGATTTACCAGTGATGTTTAATTCTCCACATGTATCAGTATTTAAAATTTAATAAATTATGCCTCCCCTTCCTCCTAAAAAACCCAACAAAACCACTAACTCACACAGACCTTTATCACAGGTCTATTTCCCCCTTGTCGTACAACTACTAATTAGTGTTACATGTCTATCCACAAATTATTTATTTATGTATTTATTTATTTACTTATTTATTTATCTTATTTTATTTATTATTTTATTTTATTTTATTTTCATTATCATTTATATCAGATACATACAACTTCATTTGAAATAATATCTGATATTTACGAAGTTTTAAAACATATATGAGCCGTCACACGCGAAAACATACAACTTTGCATGACGTCAGAGTTCAGCTATATGAACCACGACCGTAACAGCCGAGGACTGTGTATGTAAACTTAATGCAAAATGGTTATGATTAATATTTAATCCCGTTGCTATAAAAATGAATCAACGTTCGGCCATAAAATGTTAAAATAACTATCATTATATTATACACCAGTAATTAAAAATATACTGAGGTCTCAAACTTTCTTTTCATACAATCTAAAAGAAACGCCATAAAATAAATAATATGGTGGTATATTTAGGGCATACCGGTACACATTTTTAAATTACTTTTAAATATACTGGAAATCGATTTGTATCTCGAAATCTGGACTTGTTTTGTCGAATGCTTAACTTATTATTTTGAAATGTTGGTAGATTATCTCAAGATTTTAACTTATAATGTCAAGCTCTCGACCTCTTATTATGTCTATATGCCACTGAAGATACGTGAGCATTGACAAGAGATAAATATAGCATTCGACAATATAATTGGAGAGCTCAAGATAGTAGGTTCAGCCCTCAACAATCTGATTAAAATTATCTCTACTGGGTCTACCAGTAGATCTAACAGCACTGCGTGTACTCCCATGTTCAAAAGGTTTCTAACTGTTTGGGTTATTAGTTTTGTAAATATTATTTGCCATTTTAACCAATATTCTCATTAAAAAAAGATCGAATAGTCTCTATAAAAAAATTCACGAGAAAAAATAGGCAGAGTTACCACTTCCGGCGCGTTCCGGTTTCAGTTAGAATGGCAGATGACCACAGTTGTTTGTGAATCTTCAGCTGGGATTTATGTATGCCAGTCACTGGCATCATAAATGTCCCCACCTATGCTTTAAAAATAAAGAATGATACAGGTAAAAATTAAGTTGATGAAATTGCGTTTTGTTATAACTGTGTTAAATATAGGAGATGAATCTAGCGAGCTGTCACCCACCCTGATTTTGTTTTGATTTTCTTGCATGGAATTTTCTTCTTTTTTTTTCTTTTTTCAAAGCTGCAATGTTGCCTCACATTAATTATCATAATTTCATTTAAACATACAAACACATCTGCAGTTTTAATGAATTGTGTGTGACAGTAACACAGTTGTAATAGATAATAGAAACATGTTTATAGTGCGTCCCACGGGGAACGCATTTTTTCATACTATGGAATTTACTACAAGCTATTTATTTCTGAGCCGCTTGTTTTCTAAATTTTGAAAACACTTATTTTTATGTTTACGTCAAACAAAAATTAAATAATTTACAAAAACAACAAAAAAAATTTTTAGGAGGATAGGACGGACTATATGTAATATTCCGATCAGAACAGTCCCCTTCCCCATGATTATATATTCATTTTTAATTTTAGATCTCTACTAAAGTAGGTGTTTACATATCTGATACAGGCGTTCACAAAGCAATCTATGCGATATATTATATTATTCACGTATTAGTAATACTGTGTCACGTTTACAAACGATTAACTATGCAGCGTTGTTTGTAGTCCGATACATTTGTCATAAACTTAGTTGACGGCAGGTGTATCGGACTACGTCAAAATATCGGAAGTACAGATTAGAAGAAAAAAACATTGAAATACGCTAATTATAACGTTCAGTTATAAAACTGATTTGTATTACTTAATATTTTATGAGCAATTTATACGCAAGCTATGGCCATTTCTCTGATTTGGCCACCATCTTGGCCGTCATCTTGGCCGTCATCTTGGATTTCTTTTTTTCAAGGGTGCCCGGGTGGCTCGAAGGATGGAAATGGTTTATTTAACGACGCACTCAACACATTTTATTTACGGTTATATGGCGTCGGACATATGGTTAAGGACTACACAGATATTGAGGGAGGAAACCCGCTGTCGCCACTTCATGGGCTACTCTTTTCGATTAGCAGTAAGGGATCTTTTATATGCACCATCCCATAGACAGGATAGCACATACCACGGCCTTTGATGTACCAGTCTTGATGCACTGGCTGGGTGGCTCGATATCGATCAAACGTTTGCTCATGAATATTCAGTAGACGCTCAGTAGTTGACGACTATCAGTGTCTACGATCTAGTTTCTCCCATTAACGGCCTCCTGGTCATCAAGACAGGTTTGCAATACATTCATGCAGATAAATCTAGGTTCTGAACGCGACTAATATCCTTTATTACGATGACTTTTTAAATTGATGTCGTAAACGTAACCTATGTGATGGCATTCATCATTAAAGGCATACTGTCACAGATTTAAGGACATTATTTCTCTAAAAATTAATAATAAATCAAAATTACATTAATTTTTATAGACAAAATCTAGCTATTGCATCACTTTAACTACACCATGATAGAGTGAAATCCATGTCAACCCTCTCAGCAATGTTAGTTTTTTAATTATGGACCATTACCATAATTCATTTATTTTTACAAAATATCATTAGTAAGTGGATTATGATGGTTACGTAGATGGTTGAATAAAGTACATTTTGGGACAAATCAAATATATATATTTTTAAGTAATACTTTGTTAGACCATGTAATAGGTCAGTGGTCTGTGACAATATGCCTTTAAAGGGACATTCCTGAGTTTGCTGCATTGTAAGATGTTTCCAACTAATAAAATATTTCTACGATTAAACTTACATATTAAATATATTTTCTTGTTTAGAATATCAGTGTCTGTATAATCAATGTGTTTCTGGTCGTCTTAATATGTGTAAGAAGCCCAAACTAGATTTTGTCTTTAAATAATTTCGTACGTACGAAAAAATTATTTTTAGGAAATAAAATGAAATTTAACCTAGTACAAATATTAGAACGATCAGAAACACGTTTAATATACAGCCACTAATATTTTATGCAGAAAAATATATTTGATATGTGATTACAGTCGTCAAAAAGTCTCTGTTAGTCGATAACATCTTTAAAATTGCGGCAAACTCAGGAATGTCCCTTTAAGATATTTAATAATTACGAAGGGGCGGGATATGTAGCTCTGTGCTCGTCGGAGGTGTAATGGATTATATGCCCTCAGTTTTAATTTGTTCCGGTCCCAAGCCAGTGCTCTACGGCTGGTATATCAACAGCCTTATTATATATATAGTAACCGTGTCTTTGAAAGTGCATATAACCTCTATTAGAAATTCGAAAAACAAAATAGACAGAGTTCATCCCCTAACCACTCTACTTCTGGCGCGTTCCGGTTTGTACAAACATGGACGATCATGATATAAATTCCTGGATCAGCGATGAAAATGTGCCTCCAAAAAAGATTACAAAGGTTAGGTTATATTAGGAATATTTACGAAAAAGGGAGCTTCCAACAACGGGAACAAAACCACAGCTGGAAAAGGGGCATTTCATGGTATTTGGTCCACTACTATGAAAATATAAATCATTAAATTTTATTCAAAACTTTATATCATTTGAACATAAACAACATAAGGGTCCTGAATATGCAAAATTTGGACATATAAACTACATCAGGGAGACTTTGTAGGCATTTTTGGGGCAAAATAAAATAAAAATTGTGACGGACGTGACATTCTGTTTTCTTCAGTATTTTTATTAAAAATGTAGAATAAAAAGATTCTTTACCATATTCATAGAAACCTCCATACCCTTGTGAGATGTGCATACAATTTTTAGCAATAAATTATTTAATTAGTGATTTGAATTTTATATTTAATTTGAAATGTCACGTTTTTGATACAAAAGTTGCTTCTTTTTTTTTCAAAGTATCAAAGTTAAAAATATAAACTCATATATTTTCCTTCTTCTTTTTGCATTTAAAAAGATGAAGAATTTGATTTTGAAAAATCTTATGTGAAATTGATGAAATTTGAAATTACATTTTGTGACGGACGTGACTTTTTTGTGACAGACATGACACGAATATAAATTTCCCAACATTTTGATTGATTAAATGATGTTCTTCACATTATTCATTACAAAAGTAAGTGATCCATGCTAAGATACTATCTGAAGCACATGTTGTTACAAGATTTAAGTGCATTAACCACTTGTACACATGTACCAGCAGAGCTAGTCATACCAGGCACCCTGGCGATTCACTTTGTGAAGCCAGTGAATAATTGTACAATTGCAGGTGCTACAAATTCCCAATATTTAAACCCTGGCCAAGATATGAAGAGATGCAAGATTCTCCCCAATCTTGAAAACATGGAGAATGATGAAGTCAATGATACAGCTGAAGAAAACTTTGAGGTACGGCCTTCAACATCATCCAGTGACGCAGCTGAGGAAACTTATGTGAACAGTATTAATACTGGTTCTTTTGCACTTGTAAGTTTTAAAACCAGGAAGTCAATCAACATTTTTGCTGGACTGATAACAGATACTGATGGTTCAGAAATAGAGGTCTCCTTTCTTCGTGCAAAAGAAAGCAGTAAAACGATTTTTGCCTTACCAGAGAAAGAGGATAAAGCTTGGGTAATGAAGAATCAAGTTATGGAAGTACTCCCAACACCTTCTATGGATAATCGCGAAAGATACATATTCCATCAGAGTGTAGCAGTGATAGAATGAACTTGACAAAAACCAGGATTTTTAAGTGAACAAGTGGAATCATATTGCATGAAGGAACATTGAACATTTTCATTTTAACTTGCTTTTAACTTAGATATTTCACTGGCTTAGGATTTTTTATTTTAAGGTGCTTGGATTTTCTAGAGGAAATATGAGATACACATGTACATGTATGTTTTCATTTTACTTTTACTTTATTGTACAACATTTTCAAAAAATTAATTCACCATAATACATTTCTGTCAACTGTTGCCTTTACTGTGTTTTGTATCATTATTTCTATAATTTTATGAAGTAACTTGGTTGATTGACAAAATGTCACGTCCGTCACGTCACGTCCGTCACAGTACCTTTCTTGATTAATTATTGATTATTAAATTATATCAACTGTCTGTTTATTTTCTTTGTATGTCATTGTAAAACAACCTGGTGACCTAACAAAATGATACTTGGGATTTAAACAATCTAATTAAAATTAGCTCCACTATTACATGTGGATCTAAAGACAGCCAGTTGGAGCTCATGTCCACCAATCAAAACCTTACTTGCAGAATCCTGCCAGTGATTTAAAACTAACAACACTGCGTAGTCCCCATTGTCCAGGTAATATTTCGTCTGTAAATAATAATTTAAATATTGACCAATCACACTTCGCCTTTTATAACGTTATTTGGGAGCATACAAATTCTAAAAATATCGGGCGAGTCTATTTTAGTGGCCGCAGTACAGCGAACCATACCAATACGTACGGGGTGGGTTATCAGTCTTCAATTTTACATTAAAAATTATTTATTTATTTATAAAAAATAAAAAATAAAAAATCAGTCTTCAGTTTTACATTACAAATTATTTATTTTATAAAATAAAACATGTTTTAAGGCATTCGTAATTCACACGAAACATGTCGTATACCCTCAGGATAATTCGGAATGTTTTCAAATTATTTTTAAATCACTGGCAGGATTCTGCAAGTAAGGTTTTGGTTGGTGGACATGAGCTCCAACTGGCTGTCTTTAGATCCACATGTAATAGTGGAGCTAATTTTAATTAGATTGGGATTTAAAATAGAAGAAATAGGAGAGCAGAGTTTCTTGGTTGAACTTGAACAAAAATATCTTGTGTCCAAATGATGTCACGTCCGTCACACTCATTAATATGTAATTTATTCCAAAAATACTAGTACAAAATAAAAAAAATCTTGGGTTAAATAAACATCATGCATATGGTTTCTATTAACACAAAATGTAGAGAAAAGTACACACAAGTTTTTGTAGAAATGTAGTTTTATGGTGTCAAAATGTCACGTCCGTCACAAAAAATTACCGTGAAATGGCCCAAAAACGATGGTCACAGTTGTTTGTAAATCTTCAGCTGAGATTTATGCATGCCAATCCCTGGCATCATAAATGTCCCCACCTATGCTTTAAAAATAAAGAATGATACAGGTAAAAATTAAGTTGATGAAATTGCGTTTTGTTATAACTGATCATGTGTTAAACACGCGCTCTCACAGATGGTTGACCTAATTATTGACCTAACAAGGTATTATATGATAATATATACATTTGATTTGTACCTAAAAGTACTTTACTAAACCATCTACATAACCACCATGTTACACTCATACACAGTCTGAGTCATAGGCACTTGATGACAGGATAATTAAACTATTCTCAATATACTACAATATACCCCTCAAAAGGACCCTCTAAGAAAGATAATAATAATAATAATAATACAAGTAGTATAATTGTATCATGAAATTTAAAATATTAATATTTGCAATAATTATCAGAAAGCTTGTTTTATTTCCATAAATTAGCGTCCCAACCACTAAAACGTAGCCTATATTGTTATAAGGCTTAACAAGCGTTTTCCCGACACTAAACGCAAAAATATAAATTTGAAAACTGACTTGAATTAATTAAAAAATAATTAATTAAACTTTTTAAATCTCTAAACTGGTTTATGAAGTTGCAATAAAATGTCAAATGTAGATATTATACAAAGTAATTAAAAACTTACACTTTCAAAGTCATATATAATATGGTCCTGATGAAGTGTTTTTAATACCTGATTATATCAACGTCATACGGTATTTTTCAAGAAGCATATGATACAAATTCAGCTGTAAAAGTATTTTTTAAACTTATTTTTACATTTTTCTCATGTAGTTTCGTGTTTTAAAATTTGCATTATGGCCGGGGTTAAAATCCTCACTTCGTCCTGGCAGGGAATAAAACGCGAATCAAAATGCTTAGGATAGGGTGCTGTTATAACAAAATAAAACAAAACAAAAATAGTACTGAATGTTTATCGGACATTGGGCTTTCAATCACAGTGACTAACTCAATGCAGCAACCACCGTGTCATTGGGAAATGGTTTATTATCCTGTCATCAAGTACCTATGGTTACACTTATTATTGATATTTTATAATTAAAAAAAATTGAATTATGGGTACGGTCCATAATTCTGAGAAAAATAACGGCTATTTGGAGAGCAGAGGTGTGACGTATTATTTTGAGTCACGTGACGGGCATTCCTCGAATAACCGCAGTGCCAAAACGATTTACCACGCTCGTGTAACGAGAACGCTTGACCGTCTTCTGCGACGTAGGGTAAATAGAAAGAAAAAAAAACAATGAAAATAAGTTATTAAAAAATAATAAAAACATGTACTGAATGACCATAAACTTATACATTAATTTATTTTAGTAACAGAAGCATGTTAAACATCGACACTCCCGACTAGTTAGGCCTTTGCATCTATAGGTAATTTTATCGTTAGTTGTACGCGAAAAACTCTAAACATCTAGATAACAAACACTTTCATTTTCCACCTTATTAAATTCATTAATATGCAAAATATGCCATAACAGCTAACTTGGAAGAGGAATTGTTACATTTTTAAAGAATACTCTGAACTTGACGGTGTTTATATACGATGTGACTATATATACGAAGGCCGTGTCTATAGCCTCCATTAACGAGGGCTGGGTATATTCACAGCAAATATGTATATAGGCGGTAAATAAGTACATGTATTTGATTGATCTATATTACCGAACCATCTGGAACAGGAGGAATACATACTAAGTACTGTACGAACAGTGCATTTTCTGAACAGGGGAGGGGGTGGGGGAGTATATGAATTTAGCGGACCCTTTTGTGTACGTTTTCCATAGATATATGAATAGCGTCATATTGTCCCTACAGTACTAATAAATAATAATAATAATAATGATGATGAATAAATAAATAAATAAAAAAATAACAATTACAAATTATCAGCGGCTGAGGTAGATTAACTGAAAGAGAAACTAACTACGGACAGTATACAAACTAACAACAGGGCTTGAACTTAATAATTTTTCACTGCAATTTTGAGGCTGCTTACATAAAAATTTGTTAAAAAAGTTAATTTTACCGTAAATAAATATGACTAAACGGTTATTTTGCTGTATTTAGTCACATTTCAAATGCTCAAAATTGCAAGGGGCAATAAAACTCAAAATACATTTTTTTATAGGCTACTTCTAAAGCTGAGACCACTCCCGGGTCCCCCTCTAAATTTATGTAATGTTTTGTAACATCCGCCCCCCACCCACCCCACCTCACCGCGACGTGATTTTACCAACATGATAATACATGTAATAATAATAATAATAATAATAATAATACACAATTATTATTCATATTGCTATTACTTTGACTACTACTACTACTACTACTACTACTACTACTACTACTACTACTACTACTACTACTACTATTATTATTATTATTATTATTATTAGCCTACTACTACCTTTTTGGGGTGGAGGGGCGGTGTTTTATCTGGAGGAGTTTTGGCTATAAAAATGCAAGATTAACGTGCGTGCACACACGCACAAACGGCAGGCTGAACTTGTCCCTGCACGTAGAACTGGATTCAATTGGGTTAAGTAATAATTAGCCAACCTTAGACAAAACATGCAACAGTACACTTGTTTTTTACGCTATACATTAAAACCGAAATACCAGTTTGCGAACTAGTCAAAATAATTTGCACACGCGCCTAATAATAATAATAATAATAATAATAATAATAATAAATGGTGAGTTCATGTTTCGACTGTTTATTATTTTATTTCAGCGTATTCGCGGTTATTTTCATCATGAAATAATATATTTTTTATTATTTGCCATGTATATAACCGGCCCTCATTTGCCAAGTCTCTATACACGGCGATCGTTTATATAATATCCAAAAATATACATTATACGGTTGTCGTATAATTAGCCTCATCACTACAAGTCTGTTTTTCCGTATTTTTCATGTCTCATCACAAGAAGAGTTCCAAATTTAAAAAAAAGAAGCGTATCATGGAATTCCCTCGATTGTAGTTCAATTAAAATAATTTGGATCACACAATAACTAGGTTTGGTATTCTAAATGAATGTAAGTTTCATTTATAATGCATATTTAGAGAAACAAGGCCCACTAAATCCGTGCTTGAGCTCCTTTAACCAATTGCATTAAGTTGTGGTATGCATGTAATTTAGCCTGGTCACAGAGCCACGACAAGAAACCGTTTGTTTTCAGTCTTACCAGTGTATTTATAATAAATGATACATGGCATACTTCTCACATCCCACAAACAGGATAGCATACACGACGTCCTTTGATGGATCATTGGTTGGGACGGGAAATAATCAAACGGGCCCAATGAGGAGGATCGAACCTTAAGCAAATGGAATCTCAGACAGACGTTCTTGCTACGTTATCCCGGTCATTTGGGGACAAGAACTTTCATATGTAAAAATTACTAAAATCCGATTTTTTTTTTTCATTTGAGCGGAACTCTCAATCCTGCGTGGGGGGATTGTCCAATACCTCGACCCCCCTCCTGGCTACGGGCCTGACACGGTACTTAATATGTTTGCTTCAAACATTCAAACGAAGTACCTTATGACTGCGCATAATAAACCCTCATGAGTTTATAATAAAGAGACCATCCTGAGTTTGTAGCTATATTATAAAGCTGTCGGCTAGTCTAAGCTGTTATAAATAAAACTTACATCTTTCTTAGGTTAAATTATCTTGCTTCGAATTTAAATAGCTGTATATGCAATACAGTTACATTTCTGACCATTCTCAGGTCGGTAGCAACCAAGAAATCGGAGGTGGGGACTATAGCCCCACTTTTATAAACCCGGTTTAAAATATGGCTTTTGCCCCCCCCCCCCCACTAGACTGTGTCCCTCCACTACAGATTGTGCCCCCTCACCTCCCCCAACTCCAGATATCGTTCCTATGGGCCTGATTCTCATGTTTTATATACCATAGCTCAAATTTCATATGTATCATTTAATTTTATTCCAAATACCGAACAAATTTTTTAATAACTTGGTGAAAAGAAATCCCGACAAGAATTCTGAATGTATTTATCTCTGGGGCGTGCGCAGGAAAATTTGCAGGGGGGGGGGGGGGGGGGGTCGAGGTGTCTGGCGAAGCCCGATAACATGGTATTTTATTTCTTATAAAACTATTTTGTTTTCTAAAATCTTCTTCGATCTTTATTACATGTTTAAATGCGTCAGAGAAGTGTGTAGGTGTGACAGAGTTCAATGCATGTGCAAGTTCTCTCCGCACCGTGGTCATTTTACCATCATTATGACGAGCTATGTGCCCTTTGACTTGACTCCAGATCAGTTCTATCGGATTGAGTTCAGAATGTCTTGGCGGCAGTCTTAGACACAAGTGCCCATGGTGTTCAGCAGTATCATCAGTAACAAATTGCTTTGCACATGTGTTACTTTTCACAAGTTCATAAAGAACTGGCTTTGTCATGTTACTCTCAAAAGGTATATTTTTGTTTCGTAGCCACGACTGAATTTCTTCCTTTTTAGCGTTTAGTGCAGGACATCGTGTAATCTCAGTTAATTTGTTGTGGTAGCTTGCGTTATCCATGACGATAACAGAAGGTTCTGGTAGAGAAGGCATAAGTTGTTCTTCAAACCATTTGATGAAATTGTCATGATTCATCTCACCATGATAGTCTCCGTCTGTTTTTTTAGTCTCAAAGATCAATTCAGAGCCATCTATCAGTCCATATTTATCACAGCCAGCATGACAAATAATAAGTCTTTTTCCCTTCCCAGTCACCGAAAAGAGTTTAGGAACTCGACCAGCAGCGTCTGATTTCGGCAGCTGATTGGCGGTACTTGTGCCCGGGTGGATATCTGTCCAGTGGTGGGATGTTGTGTGGTTGACATTCACCCATGTCTCATCTTGATACACTATTAAATACTCCTGTTCTCGTAAACTGGATATTTCATGGAGATAGGACAGTCTCCTGTCTGATATATTGGCGTCCTCAAAAATCACTTTTCCGGTTGTAGACATATGTTGGTATTTAAAATCGAGGTCATGGAGTGTTCTTCGTATAGTTGATATGGATATGTTGATTCCACATTCCTACCTTATAGCCACGTTAATCTTATGTAATGTAGGTAATTCGCCCTCTCTATAAAATCTGTATACTCGTCGTCTAATAACATCTTTATCAAATAAATCGATGAGTTTTCGGTCGCGTTTTTTAACAGTGATTTCTGTGCTTGGATTCGTAGAGCTTAGATTTTTCACAGTTCTTTTTACTGTTGAAACCGAAACTTTAAGTGCAGCGGCAACTCGATCGACAATTCGATAAGAAGCATACCTAGGTCTACCGCGCTGATATTCATCTTCAAAATAATCGAAAACGTTCTTAATACACGATTTTACATCAACTGAAGTGTTTTTCGATTTACCCATATTTTTCCTCAAATAACAATAACAAGAATGTCGACTAATACATTTTCAATGAAGTTATATACCCTACCTAACTTGTATTTTACGTGGTTTACACATTGCTACAATAGCACGTGCAGTCATAGATCGAAATAATGATGTTATTGACCAAGCAATGCTATCGTATTTTGAACATTCAGGACTGTGTCTGCGGGATGAAAAAGTGGTTGAACCCATACGAGTCCGAACAATAGCCCTTTGGTTTTTCGCATTACAAATGTAACACCTCACCCCCAAACCCCAGCCCCTAGCACCACCCTAAATACTATATATATATATATATATATATATATATATATATATATATATATATTATATATATATATATATATATATATATATACGTATGAGTTCCCAATTTAGAGGCAAATTAAATAACATTTTATTTATTATTTGATGTTGGTGGCCTTTGACATTTTATCTCTCCCCCCCCCCCCCCCCCCCCCCGGTCTTCTGGGTCCGGCCCTGCATTAAATTTATTTATAAATTTGGAAAGCACATTCCTGCGGTGTGTGAGGTGATTTGTGTTTATTACTGTGCTACACCTCAGTTGTGTTAGGTTAGGTATGGTATGCTAATATATAATTGATATAATAAAATAAAAATACATAATACATTAGCTAAATTTATTAAATATAATGCACCTACAAGAAAGGGTTACATGTTCTGTTTGTTTACATCTATGTTTAACGGAAAGATTAGACAATGCTGTTACACACTGCAAAACAATAATAACCTTGATTTAGTGAAACAGGCTATAATGGCCATCACGTAGCCTCAGATCCCAATGTTTTGATATGCAAATGACCGTAGTTATTTATAGGAGAAATAACGTGCATTCAAAAGACACAGAGATTTTTAAAAAGTGGAATTAAGTCAACTTCGTGCATTTTATATGATGATTTGTATATAAAACCTGTCGGGGTTTGGGTTTGTTTTCATGTAAATGCAAAGAAAACAAATATCGAATAGGAAATAAACGTAACATTTGGGTCTAAATAATTGAACAGGATAATAGCATTTATTTTATAATGGCCTTATGGACAAGGCCTCAAGGCATAATATTTATATTTTAAAACAGTTATATATATATATATATACACACTGAAACACAATGAAAACGCAAAAACAACTTTTCATTGCAAATAACGACAAACTATTAATGAATTGATGGATAATGTATCACTAGTATGACATTAATGACTGGTATTCATGAGATCCATCCACATGGAAACATGGCCAATTATCATCAGTAATCGAGTTGCATTCGTAAGTTCAACCCTCCCATATCAAGGTCAGTATCGCCCGTGAGCATGCGTGAAGACGACGGGGAAAGGACTGGCACAAACAACTCAAATAAGCTACAGGAATCTTCCTCCACTCCTCCTGCAACGCCTGTGCAAGCTCAGCGACGTTACGCGGTGGTGGCTGGCGGTGGCGTACACGACGTCCCAACTCATCCCACGTGTTCAATTGGGTTCAAATCCTGTAAAACGGCGGGTCAGTTCATAACGGTGATACCGGCTTGTTGCAGGAATGCCTGGGTAATTCTTGCAGTATGTGGACGGGCATTGTCTTGTTGAAACAGAAGGGGACCTCCTGGTCTTCGGTGACGGCGCAAAAGTGGCTGGAGAATTGGTCTTAGAATAACGTCAACATAACGCTGGGCTGTAAGGTCATCGTGGACAATGATTGCCCGCCATACCATCAGTCAACCGCCGCCAAACCGATCACGTTCCCTCACACATCCGTCAGCGTACCGTTCATCGAGTCTCCTGTACACACGTGCTCTTCCATCGGTAAAGGAGACAGAGAAACGGGACTCATCTGAGAAAACGATGCTCCGGTAAAAGGCTTGTGGATGATTACCATTCTAGAGAGCAAACTAGTCTCGCAGCACGATGTCGCGGTGTCATGATGTTACCGTTGTACGGGCGTCTGCATCCGAGTCCAGCCGTTCTGAGTCGATGAATGATCGTCATCGGATGGATAGGCCTTCCATGACGTCCTATTGCTTGCTGTCATCGTCGCAGTTCTGAACCGGTCACGGAGGTGGTGTAGTCAAATCTGCCGTGGAAAGGAATTTGCATAGGCCTACAGCCTGTTTGCCGATCCATTTCATTTATTTTAAATGAATAAATATTGTTTTTATAAATAAAAAAAATAAAAAAAAGGTCCCCCCTTGAACCATGCCCAACGCTCGCTCCCTTTGTTCTTCTTCGAGTCGTGGCATTCTTAATGTGACGAGGAATATGACACCGTTACGTGACTTTTATGTGTCCACATACTGGCATTTCACGTGCATTGCATGCAGCGCGATTGAGCATGTAGTGAACGCATTTCATACCATTTTATGTGTTTCTGCTATTGTATGTGTAACGAGAGCATAGAAAGAAGTGTTTTATTTAACGACGCACTCAACACATTTTATTTTATGGTTATATGGCGTCAGACATATGGTTAAGGACCACACAGATTGTTTTAGAGGAAACCCGCTGTCGCCACATAGGCTACTCTTTTACGACAGGCAGGATAGCACAAACCTTAGCCTTTGTTGAACCAGTTATGGATCACTGGTCGGTGCAAGTGGTTTACACCTACCCATTGAGCCTTGCGGAGCACTCACTCAGGGTTTGGAGTCGGTATCTGGATTAAAAAGTCCATGCCTCGACTGGGATCCGAACCTAGTACCTACCAGCCTGTAGACCGAGTAACGAGAACAAAACCAGGATTAAAAATTGTTATTTTAAGTCCAATAAATATATTTTTCATTAATCACAACAAAATATTGAAAAATATCTGTTTTGCGTTTTCATTGTGTGTCAGTAGATATATATCTACAGTCAAACCTGTATATAACGGCCACCCAAGGGACCTCACAAAAGTGGCCGTTATAGAGAGGTGACCCTTATATACAAGTTCAAAATTAGAACCCATATATTAAAGAATATCACAACTGTCATAAAAAAAAAAAAAATGTCGCATTTTAAAACCATTCCCACACTAGCTTGTTTATGTCATCATTGCATGTTGCTTTCTTCTGCCTTTTTCTTTTGGCTAAAACATTATTGTCAAAATTGGCCAGAACATCAGCTTTCCTTTTCAAAATAGAATTAATCTGAAAACGTCCTACACTAAAATTATCGGCAATCTTTCGCGCAATTAAATTGCCTTTTTCAGATTTGTTAATAACGTCGATTCTCTGTTCTAACGTTAAAGCAGTACTATTTTTCGGTGGCATTTTGCATACAAATGTATTCGTTAATATATTTCGCAAAAGCTAACATTGACTTGCAGAAGATATTTTGTGTAATTTAAGGTTATTACCCATGTGGCATGTGTGACTCATTTGTTTGTTTCATGTCACCGCTAATCCTTCAGTGGAGTATGACTTTTGATTACAGCTGAATAACATCAGGTGTCGCTTTAAAAATCCGGACATGGGACATCTGCAATGACCGCCGCCTTCAGCTATTCGTGTTTATTTACCAATCATGTCTGGCTAGAAACAAGGAAACACCTACCCCATTTGTTTGAATTCTCGAGACTCCATAGAGTGACCATACATACCGATTACATTATGTACAGCCAATGGGAAGTCGTCTACTATTCAGTGAGAATGCTGAGAACCAATTGAATTACACCACCAGTAACTGCGTGTCACGGAAGTTATTGAGTGCCCGTTGTTTTTTCAATTACTATCAGAGAATTACAATGGAACTTTACTTTGACAAAAAATAAACCCAAAGCTACAGACATGGCCATATAAACACATTTAATTTATAAATTTTAAGATGATTGAAAAAGTAAAGACATAACCAGGGTAAAGAAACAAACAAAAAACGTCTTTACGACGATCATCTTGTGACCGTTATAGCAGGTTCAACCTGTGATTTTGGGTGGAAAATAGTGACCGCTGGCCGTTATGGACAGGTGACCGTTATGACTTGCTACATATATATATATACGTATGTATGTATGTATGTATGTGTGTGTGTGTGTGTGTGTGTGTGTGTGTGTGTGTGTGTGTGTGTGTGTATATATATATATATATATATATATATATATATATATATATATATATATATATATATATATATATATATATATATATATATATATATATATATATATATATATATATATATATATATATATATATATATATATATATATATATATATATATATATATATATATATATTGTGGCTGAAAGCTGCCAACTTTGAAACGGCCTCATTAAAATGCAATCGTACATAAGTGTATGTTTACTGCGAAGCCAAACAAGACGACATACTGGACATAATAGTGGATTTCTTATGCAGCTAAATGTCAGATAAGGTTGAACTTATAATTAGTAATTTTAACATTTAAATATATAATTTTGTAATCACCATTGCTGTTAGTATATAAACTAGACCTATAAATTAAATATGTGCTGTTCAAAAGGTGAAAGTCAGAATACAAAATTGTCTACCAATTACAAAAGTTCCATACATAATATGATAAACTGAAACTAGCATAATAAGACACTATGGCCATTTAGACAGTTGTGCGATGCGAACGTGTAGATTTGTGCCGGAATTGCACGTACATATTACGTGCACCATGAAGCTGGTGACCACCGTATCATAACAAAAGTCAGTTTGTAGCCAGTGTTGTTTCTTGAAGATATTGGAGTGATACCTGTAGTAAAACGAGTATGGCTAGGCAAAATTGACTGAGAATCTGAAATGGCAAATTATAGGGATGAAAATGCGGGATTAACGTTCGGTCATACAATGTTAAAATAACTATCATTATATTATACACCAGTAGGCTAATTTAAAATGTACAAGGTCTCAAACTTTCTTTTCATACAACCTAAAAGAAACGCCATAAAATAAACAATATGGTGGTATATTTAGGACATACCGGTACATATTTTTTTCTTACTTTTAAAGATACTGAACTTCGATTTGTATCTCGAAATCTGAACTTGTTTTGTCGAATGCGTAACTTATTATTTTGAAGAGAATCGTACACTTATCCATCACACTACGAGGGAAGGCTGCCAAAACCTCACTTTTTTCTGGCAGCTCGTGCAAACGGACATCTAATTTGCCGGACTAGTATGTAGAAGGAATTTAAGTCCGGTAGGAGTACAAGTCCTAGGAAAAAAACCCACTTAAAAATAAACCAGGTATGAATCTGCTAACAACTGTGTGGTTTATATTAAGATTCGCACCAATCGTTAATATAAACCACATAGTTTTTATGACATGTAATATATTAGACCAAATTAATGTTTGAAAATGAGAAAAATTGACAAAGCAGGCACATGTTCAGTAAGTTATGCAGCGGAGGTCTAGACTGTGGCAAGTAGAAATTTGCTTTGAAGAGGGGTGTTTACACCACGCCACCCAACCCCACAACATATGTACACGCGCCTGCAGCATTATTGACAAAAAGGCACAAACTTAAAATTATATAATAACAAGATAATTTATATAACGCAAATATTTTTATAGCTGAATTATTATTATCAAATACCTGTAAATAATCTCCAACAAATAATTTTGTTGGTATTACATATGGGAAAATTATACTTACATGCATTTGCGAGTACTAATACATGTAACATGCTTCGAATTATGGAAAATGTTTTCGAGTTTTCAAACATTACTTTTAAATGTTTAAGCATTTATTAGTTGGAACAACACACAATAAATAAAGACGTTGGTTCTGCTCATGTAATAAGGTCAACACAATGTGTAAATACTCTTGAAAATTATATAAATGGAAAATATTGGAATAAATAGAAAATGTTTAAATAAAGAGAGGCGCCAGTATCCTAAGTTAATTAAATAAACCAGAAAGGAAACTGCTTTTCATTCGGTTAACATTATAATTTAATTTTTATCATTTATGTGTACCACCGGACTTAAATTTTGATTGTTCAGGAATGATATGACTTGATATCCTGGCAGTCAGACTAGTATTCCTAAGGAACGTAAGTCCCAGGACATGAATTCTTAGGTATATTAGACCTAGGACCTGCATTCCTAGGAGATCAAGTTTGGGCAGACAACTGTTCCTACGGATTTGCATTCCGTTTACACCGGCCTAAGTCAGGATGACCTACGAAAACAAGTAATTGAGAAAAATCGTGCCTTAGTTCGACTTGCAAGACAGAGACCCTTCATCAACGCAACCATCATCCGTGAACTATGGAGACATATAACCGGATATCCACCAGCACGGTCAGAAGAAGACTCCATGTGGCTGGAATGAGATCACGGCGACCTATCACCAGACCTCTGCTGACTCAAAGTATTCTGTGGTGTACTGCCCGAGTGGCCTGCAATATGATATTATCATGGTGCAGGATGCACTGGTCCGATGAAAGCCGATTCTTCTTGAATACGATTGCTGGCAGAACGCGAGTATAGAGACAGCGAGGAACTGCATATGTCCAGCACAACATCCAAGAGGCAGTTCCATTTTGTGGAGGGTCCATCATGGTGTGGGGGTGCTACAATTTGAATCTGGTGGTGTTGCGTGGGAACCTAAATTGGCAGAATTACCAGACAGACATTTTGGATGCGTCCCATATTAATGGATGGTAACACCAGGCCACACAGAGCGCGAGCAGTGCTCCAGCATTTGCAAAGAAATGTCATGGAGTAGATGCCTTGTCCAGCGAGCAGTCCAGATCTTAGTCTTATTGAACATGTGTGGGATATTCTGGGTCGCAAACTGAAAGCCACAGAACCCCCAGTGCAGAATCTCTGGGAACTAGCCCAAGCACTCCATGAACAGTAATTTGCGTGGAGTGACAAGAATGTCGTCCATGTGAGAGGAGGGTACTGAATATGTGGCATGTTAGTGTATGTTTGTTTTGTTTAACGACACCACTAGAGCACATTGATTTTTTAATCGATCAGCTATTGGATGTCAAACATTTAGTAATTTTGACATTTAGTCTCGGAGAGGAAACCTGCTACATTGTTCCATTAGTAGCAAGGCAACTTTTATATGCACCATCCCACAGATAGGATAGCACATACCACGACCTTTGATCTACCAGTCGTGGTACACTGGCTGAGACGAGAAATAGCATGTTAGTGGAACTGACTCTGATGTCGTCCATGTCAGGGGAGGGTACACCAGGTACTGAAGATGTGACATGTTAGTGGAAGTGACTCTGATATCGTCCGTGTCAGGGGAGGGTACACCAGGTACTGAAGATGTGGCATGTTAGTGGAAGTGACTCTGATGTCGTCCGTGTCAGTGGCGGGTACACCAGGTACTGAAGATGTGACATGTTAGTGGAAGTGACTGTGATGTCGTCCGTGTCAGGGGAGGGTACACCAGGGACTGAAGATGTGACATGTTAGTGGAAGTAACTCCGATGTCGTCCGTGTCAGGGGAGGGTACACCAGGTACTGAAGATGTGACATGTTAGTGGAAGTGACTCCGATGTCGTCCGTGTCAGAGGAGGGTACACCAGGTACTGAAGATGTGACATGTTAGTGGGAGTGACTCCGATGTCGTCCGTGTCAGGGGAGGGTACACCAGGTACTGAAGATGTCACATGTTAGTGGAAGTGACTCCGATGTCGTCCGTGTCAAAGGAGGGTACACCAGGTACTGAAGATGTGACATGTTAGTGGAAGTGACTCTGATATCGTCCGTGTCAGGGGAGGGTACACCAGGTACTGAAGATGTGACATGTTAGTGGAAGTGACTCTGATGTCGTCCGTGTCAGTGGAGGGTACACCAGGTACTGAAGATGTGACATGTTAGTGGAAGTGACTGTGATGTCGTCCGTGTCAGGGGAGGGTACACCAGGTACTGAAGATGTGACATGTTAGTGGAAGTAACTCCGATGTCGTCCGTGTCAGGGGAGGGTACACCAGGTACTGAAGATGTGACATGTTAGTGGAAGTGACTCCGATGTCGTCCGTGTCAGAGGAGGGTACACCAGGTACTGAAGATGTGACATGTTAGTGGGAGTGACTCCGATGTCGTCCGTGTCAGGGGAGGGTACACCAGGTACTGAAGATGTGACATGTTAGTGGAAGTGACTCCGATGTCGTCCGTGTCAAAGGAGGGTACACCAGGTACTGAAGATGTGACATGTTAGTGGAAGTGACTCCGATGTCGTCCATGTCAGGGGACGGTACACCAGGTACTGAAGATGTGACATGTTAGTGGAAGTGACTCTGATGTCGTCCGTGTCAAAGGAGGGTACACCAGGTACTGAAGATGTGACATGTTAGTGGAAGTGACTCTGATGTTGTCCGTGTCAGGGGACGGTACACCAGGTACTGAAGACGTGACATGTTAGTGGAAGTGACTCTGATGTCGTCCGTGTCAGGGGAGGATACATCAGGTACTGAAGATGTGACATGTTAGTGGAAGTCACTCTGATGCTAGACATTCGCAAACCAGTTTCAAACCGATTTGATTAGTGCACTTCCTCTCACTGGCATACTTGTTTTGGTTGTGTATACCTCTGATTTCACATATTTCAATGACATGCCAATACAGACATCAATATTTGATCATCCTGTGTGTCTGTGGTCTTTTAATACAGAGAACTGCATAGTACACCAGTAACAAATTAATAGTTGTGGATGATATCGATTACAAGATTAATCCACACTTGAAACATACACATATTAGAAAAAAAAGTGGTGGTGCTTAACTTTTGCTGAGATGTATATATGTACAAATCTATGTGAGCTTATGTTCTGTGTGATTAAAATACTGTTAGCTACATGTAGGAAACGAGCGAAAAACATGTAAACTTAACTTGCTCTCAATTTTAATAAGCAAGAGCTTCATGAAGTAGTCAAATATTAACACTGGCTGCCTGGGTGTCGGATACAGTTCCGCGTCCTCCATCTCCCAATAATGTTATTTATAGCTTTATTGTTAGTCTTTGAAAAAAACCAGTCGCAATTTAATATATCTTCCTGGTTATAATGCAATGCATATGCTGTATGTACCAACGTAAAAGAAACACTAAACATAACTGGGGTTTTATTGTGTGGCTCCATTCCACGAAGCGATCTTAGCACTAAGATCACCTTAGTGCATAAAGACAGTAGTCAGATAGTTCTGCACTTAAGGTAATCTTAGTGCTAAGTCGCTTCGTGGGACGGGGCCCTGCTCACATTCAGATAAAGCCAAACTGATAACTACACGTATTAATGTTGGCCTTTTATATAATTTAAAACTTAACATGGCCTAGATTTGATACACAAAGGGTAAATTATTCCAAGACCAATCACTAGTGCTATACAGTACCATCGAGTTACGTATGTGTATGTACAACTAATCAACAAATTAATACTATTTAGTAGACTTGGCCAATTAAAAAAATGCACATTGAGAAGACAACATTCTTCACTGTGGCAAATGTTGTTGTTGTAATGAATTATACATAAAACTAGAAAATATGTTATTTCCAAAACAAACTTGTCTTCTTTAATGAATCATGTATTAAACTAAAATTATTAATTAAAAAACGCACCTACCTATTAAAGGGACAGACCCTAGTTTTTAAACACTACAGCATATTTTTCACTATTAGAGCAGTTTATGATCGCTGAAATCAAACATTACTTATATTGTATTCTTTAGAGTATCCATGTTCGTAGAACCGAAGTGTTTCTGGTCATCCTGGTGTTTTTAATACCAAACAATGCATTTTTCACATTTTTAAAAACGCACGTACTTCGGAGAAGTAGCGGTTTATTGATTCGAGTTCTAGTGTTTTTTTCAAGGATATTTCCCGTTTTAACGTCACAGACTCTCACTCTATTGTAACTTTATCCAAATGAGTTACAGGTTTGTAAATTAACTAAACTTAAGTGTCCATTTTTACGGGTTAAAACTAGGGTATGCGCCTTTAACGTCTGAAAATGTGCATCCGCACACACCAGCCGACACGATGGTCTAATCGGGGCAAAGTGGTGAATGGACGCGACTGTCGCGACTTTGCCCTGCATTCACCAGCGTTAATCGGTATGATTAGTAAATATACAACACACACACTGACTCACGCTCTCTGTCTCTGTCTCTCTGACACACACACACACACACACACACACACACACACACACACACACACACACACACACACACACACACACACACAGAGAATGTGCCCATAGACAGAATACTGGAATAGTTTTCACCCAATGCAGTTTATACAGAAATAGGGATTGCACAGATGACTGTTTCGACAAGAGCCCACTGTATTGCATATGTTGCATAAGTTAATTTTACTTTTAACGAATGAATGTGACAAACTTTATGTATGTTTGCTTTCGGATTTTCAAGACACCGTCATATAACAGGTTAGGCCTACAGTCTATGAGTGCATTCAAAAGTGTGGTGACCATATTGTGGACAAAACAACAAATGAAGTTCTGCCTACAATGAAATAACCTGGACAGGTTCAAGGGTGAAAGGACATCCAGTTTGACTTGGTTACAGGTCAATTAGGCACAAATAGTCATTTTTCTAGGTGCATACTCAAAACAATGGTTGTCTGTGGTGACCAGAAGACCCAATTATTTCAACCCCAATTTTGTTTGGCATACCAGTATATTATGACATACTGAATCATAATCACTCATAATGTTTATAAATGAAAACATAACAATAATGATCTCATCCAAACACAGGTATAAACTGTGATGTGATCATCACTACATGTATGCTCTATAGAACTCTGTATTTCAACAGTGGCAGATCCAGGAGAGGGGATAGGTTTAAACTCCCCCTTAGCTGCCAAGTAAAACAATTCACCTTAAATTTTTTAGGTTTTTTAACTGGAAACATACCAACCCCTTGAACACACACTGTTTGGTAACATGCGGATATGTAAGCATGCTTAGATGGTAAACGCTACCCTTCTCAAAATCCTAGATCCGACTGTTCCAAATCAGTATGCCAGAGAAAAGTATTCTATCATCCTGACAAGATGTTCTTTTTACTGTTTATTTCTACTTTTAAACAAGGTTTATGTAGTTCATCTTTTGGTGTGCCTTAAAGTGATACCAGGGCTGTAGCTAGTGGGGGTTGGGGTGGTATTGATACTGACATTTTAAGTACATATCCTCTCTGAAATGGTTGCAAAATAGTAAGTCAGAGCCTCTAGATTTCAAAATGTCCTGGGGGCATGCTCCTGGACCCTTAGTTTCTTGCACCTTCCATGCTTGTTTGTTTCAAGAATTCATCTGCCTCCCCACAAACAATCCTAGCTACAGCCCTGGATACGCTTTACTGTTCCACGTCATCAGGATAAAAGTAAATTTTTATATAGATGTGAAATATTGCTTTGAACCAGTAAAGGCACTTGGTTCTCATGGTTTTGGCTAAAACTTTAAGCTTTATTGCTTTGAATGTTACCTGTAAGTTCTTCGGATTTAGTCATGTGAAATTTATTTGTGAGTGTAAAATATAAAAAAAATATGTGGAAATGAGTAAATGCCGACATATTCATGATTGGTCCTGATGTTCCAAATTGTAAAACATCCTGATGATTTATTAAGAAATACAGGTACTACATGACATGTATGTTGTGCCTTTACTTAATGGCATGGTTTAATTTAACAAAATTAGTAAGGAAATGGCCTAAAAGACTGTGAATGCTACACACAAATAGCATTCATATCTGTCAGACCCACTTTCCATTAACGTAATTCCATGCACGTTTCTGCATATGAATTTATCAATATAGTGCATATGCTCAATACCTTTTCCAAATATATGCAATTCTGTGCACAAGCATTCAGCAAGCTATAAAAAAAAAAGAAAACAAGTACATTGATGACTAAAAGAAAGAAATTGGTTTTTTTAATTTAACAACGCACTCAACACATTTTTATTTTCGGTTATAACTTATATGGCATCAGACATATGGTTAAGGACAACACAGATACTGAGAGAGGAAACCCACTGTCACCACTTCATGGACTACGCTTTTCAATTAGCAGCAAGGGATCTTTTATATACACCACCCCACAGACAGGTTAGTACATACCACAGCCTTTAATAAACCAGTAGTGGTGCACTGGCTGGAACGAGAAATAGCCCAATGGGCCCACCGACGGGGATCAATCCCAAACCAACCATGCATCAAGCAAGCGCTGTACCACATTGATGAGCGATTTTTCCATGTAGTGACATCATAATGCTAAATATTTCCATGTGGTAACATCATAATGCTAAGTAATTCCATGTGGTAACATCATAATGCTAAGAATTTACTTTTGAAAGTGTACATGATAAACTGTGTTAATGGAAAGTGGCCCTTGCTGATCAATTTTTAAAAAGGCAGCATTTGTTATTGAAAAATTCAGATCATTCTAATCCTTTAATTATTCATCAATGCTTAATATAACACAATATTTTGTTATTTAGGAATGTTCCCAAATTAATCACATAGGGCAGGTTGGAGGCATAACTATTTTATGCATGTCCGGCAGATTTTTTTGTTTGTTGTCATGTAAACTTTTTCCCTGATGGGTATACAAACAAAAAATTGCCTCCCCCTCCCCGATGAGATCCGTTTTGGAACAGCCCTTGCTAAACTTCTAGTCATGTTTTTTAAGGTCTATTTTTTAACAAAATTTCTCAACTGTCTTCATAATTAGTTGTACATGTATCAAAATCATTCCAATAAACTAAGAGTTATCACTGCATCCAATAGAGTTTTTAGTTTACATCCATGTTGAAAGCAAATCTTAGTAATTATTATGACGCAGTTTTCACCATCACTCCATGTTGTATCAGTTTCCTTTTGGAAACACAATGAAAAAAACAAATCACTTTATTAACTTTTTACCCTTTTCATGCAACTGAACTCATACTCAGTTGTTTATGTTTCCACTCGGCTGTCCACAATTCTATTTGTTTTGCTACTTCATTATGCATTTTTAAGAAAGTCGACATTCCTGTCTGATCATTATTACTATTAATGCTGTCTCTAAGCACTGCCTGAGAATGAGACTTCACATAAGGTTCTGGTTCACCAAGTTCCATCGCATTGAACAAATTGGGTGCATCATATTCGGAACCAGAACTTTTTCTCGAGTTAAAAGGGTTTGTTCTGCGTGTCACTTGGGCATTTGATGCCGTATCTTTCAACATCTGACTGTCTGTGTAGTTCTGTGCTAGTAAACGACTCTGTCTGTCAGCCTCTTCGACCACTTTCCGCTGCTGCTCAGCACTTGCTTCAAGACTCCTTTGCTGCAAGTCTGCCACCAGCAGCTGCGTGTATTCATAACCTGCCGCTGACAATGACTTCATCCACGACTCCATTGTTTCTTGAGTATTTGCACTTAAGAAATAAGTACGATATCCTGTTGAAGCAAAATTTATTTGGAATGTGAAATTATCAGTGTTTTCCGCAAGTTCAATCGTACAGCCTTCCATAACAATGACACCAATTGGTTCTCTGTCACCCTTTTTTTCATAGTAGAATAAAAGATTTCCTCTTAAAACGAACCATCGTCTTTGGAAGCTTTTGTTCAGCTCCCCTCTCTTCATTAGATGGCCTTCTTTATCTGGCGGTGAACCAGAGCTGGCATATAGTGTTAAACCTTTTGCATTAACAATTTTCATTTTCTTGAATTAAATGTCACTCAACATTATGAAACAAGATTTTTTTACTGAGCTGAAAGTTAACATTAGAGATTTCTTTTAAAATTTATCACTGTTATCATCCAGCAGTCAAAATCAGGCAAAGCTTCAAACATAGTTAAATCTTTATTTTGAAGTCATGACCAATGTTTTTGCTTTACATTCTAATTTTAGCTGTTTTCTGTTAGAAGACTTCCCAGTTCTTCCTTCAAACCTTTATGAGTTCATGTATATAGTAAATGAACGGTCACTGGCAGCTTCATGGTTGTTGCTTTAATTTTTGAAAAGTCGATTCGACGATTATCAAATGAATGTTCCGGCCCGAATGTTCTTGTCATTTGAATTAAAACCATAAAACACGTTCACAAATTTCGTTATCCATAAAATATCGTTTATCTACAACTTTCCATAGAAAACCGACACAAATATGAACTCTGGTAATCTATTAATAAAAGTCAAAACAATCCTCTTATTTTTTTTATGTAACTTTTTGTTTTGAAATAAAATTGGTATTATCTACGCCCACAAAAACGGAAGTTGATGAAAGTAACCCGAACTTCATACAAATCATTCGCTAATTTTCGAAATATTCCGTAACAGCTGGAATGGAGTAGGCGAAAAGATGCGAGAACTCCCGATTGTATACGGAAATCTATAAAATAAAGACAAGAACGTAAACATGGTAAATCCATTGATATAATGCGGACATTATAAAACAATCTTGAATCTGCATAACCCCCACATTTTGTTAAAGAACAGTCATTTATAAAAGATGACACAGCCGAAAGTCATTATTTATACTTTATTGAATAAATACATCTGTTTTATGTTTGTCTTTATGTTTGTAAAACAAAACTTGCAAAGGATTTGAAACGGTGCCAAAAATAACAACACGTGATACAATCACATGATGTGAAAATGGAGGTTTTTACTATTTTACTATTTTTGATAGTTTCTTATGTAAAGTCTGTAAAAATAGAAAAATCTATTATCTACGTAGCTTATGACCAACAAAGTAAACTATTTCACTTAACAACTACGTCAGTTTCGAACTGGGCAGCAGAAGCGACGTTCCGCAATGATGTCAATCAAACTGGGTAGAGTTTGGTTTCAATTTTGGTGGTAGATTTAAAGGTCCATTTTCATAATTGCAATTGTAATATTTTTGCATATATTTATTTATTTTATTAAAAATATTTGCACTTACCATTTCAAAACGATTCTTGGCTGCATTTCTGTTCAATTAAAAAATGGACTCACTTTACAAGTGAAATCTGAGGGGCTCGAGTCACCCTGCCCTAGATTTTAAATATTTGAAAGCAGAAATAAGTTAAGTTTGTTTTGTTTAATGACATCACTAGAGCACATTAATTTATTAATCACTGGCTATTAACTGGATGTCGAACATTAGGTAATTTTGACATGTAGTCTTCAGAGGAAACTGTTTGACTCCCAATAGGCGATGTATTTTTCATGCTGGGTGTCATTAAACATCCATTCCATTCAGAGGAAACCTGCTACATTTTGTTCCCATTAATAGCAATTTGGGGATCTTTTATATGCACTTTCCTCACACAGGACAGCACATACAACATCCTTTGATATACCAGTAGTAGTGTACTGATTGGGACAGGAAAAAATCCCATCAAATAATGAGTCCACCGAGGTGGTTCGATCCTAAGACATAAGCACATACTTCAGGTGAGCACTCTACCGACTGCGTTCGATCCCGCCCCCAAAAACTGAAGTTAATGTGTTGCAGTGTAATATTTTGCTGTTGTTTTAGCTGGGCGTACCTTGACATTGAGACAAATCCTGCCCTGGATAACGATGTTCAGGCGTATGCTGCGGGTCTGGCCGAGGGTCAGCTCACCCAGGAGCTGATATCTCTACACTGGAGGAACATAGCGTACACATGTCCAGAACCCTACACACCATTCTGTCAGAGACTCCGCCACTTTCTCACACAGAACCTCAACTGGGTCAGATCACAGACTGATACACATCAAAATGACCAGTATTGGGAACAGGTAGAGTCAATCTTAATTTAACCATTTCGAGTCTAGTCTGAAATGATGTCACAGACTGAACTTTTTCATGACATCAAACTAATAGCAGTATGCAGTGTGCCATCACATGTACAATGTACCGGTAAGTAAATCCTGTCTGTGGGATGGTGCATATAAAGATCCTTTGCTACTAATGAAAAAATTGAGCAAGTTTCCTCTCTGAGACTATATGTAAAACTTACCAAATGTTTGACATCCAATAGCTGATGATTGATAAATCAATGTGTTCTGGTGGTGTCATTAAACAAAACAAACTTTAACATTGCAGCTGACGCACCAACATAGAATATAGTACAGGGTTTGTGATGATGTGAACATGTATGTAATATGATGCCTCCCACCTCCACAGTGATACATTCTGGAGAAGCTCTTATGACTTGTGTCCAACTGGAGGGGACTACAGGTTTTGCCTCCCACCTCCACAGTGATACATTCTGGAGACGCTCTTATGACTTGTGTCCAACTGGAGGGGGGGGGGGGGGACTACAGGTTTTGCCTCCCACCTCCACAGTGATACATTCTGGAGAAGCTCTTATGACTTGTGTCCAACTGGAGGGGGGGGGGGGACTACAGGTTTTGCCTCCCACCTCCACAGTGATACATTCTGGAGAAGCTCTTATGACTTGTGTCCAACTGGAGGGGGGGGGGTGGGACTACAGGTGTTGCCTCCCACCTCCACAGTGATACATTCTGGAGAAGCTCTTATGACTTGTGTCTAACTGGAGGGAACTGGAGGGGACTATAGGTTTTGTTCTTCTGTTTGTTTGTTTGTCTATCTGTCTTAATACATTGAGCTGAAATTTTGTAATTAGCTTTATCTTATCATGTTCTATTGCAGATCAAGTTTAACTTTCATGGCGATTTACCCATTTGTCACAGATTTATGGCCCTTGATTTAGCAGTACTCAGAATTCTTGTTTAAAAATTAATTAATTGATTGTGGGTTGAGGAACTTGGAAACTGAAATTTGTCTTTTAAAGTGAATCTGACTCAAGAAGTCATATTTCAAGATTGAAGATTGTTTCACAATTCAATGTCCAATGTCAGGACATTCAAAACATTTATATTTGTGTGTGAGTATGTGTGTTTGCATGTGTGTGTGCGTGTGCGTTTACATGCGCCTGTGTGTGTGTGTGTGTGTGTGTGTGTGGTATAAGGTATTCAGAGTTTTAGATTACACCAAAGCTGAGGTGATGAAGGGTGTGCCCAAAACAGGCCAGCCAAAATTAGGTACAAACATTACACCTCAAAATCAAGGGGATATTATTTAGATTAAAATTATTTGAAATACATTTCTGAATATGTATAACTCTTTACCAACAACTATTAACATTATTGTACTAAAAAGACCTTGGTGTGCGTAGAACAGACAAAAATCCTGCTGTACCCAAATTAATGAGATATAAAGCCATGGTATTATATTTACAAATTGTGTGTGTATGCTACCAGAGCTTGAAACTGAGAGCAGGTCTAGACATGTTTTCAAGTTACAAACCAGATCAAGAATCATACATGGAAATCTTTGAAAGTCATGAAATTTGCAAATGTCATTTTTCAGGCTCAGTGAGCTATGGAATTTTCAATTAGGCCATGGAAAGTCATGGAAAATGAAAATTGGTTGATAATTTTGTTTTGTCCAGTTAGAATAACACAAGAAGATATTGACATTGTATTATTATTGTTAGATTATGTCACTGACAACAGAAAAATCCTAGAAAATTCTAAGGAAGGTCATGTAAAATACATTCAAAAGGTTATTGAAAGTCATGAAATTTAATTAATAACAAAGTGTATGGTATGAAACCTGATACGTGTACAATTAGTCTTTATGTAAAAATGCTGCTAAACAAGGTTAGCTCAGAAACTCTCATCTAAGATAATTATCACAGGTACCATTTGTAAACTAAGAAAACCTAGTGTATAATACTGTTACTGAATTAATAAGAAATGTAGTACATTGTACTGAAAGGACACTTGAAGCATCAGTTTTAGTTTACTTTGTTCTAGTAAGATGTGTTTGTTTTTCAGGTGAAGCTTTTCTACATGCAGACGGCTGGACTTCAAGATGGATATTTTAATAACCCCAAGGCACCGCACATGGACATTGACATATTTGGACTGTAGTAAGTTTGGGTGTCGAAATAACGTATACCCAAGTTTCAGTGCTCCTTTTAGGGCCAAGGTCCGGGACATTTGAAATTTTTTTTTTCCCCCCCAATTTACAAAAAATTCATCAAAAAGGGACCCTTAAAAAATTCCCTAGATTATACCCTGGTCCCAACCACTCCTGATGCTTCTGTTTAAATGGTAGTACTAATAGTGTTACAACTCTATCAAACATTATATTCTTTAAATGTAAGATCACATTTCTATAAGTCTTAAAGGACAGTTTTTTGTTTTTAATTTTAGAAAATATTTTACTGACATGGTAATAATTTTGCAATATTTCCTGATGATTAAAATGTATGCTACCTACTTTTGAATCAGAAGGAATATCTTTATTAACATAAAAAACAAAAGATGTTCTAACTTTAATTTCAGTGTGCTTCAACTTGGTGATGATTTGCAAGATTTGGAGCTAGTTCTGAACAAACCGAAAACAACACGGGTCACGGGTTCTGGATCGTGCTCTGCACTCATTAAAGTGTTGCCAGGCAATGGCGATCTGTATGTTTCACATGTCACATGGAGCTCCTACAACACCATGTTACGAATTCTCAAGAAATACTCCTTTCCTTACAGAGTCAGCAGCACGAGTTCCGGTATGTCCAGGAGCCTTTAGTGATTTGCCCTTCAACAGCAGGTGACACTTAGAAATAACATAGCTAGGATACAACTTTATAGACAATGCCCTTTATCATAAGCGTACGAGATGGGGATGGGGATGCTGGAGTAAATCCTCAAATTTGGGTAAAAAATTATAGAAATATTTGGGCACAATGAGCTAGCCCGAAACCTTTGCACCATGTATTTCCATCATTCTACCCACAATGTTGGTTGTAATTCATGATAAAATGTCTAGTGATTCATTTGTAACCCTATATAGCTATTCGGCAATTAATGTTGTTATCCAGATTCAGGCATTATCCTTTAACTTGAGCAAACATCAGCCTGCCCCCTACAAACATGGAAGCCCGTACACCTATGCGCTTTGTATGGTTTTTATGGTTGGTATATAAATTAAGGACATACTGAAGTACAAAAGATAAGCAAATATTAATTTTGTTTTCTGTAATTTATTTTAAAAGTATTCAGTTGGAATCCCATTGGCTTCTCTGTGTATTAAAATTATCATTGGTGTGGATACGCTGATGACAGTGGTTCAAATCCTATCAAAGCAGGCTCACACTTTCATTCATCTATCTCATCTATCACCCTCTGCCTAACATTCTCATTATCTTAATATAAAAAACTTTACAATTTCCCCCACAATTTCAATCTATTTCGACCCTTTCTGTCAGTTTCCTCCAATTCTGACATTTGAGCTGGCCACACCATGACCTACCTGTCTCAACTTCCTTCACCTGGCATCCTCATCCTCTGCCACTAATAAAGCTGGTCTGACCCACAGCACTAACTAATGACCACCGGTATTAGGTCAGACTAAGCCCACAGTTAAAAGCTGATGGGGAATAACACGTGTCTACCACGGATAGCCATAAGAGACAAGCATCTGACACAATTGGAGAGACAAGAACTGGGATGTAGATGTGAACAGCGAAAGGATTTGAAAGATAGGAGGAGTTGCCAGATCAGGAAGTTGAAGAAATGAGATAGAATTCAAAGGAGCAAAAGGAAAGGGGGAAGTGGGATAAAAAAAAGACGTTTTATCATTGGCATGTCTTTAGGCCTATTTTGACAGATTGTTTACCAAATTAATATATATAATATTTGCATTTGTTTTGATTCTCAGTATATCTTGGATATCAAAGTTGAGTGAACAGCCTTGATGTCTATAGCTAAGTGAAAGCTAGTGCTAAATCATTCACTTGAGAAAGAAAGAAATGTTTTATTTAACGACGCCATTCACTTGAGGTGCATTAAGTTATAGGATCAATCAAATTTGGTGAACACATCTGATTTTTAACATTCCAACCAGTGTTTTTCATGATTGATATATCAGACTGGTATATGCTGTCCTGTCTTTGGGAAAGTGTATGTGAAAAAACCTTGCTACTAATCAGTAGGAGTAGTCTACGTGGCAGCAACTTCAACTGCTGTCGGTTTTCATTCTAGATCGTGTTCCTGCTACGACAATGACGTTTTCATCTTACCCTGGATATTTGTGGTCTAGTGACGACTTTTATCAACTTGACTCAGGTTTGGTGAGTTGGCTCGGAACAAAAAAAATCATCCTCAAACTTATGTGAGAATGGCTTCGCCAATTCACACAGTTTACGGATGATTTTTTTTTTTCATACCCCGATGAACGTAAAAGAAATAACAGACAATACTTAAATCAGTCGCTTTATACATTGGCAAAATTTGAATACTAAATAAATGTTTGTAGTTTCGATCAGCTAACAAGCCTGACTCATCTTGTTTATTTTAAACTAGATTTTTACTTACAAATTTTGATAGCTGATTAGCAAATGAGTTTTCTGGCAAATTTATTTCTATGAATTGTTTTTTTTTCTTCTCAGTTCAAAAGATGAAGGTCACATATGTAGTTTGTGGGGTTTTTAAGAGTTTACAAGTTGTAAATACAAGCTCCAGAGCATTTTGAACACTATTTTCAAGTCAGACATTTTCTTAAAAATTCTATGAAAGTTTTTATCTAGAACTGCTATGATGTGTTGAATAGAGGAACATGTACCTTTAAATTATCAATGATGTAGTGTTATTGCTTTCATCTCTTTTGGTTATTTTAGGTTTCCTTGGAAACTACAATAGGAAACAGTAACACAGACCGTTGGAAGTATGTAACCTTTCAGTCCGTGCTTGAAGGAATTCGGTCTCAGGTGGCTAACAGATTGGCAGTGACAGGCGAACAGTGGGCCACGACATTCTCCAACTTCAACAGTGGAACGTAAGTGTGCTGCTTAAGGTACATATTAACCTATTGCAACTTAATTGTATTAAGATGTATGTGGTGACTTATGATTAACCTTCATGGCAATGTACCCATTTTTCACATTTGGCATCCAATAACTGATGATTAATCAGTGTGCTCTAGTGGTGTCATTAAACAAAACAAACTTTTTAACCAATTTTAATCCATTATGGCCTTTGAATTTAGGAAATACTGAAATTTTTTAGGCTCGGTAGGGGACATGTACTCTCAGAATGATTTTTACTTTAGACATTACTTTTAGCAGTATTTTATGTAAATGATATTTTGTGTTAACTTTCAGCTACAACAACGAGTGGCTGATAGTGGATTACAAACTGTTTGAACGCGGCATGAACAGTCTGAAACCAGGAACACTCACAGTGCTCGAACAAATACCGTATGTTGTTATGAAACACTGACGACGTCCATGACTTTAAAGCTGGTAGGGGGTACTGGGTTCGAGTCCCAGTTCCGGCTTCATGCACACAGTAGACGTAAGGCAAAAAAACTGACTGCTTTCTCACTAACCACTAATAACCAATGACTGACACACTAACTACTATAACTCTGTTAAGCCCTGTCTTGGACAGACTGTCCAGATGACAAAGGTGTGTGTCCAGGACAGATTGAATTTTAACTGGATCTCAGCTAGGGCCGCCACGAGTCCAAAATATTGGACTCGAATACTCGGCGGTCAAACTCGACCCAGACCCGCGTACCCAACACTTACACTAGCTATAAATAATAATGAGACTAAGGAATAAGTAAAATAGTATTATGCATCTTAATTCCAGCGCTGAACATGGACGCCAAATCATGTTATTGTATTGCATTCCACACATTCCACTTTTGTTCCCCTACATGTTTCATAGACCTATAATGTATCCGGTGACATGCATATGGCAAAATGAAGTAAAATGTTGTTGTTTTTTTAAATCGTGAGAGTGCTTTTCCTTGCACGGGTACTCGATTCCTTTCAAAGGACTCGAGTCTTGCTAGACTCGGCCCATGCCCGAGTACTCGAGTACTCGTGGAGACCCTAATCTCAGCATGAAAATTAAAACAGCATGTGTAGTACTAATAGATGTGATATTATTCTTCATGACAATGGCATAATGGGAATAGGTGTGCAGGGGTGAGGGTGGGAAAGGAAATGTTTTATTTAACAACACACTCAACACATTTTATTTATGGTTATATGGCTAAGGACCACACAGATATTGAGGGAGGAAACCCACTGTCACCATTTCATGGGCTACTCTTTTCGATTAGCAGCAAGGGATCTTTTATTTGCACCATCCCATAGACAGGATAGCACATACCACAGCCTTTCCAGTCATCGTGCACTGGCTGGAGTGAGAAATAGCCCATTGGGTGGGAGGATGTGTTGAGTTTGTATGTGGTGGGCCAAATATTAAACCAGCAATTGCCGTTTAGAGATCAGACGATGTTGTTATTGTTAGATTTAGTATTGTAGTAGGTAAGGTGTGGTTATTGCTGTTATTGTTAGATTTAGTACTGTAGTAGGTAAGGTGTGGTTATTGCTGTTATTGTTAGATTTAGTATTGTAGTAGGTAAGGTGTGGTTATTGCTGTTATTGTTAGATTTAGTACTGTAGTAGGTAAGGTGTGGTTATTGCTGTTATTGTTAGATTTAGTACTGTAGTAGGTAAGGTGTGGTTATTGCTGTTATTGTTAGATTTAGTATTGTAGTAGGTAAGGTGTGGTTATTGCTGATATTGTTAGATTTAGTATTGTAGTAGGTAAGGTGTGGTTATTGCTGATATTGTTAGATTTAGTATTGTAGTAGGTAAGGTGTGGTTATTGCTGTTATTGTTAGATTTAGTACTGTAGTAGGTAAGGTGTGGTTATTGCTGATATTGTTAGATTTAGTATTGTAGTAGGTAAGGTGTGGTTATTGCTGTTATTTTTAGATTTAGTATTGTAGTAGGTAAGGTGTGGTAAAGTGTGGAGATCCTAAATTATGTTTTACATTCATTTGACAAAAATTCTCTGTGCCACTGTTACTAGGTTTTAGATAGACAAAATTATTACTAGCATTTTAGTGAATTTTGCTGTAAAATGTGTAGTCTATTTCAGTTTGTTTTATCTAATCAAATTTTAACAAAATAAAATATAATTAAATATGCTTTTAGTAATTGCACAATATAAAACTGAATTTTGGTAATATATCATAAAATTTTACATATCACAAGTTATTATTATTTACATAAAGTTTCTGTTTTCTGTTTAAAAGTTTGACCAATTTTTATAACAGTTTCATGAGTAAATTTTGTACACTATTAGTTGACGCTGTATTTTTAAATTTTTAAATGTTGCTATTATAGAGCTTTTAATTAGGTATATGAGGTTTGCCATGTTCAGTGAATAACTTTGCAATGTTCTGTGATTTGTTTTTCAGTGCATGTATATTATAGTCTAGAAACTCAATATTGTACTTTAGTTTTAAATTGTTATTAATAGAGCTTTTAAAAAGAAATGTGAGACATGCAGAGTTGAATTTATCTGACAGATAATTTTACAATATTGTGTGATTTGTTTTTCAGTGGGATGATTGTATTCAATGATTCCACATCTGTGCTGGTACAGCAGGGCTACTTTCCAAGTTACAATGTAGCGTAAGATGACATTTTTCTTTCTCACCAATTGATCACTTGTAAATAAAATTAAAATTTTGATGAAGTTACTAGAATAAAATTTTACAGAAATATTGAAAAATATATTTACTCAGAAAATGAACACTGCTTAACAGATAAATGTGGTATTTTACAATTATAATATTGATTATTATATTAAATTAATTTTATAGATGTTTTTTTTAATTATTTGGCTATTACAAAACCAGAAAGCCTTTTTTTTCTGTTGTAACTGACTATTTACTTCTGACTGAAGTGTGTATCCTCCATTAATTTTAGTTGCTACATTGTAATTGCAAAAAGGTTTGTAGAAAATGTTTGTTTTGTTTTGTTTAACGATATTACTAGAGCACATTGGATGTCAAACATTTGGTAATTTTGTATGTATTGTCTTAGAGAGGAAACCTGCTACATTTTTTTCTTTAGTAGCAGGGAACTTTTATATGCACCATCCCACAGACAGGATAGCACATACCACAACCTTTGGTATACCAGTCGTGGTGTACTGGCTGGAAGGAGAAATAGCCCAATGGGCCCACCGATGGGGATTGATCCCAAACTGACCGCGCATTAAGCGAGCGCTTTACCACTGGACTACATCCTGCTCCTTTGTAGAAAATAATCTGTATTAACAATGTTAAGCCACATGAGTATAAAGCAAATATAAATGTGGCAATTGTTTTTCATGGAATAAACTTTAAAAAAAAGAAGTTAACGTGACTGTTCTCCACTGAGATTTGTCATTGGTGTTTTGTTGTATAAAACTCTAGAAAGGTGTTAGAATGTGATCGTGGCAGATACAACTAATTATGTGCCTTAATTTAGTGGATGGTGGGTTTCAACAAGTCTTTAATTAATGGTGGGATATAATATACACAACACAAGAGTAGCTAACCATAAAGGGACAGTAAACTCAAACATGAGTCTTATGCGTTAGAAAGATGCATACCCGGACCACCAACACATACTGACACTTTAACAAATGAAAAACGTGTAATTTTAGAGTTAATAAAAAAATTTGATTATTCCTGCTAACTAGGGGCAGCCATTTTCTTTTGTTTTTGGTGCATCCGGAATTCTAGCTTTGGGTGAAGTGACGACAGCTCTGACCAACTCCTGTATGCACAGTGTCAACAAATGCAGTCATTTACTACATAAATGACTTGAAAATGACTTGATAATATAATAAACTATTTAATTAAATATATTTCATCAATAGAACGAAATGGGGTTATAGTATTTTTCTCTTTTAAAAAACCAAAGAAAAATGCATATTATTAGGCCTATTGGTAGGGTATGTTGGAGCAAAAATGACCACTCACGATACCCAAGTGATAATTTTGTTTTCTTTGGGACTACGTAATTGGTCAGTTTTGTGATTTTAGATGGAAAAGTCTACTTAATCAAGGGTTGTACAGAATTATTTACAGTAATAAAGCAGGACAGCTGATAATGTCCATTACCATTTTAGGGGTGGCAGGCTTTCCCACAATACCCTTTGATCTCAATAAAACAGGCACATATTTGTTTTGTATCTAGATACCTTGACTGGCGACCGTCCAAATATACACCAGGCCACGGTAAGGATAGACCAATTAACTAAGAAAACACTCTGATTATCATTTCAGTATGTGGGTTAATGTATGGACAAAACATAATACAGTTATTTCGACACTTTGACAATGGTGGTTTATTTTGTATTGAAAAATAATATATACTTATTGCTGGTTTACTGGGATGGATATTATTACAGAACATTGCAATGCATCTGCAAAAATCATGTTTCTTCAGTTCTAAGACTAATTCTACCAATGACATTTACAGTAATAATAGATATGTGTTTTGATTGCTGTATTACTGTATGGTTTCTGCATACTCCAGGTATTTCCCTGAAGTGTTCAATGCCAGCGGAGGACCTGAGAGTGTAAAGAAGTATGGAGACTGGTTCTCGTATGATGGAACACCTCGTGCCAAGATCTTCAAACGAGACCATGTCAAAGTGGGGGACCTCAAGTCAATGCAGAAACTAATGAGGTAGTCATTACTTTAATACATTTTTTAAACTTATTAATATGTGCATATTTTGTTTGTGTACTAAAAATTAGTAAACTGACTTAAAATGGTATTTTATTGTACAGTTAAACCTACTGATAATAAATGTAACATTTATTCAATGGTGATGAAAATGTTTAAAATTGTATTGTGTACAAAAAATTAAAATAATATGTCTATAAATGTTTTATAAAATGCAATTTGTTCAAACTTTGTTGTTTTGTTTTGATAATCTTGTTCTTTAATACATTTAGTTGACACTTCACCTAAGAATGATTAAAAACTATTTCATTATGGCCATTCTATCAAAAATTTGTTTATAGTGGATCAGACAGTGTGGGTTTTTTGCAGAGAAATGACCTCTATTTAACTATGTTGTAGTTTCATCTTATAAAAGATCACTTCAGATTTATCACATCCCTGTAAATTAAGTTTTTTTAGATATTATGTTGAAAAAGATGAGAGAAAAAGAAGAATTTATTTGAATTGGTTGATTCAGTTTATAGCAAATATTTATACATGTATTTTTATGATCAGTTTTATCTTGTTTTATTTACAATGATAGAAATAAGTAGAATGTTTCACTAGTCCACAGGACAAGTACATCTAAAAATGTACTTGTCCGCCAATATTTTCACTTTTTTAAATAAGTTGTCAGTTTTATTCAAGTGCACGGACAACGTTTTTGATTGATCAAAATGAAACAGCACTATACATTTTTACTTGTCCACTGGACAACCACTGATGTACATTTTGCTTGTCCCAGTAGATTATCACTTGTCAGGACAAACGGACAAATGCTTATTTCAATCCCTGATTTATTAACAGGTACAATGACTTCCAGCACGATCCATTGTCGCAGTGTAACTGTACTCCACCCTACAGTGCTGAGAACGCCATCTCATCTAGGTGTGATCTGAACCCGGCCGATGGGAAATATCCATTTGGTGCTTTAGATCACCGAGCAGACGGAGGACTAGACATGAAGGTATGGTGTCATCAAGCATCTGTTGTGTGGCTTATTACTTTATTGTTGCTTTAGATCACCGAGCAGACGGAGGACTAGACATGAAGGTATGGTGTCATCAAGCATCTGTTGTGTGGCTTATTACTTTATTGTTGCTTTAAATCACCGAGCAGACGGAGGACTAGACATGAAGGTATGGTGTCATCAAGCATCTGTTGTGTGGCTTATTACTTTATTGTTGCTTTAGATCACCGAGCAGATGGAGGACTAGACATGAAGGTATGGTGTCATCAAGCATCTGTTGTGTGGCTTATTACTTTATTGGTATGGTGTCATCAAGCATCTGTTGTGTGGCTTATTACTTTATTGTTGCTTTAGATCACCGAGCAGATGGAGGACTAGACATGAAGGTATGGTGTCATCAAGCATCTGTTGTGTGGCTTATTACTTTATTGTTGCTTTAGATCACCGAGCAGACGGAGGACTAGACATGAAGGTATGGTGTCATCAAGCATCTGTTGTGTGGCTTATTACTTTATTGTTGCTTTAGATCACCGAGCAGATGGAGGACTAGACATGAAGGTATGGTGTCATCAAGCATCTGTTGTGTGGCTTATTACTTTATTGTTGCTTTAGATCACCGAGCAGATGGAGGACTAGACATGAAGGTATGGTGTCATCAAGCATCTGTTGTGTGGCTTATTACTTTATTGTTGCTTTAGATCACCGAGCAGATGGAGGACTAGACATGAAGGTATGGTGTCATCAAGCATCTGTTGTGTGGCTTATTACTTTATTGTTGCTTTAGATCACCGAGCAGACGGAGGACTAGACATGAAGGTATGGTGTCATCAAGCATCTGTTGTGTGGCTTATTACTTTATTGTTGCTTTAGATCACCGAGCAGATGGAGGACTAGACATGAAGGTATGGTGTCATCAAGCATCTGTTGTGTGGCTTATTACTTTATTGTTGCTTTAGATCACCGAGCAGATGGAGGACTAGACATGAAGGTATGGTGTCATCAAGCATCTGTTGTGTGGCTTATTACTTTATTGTTGCTTTAGATCACCGAGCAGATGGAGGACTAGACATGAAGGTATGGTGTCATCAAGCATCTGTTGTGTGGCTTATTACTTTATTGTTGCTTTAGATCACCGAGCAGATGGAGGACTAGACATGAAGGTATGGTGTCATCAAGCATCTGTTGTGTGGCTTATTACTTTATTGTTGCTTTAGATCACCAAGCAGATGGAGGACTAGACATGAAGGTATGGTGTCATCAAGCATCTGTTGTGTGGCTTATTACTTTTACTTCATAGGAGATCAACTAAAAACAAAGATGGGAAGCTTCAAATTTCTACAAAATCAATATGTCCTTATTTTGGCTTTAGGATGTATACCTGCAGCGTATCAATCGACATAAACACCACAAATATAAATACTACCACCCCTCACCCTTAAAGTGAATCAGAAAAAATCGGGGGTCAAGCTGCTCATTTCTAAGATAACAGGTAGTGTCTAGGACTACCCTAGTTCTGCACAAAATTTGAGTACTTTTTTTTACAGGTACCCCATACATGTTTCAAGCACAAGGCTACTTGACACAGTTGTTCTAGGTGAAATAAAATTGCATACATTTTTGCCCACATGAAACTAATTTTTTTTTCAACCAACACATTTATCACCAATCACAGGACTTGTGGCATTAATGTCTCTATCAAAAGTTGGGTGCACCTCGAACTTTGACCCAGTCGGAAGTTATTTGGTTTAGTACATATTTAGGGACTAAATTTTGAAGGGAGTTATCTTCTCTTTCAGATCACCCCCAAATTAGTCATCTTCATGTGCCTTTCATTTGCCAAGTAAATGTCTCCAAAGTCTGTGGAACTGAATCGATGCGATTTTGTTTTTCAGTTGACATCTTTAGAACTGTTCCACAAAGGGATGTCTTTCATCGCCATTTCAAGTCCAACCTATGACCAGCAGGTGCCATTCCAGTGGAGTAAATCAAACTTTTCCATCAAAGAGTCTCCTCGGTTTGGACATCCAGACCTTTTCAAATTCCCAACAATGTTTTTCAATGGCTCAGCTCCTCTTAAGTCATATCCTATTGAAGAATAAATGGTTTAGTTGAAAGATATTCCAGTTGTCATGGTGACTGATTTACTTTGTAACAGCTGTGACTTTTCCAGAATTGATCACAATAGGGGGTAGGGGTGGGGGGTGTAGGTAGATCAGGTGTCCTGTATCCTTATTCTGTTTATTATTCCAGCTAGGGTGCAGGAGGGAGTTTGTTCCTTTACCCACCACTCACAAAATAAAAGTTTATTTTATAAACCATGAATGCATGGGGAGAAAAGATGTAACAAACCCAGCAGGCATAAAAAGATATTAATAATGGTGCTTTCCAACCACACCCCAAACACCAAGTGTTTAATTCTGGAATCGCTCTTAGCCGACTCATTTATTAGTAGGCTCACTTGATAAACCATTTAATTTTATAATATTTCATCACTTGATCTGATCATGTTAACTTATTTTGCAAAGAATATATTTACATACAAATTTATTATTTTTGTTACCGTTATTATGAATGTATATTCTTGTGATTTACTGATATTAAGAACAGCATTACTGTTATTATGAATGTATATTATTGTGATTTACTGATATTAAGAACAGCATTACTGTTATTGTGAATGTATTTTATTGTGATTTACTGATATTAAGAACAGCATTACTGTTATTATGAATATAGTTTATGATTTACTGACATTAAGAACAGCATTACTGTTATTATGAATATATTTTGTGATTTACTGACATTAAGAACAGTATTACTGTTATTATGAATATATTTTATTGTGATTTACTGATATTAAGAACAGTATTACTATTATGAATATAGTTTGTGATTTACTGATATTAAGAACAGTAATACTGTTATTATGAATATATTTTATTGTGATTTACTGATATTAAGAACAGTATTACTATTATAAATATATTTTGTGATTTACTGATATTAAGAACAGTATTACTGTTATTATGAATATATTTTATTGTGATTTACTGATATTAAGAACCTCCATGTGATGAACATGATTTCCCATACTAAGTATATATTTGTCTTTAATAACATGCATATACAGGTTATATTTACAAATTATATCAAATTGTATACATTTATTTAAAATGTTGAAAACACCATTGTTCTATCCTCGAAACACTGTACAATATATTAAAAGAAATCCCATTGTTCTTTTGTTTGATGTCTTTGGATACAAACCCAATACAAAAGTTAAAGACCACTTTTCTACAATGTTAGCTAGTGGTACGGGTAATGTCAAGGTGCAGTCATCACCAGCAACTCATGTTTGATGGACCTCTGACAAATGATGGGTAATGTCTAGGTGCAGTCATCACCAGCAACTCATGTTTGATGGACGTCTGACAAATGATGGGTAATGTCGAGGTGCAGTCATCACCAGCAACTCATGTTTGATGGACGTCTGACAAATGATGGGTAATGTCGAGGTGCAGTCATCACCAGCAACTCATGTTTGATGGACGTCTGACAAATGATGGGTAATGTCGAGGTGCAGTCATCACCAGCAACTCATGTTTGATGGACGTCTGACAAATGATGGGTAATGTCGAAGTCATCACCAGCAACTCATGTTTGATGGACATCTGACAAATGATCGAGGTGCAGTCATCACCAGCAACTCATGTTTGATGGACGTCTGACAAATGATGGGTAATGTCGAGGTGCAGTCATCACCAGCAACTCATGTTTGATGGACCTCTGACAAATGATGGGTAATGTCGAGGTGCAGTCATCACCAGCAACTCATGTTTGATGGACAGTCGAGGTGCAGTCATCACCAGCAACTCATGTTTGATGGACGTCTGACAAATGATGGGTAATGTCGAGGTGCAGTCATCACCAGCAACTCATGTTTGATGGACATCTGACAAATGATGGGTAATGTCGAGGTGCAGTCATCACCAGCAACTCATGTTTGATGGACATCTGACAAATGATGGGTAATGTCGAGGTGCAGTCATCACCAGCAACTCATGTTTGATGGACATCTGACAAATGATGGGTAATGTCGAGGTGCAGTCATCACCAGCAACTCAGCACACTCATCATCACCAGTTTTTGATGGACGTCTGACAAATGATGGGTAATGTCGAGGTGCAGTCATCACCAGCAACTCATGTTTGATGGACGTCTGACAAATGATGGGTAATGTCGAGGTGCAGTCATCACCAGCAACTCATGTTTGATGGACGTCTGACAAATGATGGGTAATGTCGAGGTGCAGTCATCACCAGCAACTCATGTTTGATGGACGTCTGACAAATGATGGGTAATGTCAAGGTGCAGTCATCACCAGCAACTCATGTTTGATGGATATCTGACAAATGATGTTTGTGTGAGCCTCAATGATGATGTCTCAGTGATTTGCTGAAAAAGTGTATCTCAGAAAAACAATGTGTTCCTTTCATGACAAAGTTTTCATAAAAATCATGAGATGCATATTATGCGGTCTTCCCTATGCAAGTTTAGTTCTATAAGCACTTGCATAGACTGTATAGGGTGTAACTATGCATGATGCTAGCACACAACTTTAAGCAACTGAGTGTCCAGGCAGGAACCTGTCAGGCTCTACATGCAGTTGTTTTGGGACAGACAAAACCTACATGCATGTATTGCACAGAGTATCATTATTATATGCATGATGTTGCCCCACAAGCAACTGACTGTCCAGGGCCCCGTTTTACGAAGCGATCTTAGCACAAAAATCACCTTAAGTGCACAACTACCTTATTAACCTAAGGTGATCTTAGCGCTAAAATCACTTTGTGGAATGAGGCCCTAGACAGTCAGTTGCTTGTGGGGCAGGAACAGGAACAGCAGTATTTGTCCCCTAGTTAACATGTCTATAATCTAACAACTTGAAAGAACAAAACAATGAATCAAGTGAAATATATATTTATTCCATTATTCTACAGGATAAGGAGGGAGATTGGTCCCGTTAAAGTAAATAGGCTTGAAATGAAACAGATCTGGATGTCCGAAGTGTCTCTTGTTGTCATGCTTGCTCCACTGAAAGGGAGGAAGTGGGTCGTATGTTGGTCCTGAGACTGCTTCCATTTGTAGCCAGTTTATGGCGGCATGTGACGTCATCTAGAAAAGATAAATGAATATTTCTTCTCTTTTTCTTCTTACATAAAAGGTTCATGTAAAAACAAACGGTGATGTTCCACAAATAAATATCTTTACTGGTAAATATATATATTCCAAATTTTATTTTCGAGTAAACTAGTATTGCATTTAAAATTGTATGGAGACCAAAAGATATTTCAAACAACTGTAAATGCACTGATGGAAAGAAATTAGTTATCACAGAAAGACTTGACAGCAAAGCGTGACTGCAACCAATAGCCTCATCCATGATGTCGGGAAATTAACCATGTTGATCACATTCAGTTCCACATTATTGGTATTCAGTCCCATATTATATATATTTATATAAAATTTTAACATTAAATTTAAAAACAACAACAACAAAAAAATAAAAATAAAATATATGTATATACATGTATACATGTGTGTATATATATATATATAATGTGTGTGTGTGTGTTTGTATATATTTATTTTAAGAGAGATGTGGATTGGGAATTGGAAGGGCAAAGAGAAATAGGAATCATCAAGTGATGTAACTATTTCTTTCCAGTCTGAATCTAGTGTACAATGATGGAATCATGAAGAGGATTTTAAAGTATATATTTTAAAAACACAACATGGAAGACACACCTTTACATCTGTGGCACCGAACATCATGTGTTCAAGAATCTGAATGGGGTACGTCCCGTTGTGTGGATTTAGATCATTCCTGGCTGAAATAGCATAGTCTGCATTTTGAGCAGGTGTGCAGAACTTACACTTGGATAGAGGGTCGTTGAGGTAATCATTATATCTGAAATAGACAGGATATTTGATTAAGCATAGATTCACAATAAAATAGGTAATACAGACTAGTGAATTCAAAGACTTGAATGTAAGAATTACACCATTCGGAACATATTTACAAAAAGACAATGGCTAATAAATGACAGTCACAATTTCAATTGTGATTGTCCATGGCCATAATGTCCATTTTTGAAAATGTTTATGAATGAATGTTTCTTTTTTATATACTAAACTAGGCATCATAATTACTATAATTCGATGCTTATTAAAATGCACCAAGGTATGCTATTAAATAAAATATGATGTTTATTAAAATGCACCAGAAAAATGCATTCCCTTTTTCTGTGATTTGTGTTTTTTCTAAATCTTGTTTACCTCATAAATTCATAAAGCGATTTCCTGCCTGTAATCTTTGACTGGTCACGTTTAATTATTTTTGCTCTTGGACAATTATCATGGGAAAAATGATCCCCAAAGTTGTCGAATTTTGCTGGAAGTCCACTCATGTTGTAGACATCTGGAAAATAACTAAAATCGAGATAAGTTAATCATTGGTTACATGCATACTTTATATTAATTTTATTACAGATCCTACATAATATCCTATTATAATGCATATACAAAGAAATCTCTAGTTTTCCTCAGTTCTAAACTAAGTAAATATTCATTGACCATGTATTGCCAGCACAAATGTCCTATACATTGTTTCTTGTAAAATGCCCTGATTCCAAGTTTACAGATATAAACAGTCTAGCTAACAGAGTTCCAACTGACTCACTAGCTGCTTTTGACAGTATTATGTTCATGCTTATATAAAAAAAAGCCTTACCAAATCATAGTGCATACACATTTGCTACCTACAGTAGTATTTAAATAACATAACGTTTTTTAATGTTTAAATTTGAACACAAGTACAATCTAATTACAAAACGTTTAACAAACACATTTACATGATGACCATAATAGCTGTAACGTACTTATCTGGAATCCAAAAAAATATATATAAAAATGCAAATTATGAAATGTTAACTTGGTGTACACTTTTTAGGGGGCAAAGCTCATCAAATTATTATTTCCCTTAATTAACAAGCTTACCCAGTGTTGATAAGCCTATGGCTATTAACACTCACGGCAAATTGTAGCTTGCCCAGTATCCCTGTTTCTGAAGAACGTCCGTAACATCAGCATACGTGACATAACCACTGAAACAATACAAACCGAGGGGACAAAACAAATTAGCTAAAGCTATATAATATCTATGTATATTTATGTATTGTATATATGTATATTTAAAACAAATTATGGAAATTAAATATTATTAATATAATGTTGACAAAAAGTGTGTGAAAATGAAGTCTGTATTAAAACTCACGGCAGCTGTTCAATGATTGTCAACAAGCCTGGCTTGAGCTCTTTGGATCCAGGTTGAAATAACTTGTAATCTATTACCATCCATTCGTTGTTGTAACTGAGAAAGGAAACGAGAATATCAGAATTATAGGCATACGGTGCAAAGGCGGACTAGTAAAAACGTTTAGGAAACGAAATGGCAATGATTGGCTACATTTTATTTTAAGAATACAAATGAGACATTGCTCGCAAAAAACCACAACGTATCTTGACTAACTGCCTCGCTTTCCCCATAACATTTTGCAACGAACACATGATACCACCTTACATAATGACTAATCTGAATCAATTAATGAATGAATGAACGGATGAATGAATGTTTAACGACACCCCAGCACGAAAAATGCATCGGCCACTGGGTGTCAAACCATGGTAAATGTAAACAAAATGTGATGATCAACATCAATATAAGAATTCAAGATTTAAACAAAAACAGCGTAAAGAACTGTGCAAAAATACAAACATCACAGATAGATACTGACTTTTACTCAAAATTTCAATTTTGTGCTGTATTGGCCATTCTCAAAGAGAATGTTACACCCCTGCACCACGGTGAGGTTACAGCACGCGCAGGGGAATCTGAATGAAAACATAAAAGCAATATAGCAGAAACAAATGCCAGGTTGAGAGTAAAATAAATGTAGTGCTTTGTTTGTAGCCTGTTGGTGTATTATAAAATTATCTTTATATATAAATCTATTCTATATTATAGGTCTAGTAAATGGCCCCCTTAACCTTACTCCTCTGGCCACATTTTCATCACCAAACAACGCAAAATCTAGCGACGTCCTTGACATTTAAATAACCAATCATCGTCAGGCATAACCTGTACACGAAGAAACCGGTTAAGTAGTTACGTTGTCTTCTACGAAATCTGTATACAGTCTGAACAACAAAACCGTTATTGTAATCATAATATTTCCGCACAAGGCAGAGTCGAAATACTATTTTGGCGAGCTTGTGATGTGGTTCCATGAATCGCTGTCAGATCCTTCGCCTACAAGAAGACTACCACTTCTAGGCTATACCATCTTACACTGTAGGAAGACTGCCACCCAAAGACTGGTTTGACGATATAAAAGCAACTTACGTGCCGGAATTGTAGCGTGCGAATGTTTGTACCCACTGCTGCCCATTGTCTGCTAGTCTATTGGCCGTCCACGCTCGAACTGGCTCCATCACAATACCCCTCGGCTTGACGAACTTCCACAGGTGGTCGTTATAGACAGGAATTGTGGTCTCCATTGTTACCTAGCATTATTCATTTTGCAATAAAAAACGTTATGCATCTTCGCTTCATCTAGCAATGGTCTATTACAGAAGTAATGGAAGATGATATTTCTTTAGGAGCATTTACAACCGTGTCCGGTGTATCGGTGCGTCCGGTGATTCGGCGCACTTGGTATTTTGCTCAAGTATGCTTAGGAAGTTGTCATGTTGTCAGTGTTTTTAACGAATTAAAGTTCAATTCCTTTTTAAATGTTTAATTAAATATCAACATATTTATTGTTACGGGTACAATTTTTTTTATTTTTTTTAGAATTATCAATAATTATATCATAATTTCAGAATAAATCATTCACCTCCTTTTGTGTATACAAACGCGAAGTAGGTCAGCTGTATTGATATTAAAAATGTTAAAACCAGTCTAAAAACACTTTTCCCGCATTTTTTAAATTATAGTAAACGGTATAATTATTATTATTATTTTGGTTATTTTTATTTAAACTGAAAAGGAATACACAGACAAATGCAAACAAAACAAAAGTTTTACACCTTAATTGGCAGTCTGATAACAAATTTAATTAAATTATTAACGTTCACCGATGGTACTGTGTCATCTCTGTGAAGAAATATGAAATAATTTCTAATTGTTTTACAAATTATAAATGTTATACCGATTCCTCACAGAATTATTGGTAGTGGGCTTTTTCGGACACCCGTATGCTTACAAAAATCCCCAGTACCTGCAATGCGAATTTAAAATGTTATTGCTTGTGATACAAGACTATTATCTGGTCGTTGACAATACGTATGGTGATGTGTTTACTATTTTTAGAATGCAACCGAAGTAGAAATATATTGTCACGGGGATCCTATAATACCCGTAACTGAATGAAACACGATTATCCAAATATCTCTCCTAACTGTAGATCTATTAGATCTCTCTGTATCGGGCAGTATATTCCCGCGTGGTTCGTCTCTAGGTATGAACAGAGATAAGATCTTATATAAAGTATATATAATATAGCACGTTTAGTTCACTAGAAAACACAACAAAAACACAATACACTTTGGAATCTGTATTAACCTACGCTGACAAATGTACTGCCGCAGTAGTTAATTAACAACAACAAATAATAACAACCCAGAACTGATCACTTAATTAGTTAATCTCTAGGTGTCTAGTTTACACAATATTCTAATCACTTCACCGTGACACAACACCCACACGTGTGATAATTGAGAAACGTTTCCAGGGGAACTTAATTAATAAAGGAATTACAACTCTATTCCTAACTGGTTAATTTTTAATTAACCCTTATCTACTCATTCAGTAACCTTGTAATACAGAATTAATACTGGTACCTATCACAATAAAGACAATAACCTACAGTTTACCTAGGTCCTCTAGGATGACCGGTTAAGCTTTATATATATTAGAACAGTGAGCCTACAGTTTACTGCGTCAGATTACCGGCAGCACCGTCTAAATAGTATTGGTATAATACAGTATTAAAATATTTAAAGTCACATCAATCACATCAAGGTTATACAACAGAGCAGAAATAATATTTACCAAGTCCAAACGGACGCGTTCCCTGGAAGCCTTCCAATATGTTTCTCCCTGATATCTCTAAAATCCTAGCTATTTATTATAAAAGCCGAATATCGCCTGGGGGTACAACGCGGCCTTCCCCCTATCAAGTGATATTTCCACAGTGATCAAGCCGGCATATTTTTCTTAGAAGCCTAGACTGGTCGTCGCTTAGTTCGCCGGCCATATCCCGATCGTACCGAACTAGCGGAGGTATTACGTAACTACTGGCCACATGGCCTCCGCATCTGGGCTGGGTGTGTATTAAGCACAGCTCGACCACGGTCGCGCGGAGGTATTACGTAACAAGGTGCCCACTTGGGCTTAAGTGCATATTGAGACTGCACACGGCCCTCTAAAACAATTAATATCGCCACAGGTGAAAAGAAATAAGAGCATGTTCCGTCACATATATCGAGAAATTTAAGGGTCCAAATTATATTTTTAAAAACCTGAAAATGCCATTACACTTTATCTCGACAATCAGATTATGCGAGAGGCTGTTGTACTTTTGTAAAATGGGCAGAATATAACTTATTGTCTTAAGTGGACACATTTCAGCCCTGATATTTTGATCATACGTTCGAGTCATAAGGCACAGACGAGTTTTTAAATGCACTCTCTGTTTTACACAGAAATAAACTGTTTTTCTTAGGGAAACTGTAGACATGTAGCTGAATTGAACAAACGAAAGGTTTCAACCGAATTTTAGGATTTTTTTGTGTTCAGAATTTTGTTTCTTCAATTTTACTGTAAATTTGTGAAGAAAAGCTATATATTTATCTATTCAGGTGAATTGTATACCATATATCATGAGAAGCACTTCAAAAAGGTCTGCAACGGTAGGGCACACTTCCGCCCGTAATATGTATTTACAAACAGGATTTATATGCAAATATATGACGTGTAGAACATGGACATATGAGGTAAAATCCAACAAAAGTATATTTACCTTGATGTATGTAGGTATATTATTTTATTTCTTCACTATCATCAAGTACCGCGATCCTGTGAGACTCCAGTATACTAGAATAATCATGGGACAATAGTGTAGCCTTTATGGGCTACACATTGAGGACATGGGCGGTATATAAATATAGAGGTCACGTCTTTTTAGTGTGTCTAGACACAGTGTCTGGGGACCGTCTAAATATACACCTGCCAATCAAGAACCCACTTTGCCTACACTCAGTTTGCCTACAACCCAGTTTGCCTACACTTAGTATGAAAAGATGACATCCCCAGTTAAAAGTGGAACATTCCATGTATGGTCCCTATGTATAAAAATAACATGACAAAATAATAAGACAAACACATATTTTATCATAAAATTGCACAACAAAACCGATTAAACTATTAAAATGGCCTCCCAAATATTAAACAAATATTTCGTACAAAGTTCGAAGTCATATTTACAACTGCATTTTAGCAAGTGGCTGGCAGCGTCTAAAAACTCTAAAGGATTTTTGCGGCCTTGCTGAAGCTGATCTTTCAAACTCAAGAGAACAGTTCAGTTCGGAATGCCACCCTTCAAGGATTCATCATCAACCTAGGTTGTTGTCACATAGTCTGTAAATTCAATTACATGGGGCAGGTGATCAGGTCACTATCATTGATCATTGGACTAATACTAATCACCACAAAGAGCATGAAATCACCTATGCGCAACTAAGCCCCAATTACCTTATTTATGTTCATTGTAATCTTAATTGTTTATATAATACAATGTTTTAATATTGGTTTGAGACACAAAATAATAGGGATTCTCCCACTATTAACTGGGGATGTCACTTTTTCATAGTGTAGGCAAACTGAGTGTAGGCATACTGGACTGTAGGCAAAATGGGTGTAGGCAAAGTGGGTTGTAGGCAAAATGGGAGGAAAGAAAAGACCAATTAACCAAGAAAACACTCCGACTATTATTTTAGTACGCGGGTTAATTTGTGTACAAAACATATGTGCATATAAACATATAAGCATAAGCATGGATAAAAGAACACAAATAAGTTGAGAGAGACAACAACAAAATGTTTCACAACACAATTAAAATAATGGACCACTGTTCTGAAAATTAAAGTCAATTATCAACATTTACTGTTTATTTGCTAAAGAAGTCATCCAGCTCAATAGTTGACATGTATATCTCCAGTTGGTTTAGGTAATACGACTCTCTCAACATCTGCTTTTAATTACTCTTCAAAAAAAACAAAAAACCCTGGTATACATGATACAAGCAACCAAAGATCAAGACGCCATGGGAAGGGGATTACTCTGTACATGTCCGAAACAGTATTTCTTATAATCCACCTAAAACATGTACACAGGCATATGTGTGACACAGGGGTGGGCCAAATGTCAGTATCGGTTATGACCACCACGAGCCCTGATGACAGTTTGACAACGGTGACGCATTGAAGCAATCAAACGTTGCACAACACATGTTGTGGAATGTTCTGCCACTCATGCTGCAGTGCTGTAAGAAGTTGCGGAAGTGTCTGGGTTGGTGAATTCCTCCGGCGTACATGCTGATCCAGTGCATCCCATATATGTTCTATTGGGTTTAAATCCGGAGAACGGGCAGGCCAAGGTAATGTCTGGACGTTGTGGCGCTACAGAAACTCCTGACTAACACGTGCAACATGTGGTCTGGCATTGTCATGCTGAAACATTCCACCGTTGATGTTCATGTGCGGAATGACGTGATGCTGCAGGATTTTGTCTCGATATATGATGCCCGTCAGTGCACCTGCCACATGCACAAGAGCCGTCCTACCACCATGCCCACACCATGACACTGCCACCACAAAAAAACAGAACGGTCAACTTGTTGCACGCAGTGTGGAGTATAACATTTCCCTCGACGTCTATAGATACGTGTGCGTCCATCAGCACGTGACAGAAAAAAACGAGACTCATCTGAGAACAAAACAGTCCTCCACCTGGCATGTGTCCATCTCACTCTCTGCTGGCACCAAGAAACTTGACATTGGTTAAAAATAATGCTATCGGATTATTTTTACAGAATCAAAGACATCGTAAAGACAATCAAGTAAGTGGGGGATTTGTGTCGCTGTGGTTGTTGCTGTTGTGGTTCGATTTCGAAGATGACACACCCGGATGTATCGATCTTGAGCGGCGGTGGTTACTCTGGGACGACCTGACCTTGGCCTGTCGTTAACACTTTGGGTGGTGTTGTACCGTGCCCATAAAGCAGAGATGGTCTGTCTGGAAAAGCCAAAGTGCTTTGCCACATCTTGTTGAGTTGCCCCTGCTTGCAATCTCCCAATAGCATTATTGCGTTGAACTGACGTCAATCTTGGCATGATTGCGTTACCTACAGTGTTGTTATGTGATCTGTTTGAATTACTGCTGATGTGACCTTTTATGTCCCACCAATCGAGGGTTCGGCATGCAAAGTTACAGAACTTCATGATGCACGTGCTTCTCTGAGGGAGGATTGCGCTTTTGCGTTTCAGTACCAACGTTGACTATGGCTACGTTTATGCGAATCGAACGTGTTTTATAGTGTTTTTGCATCACCATTCGCTCACTTACTTGATTGTATTTATAGCATATTAGGTGTTTTAGTTATTTGCTTAAATAGTTGTAGTTACGACATTTATTCATGATTAAATTAAATGCGTCATTTACGACCAACAGTATATCAGGTAAATTTAATATTTATTCAGAAAGAACCATCACTTCTTAAACATTTCAGTTTTGCAAACCACATATTTATTTTTAAAAAGGAGAAAGCTTGTAAATAGAAAATATTTAGAACCAAACATTCAAAAAGGAATACAAGTAGAAGTACGTATTAATAAAATCAATGCTTAAGCAAAATATTACGTGAAAAAAGTTATTTTACTTTTGTTCATAATAATACGATAAATAAAATCACCAATTGAACAAAATAATAATGTGAAAAAAAACTACTCTGACTTGTGAAATCCTTGTTTTCTTTGACCCACCCCTGATTTTGTGTGACCTTATCTGGTGCAGGGTTTCTGCCAGAGGGTAAAATGGGTATGGTACCATACCCAAATATTTTTTAAGTCATCTTTTTGACAAAATTAATTATTCTTATCATTACTGTATGCTTTTCTTAATTCTAACTCTAAACTTAACCCATTTTCTTTCTGAGGGAGGACCCCCCCCCCCCCTCCCCCATATCTCTGTTGACTGTGGTTGCATTCAATTCCATAGAGCCATACCCAACATTTTCTATCTGGCAGAAACACTGCGGTAGTAGTGCTTATGTTCGTTGTTTGATGATGGTGCATCAGAATCAGACGACTTGTCCATACAAAACCTCTTTTGCTAGGCAATTATTCGTTCCTGATGTCATGTTGTATGCAGTGTTCTTTCCTGTTATTTGCGCCATGGGAGTCCTTTTGCAGATAGTTTCTGGTTCTGCTGCCTCAGGGTGTACTTCACTAGTTTCAAGAATACCTGGTTTATCGGCTAATGCAACAGACAAACTTAATGAAAAACTATGTTTAGCAGCTTATTGGTTTGGAATACACCGGGTTCAAGTGAAGCTCATTCAAAGGATATAGGGTTTACATTTCCAATGAGGGTGTGTACTGAATATCAAATCCAGAAGTAGTGAACACTATACCATGTCCACCTGTTGAGTATGCAGGATTCTCTCCAGGTTATATTGAGTGAACAGTAAACCCTACAGCTTCTGCTGTGCGTTGGGTGTACTCTCCTGGTTCTGTTGTGTTTTCAGTGCATACTCCTGGTTTTGTTGTGTATTTGGTGATCTCTCCGGGTTCTGTTGTGTGTTCGGTGATCTCTCCAGGTTATAATGTGTGTTCAATAATGATCTCTCCAGATTCTGTTGTGTGTCCAGTGATCTCTCCAGGTTCTATCGTGTGTTTAATGATCTCTCCAGGTTCTGTTGTGTGTCCAGTGATCTTTCCAGGTTCTGTTGTGTGTTGTGTGTACTCTCCGGATTCTGTTGTGTGTCCAGTGCACACTCCTGGTTTTATTGTGTATTTGTTGATCTCTCCGGGTTCTGTTGTGTGTCCAGTGATCTTCCCAGGTTCTGTTGTGTGTTCAGTGATCTCTGCAGGGTTCTATTGTGTTCAGCGACCTCTTCAGATTATGCCGTGTTCAGAGATCTCTCCAGGTTATGTATGATAAGTGTTCAGTGATATCTACAGACTATGTTATGTGCAGTGTTCTCTCCGTGATTTGTTGAGTGTTAAGTGATCAATCCTCCGGTTTCTGTTGTGTGTGCTAAATTATTTTCTGCGTTTGTTGTGAGTAATATGTCATGTTCAAGTTCTCTTGTGTGTGCTATGTCATGGTCATGGTATGTTGTATGTGTGCTGTCATGTTCTTCTTCAGGTTCTGTTGTGTGTACTATGTCACGTTCAGGTTCTGTTGTGTGTGCCACGTCATGTTCAGGTTCTGTTGTAAGTACGATGTCATGTTCAGGTATGTGCTGTCCTGTCTGTGGGGAAGTGCATATAAAAGATACCTTGCTGCATTAGGAAAAATGTAGCAGGTTTCCTTTGATTACTATGAGTCATAATTACCAAGTGTTTGACATCCAATAGCCGGTGATTAATTAATCAATGTGCTCTAGTGATGTTGTTAAACAAAACAAACAAATAAACTGTCGCAAGTGCTATGTCACGTTCATTTTCTATGGTGATTATTTTCTCATGTTCAGCTTTTTGCTATGTTATGTTCAGGTCTTGTTGTCATTGATGTGCCAAGTTCTTTTTTGTATGCTATATATCATGTTCAGGTCCTGTTGTGTGAGATACGTTATGTTCATGCCCCTGGTGTGTGTGCCATGTCATGTTCAGCTTATGTTGTGTGTGCTATGTCATGTTCAGCTTCTGTTGTGCGTGTTATGTTGTGCTAATGTTTTGGTGTGTGTGTGTTGCGTTATGTTCACGTTCAACATTCTGTTGCTTAGCTTAGCTTAGTAAATGGTTTAACGTGACCATAGTCCATATACCAATAGGATTTTAAACACGCCTATCCCGAGTCCGGTCTCCGATAGGATCGGGTGTCTGACTCAGGACAGGGATATTCTGTTGCAAATATTTGTTAACTGTATAGTTAATCAAAGTTCATAGATCTTGCTATCGTTTATGTTGAGGCCACATTCACTTTATTCTCCTTTTAACCTTACGTCTTTTGTTACTGGATTTTATCCTGGATAACTTACAATGATGTCTGTATGTGCAATATTGTTAATCCATAATGCCTACATTAGGGAAATCTTGTAGATCTTCAAAGGCAGCTGAAAGGCGGAACTGGATCACCGTAACATATAATTAAATACATGTACATCCAAAATCAGTGTGATTATGCTTGCACTTTGGTCGTATATGCCACATACAACATTATTATGAATTAAAATTGTATCTACTGATACAAATTACATGTTGGAAACTTTGCTTCAGTTAAAAACATTTCAAAATAGATATTTGTTTTTCATGAAAATTCACCAAAACATGTTTATTATTATAATTATGGTGCACATAAAATAGCAAAACATACAAAAATTAATGTTACCGCAATTCCTATTTATATATACAGACACCATTCTTGTCTGTTGCCAAATGATTCGATGCTTGCAATACCAAATGTTTTTCTTAAACAGACCGGGCTCTCACAACGACAAAAGTCATATGATTTTTAGGATTCAAGTACATAAAAATATTGACATAATGTATGCTCTTTTGTACTTTGCATTTGTAATTTCTATCACAGACCGATAACAAAGAATACATATGTGTCGTATTTGGCACATACGACCTATGTCAGACATAATTATATAACGAACTGTATTTAAAAAGGGTGTATCTACCACACACGACCAGTCGTGTTCACATAATGGCCAGCAAGCAAATCGGAGGAAAGTCGTATGTGTCAGTTACGTCTATTCGTGCAAATTGGTATGTGTTATTAACTTACGACCATTTTTTTTTTTTTTTTTTTTTCTCTTTCACAATTTAGACCAATAGTCCAGTCTGTAAGATAAAATGAGCTGTTTTTTCCAGTTCGCCTCTCTTTCCATAGAGTTTGGTGTGTATGGCAGTTTCGATTGGCCACTCAGCTTGTCTCAGGTCTTGATGAATTGGACACGCCTGTAAGATGTGTTCTGCTGTTTGGTCTTCCAGGCCACAACTGCAGGTTGGTGTTGCTGCAAGTTTAAACTTTCTGAACATGTGAGCATTCAGTCGGTTGTGCCTGTCCGGAGTCTCAACAGAGTTACTTGTTCCAAGCGACTGAGAAGGTGGTAATCATCTTGTTCTGTCCTGGGTCTGTTGGCTGCCTTTATCAAGGTTTTCTTCTCTGAGAAGCTAATGTTGTTGCTGGGCTGTACATGATTAGCTCCTAGCTTGGCTAGCCTGTCTGCTTCCTCATTTCCTGGAATCCCACAATGTGCTGGGATCCACTGTAGAGCTACTCGTCTTTCCTTTGCTACCTCTTGCATGGCTTCATTCAGGTGAGGAAGTGTTTCCCCTTGCAAGGCTTGTAGGACTGAGAGAGCATCTGTGAGGAAGACAACTTGTTGACAGTCTTCTTTTGCATTCTTGATCATTGTAGCAGCCTGAATAAGTGCATGGGTTTCTGCATTGTAGTTGGAACTGTGGGTGCCGGTTGGTACTTTTGCAGTTAGGGTATTTCTTGATTACGACCATTTAAATCCTTCTGTATAAGCGATGCAATTAGGGACACAGCTACGATTTTTTGTTACAATATGTAATCGGGGATAGCGATTCAGAATATGCAAAAAAGACCTTTTAGGTCGTATCTGCCACTTACGACCTTTTAGCTCTCACGCGACGATATATATATATATATATATATATATATATATATATATATATATATATATATATATATACGTACCTGCTTCGACATTTTGATTTGCCAGACTCTAGGCAAATTTCGATGTTCCATTCTTAAATCATTGTCATAAATAGGGGTTTTTTCCCCTTTATTTCTGTAGCATATTTATCTGTTTAAATAAGTCTAGGACTACATACTGTTAATACTGAATAAAAGGCTGACTCACCAACTTGGATGACAACATGTTGAAGTCGTCTGAAGAAGTCAAATAACCAGGGTAAGACGAACACGTCACTACTGAACCAACAGGGTAGTCAGAGTCTGGAGGAAAAGTACAATATATATATACTCTTCAAAAGAAGAAACGCAAAACCACATTGTCGTAACATTTGGAGAATTGATTTAATTATTGAATGGTGAGTCCGATAATTACCAAATGTTGCAGGATTGTTCACAATTCACTCTAGTCCATTGTGAGTAAGTGATAGGACACACCACCAAGGTCAAGGTCATCTGGAGTCAATACCGGGTGTGGCCTCCGCGTGTGTTGACAACTGCCTGGCACCGCCAGCCCATTGAAGCACCAGAGTACGGATGACGTCCCGGGGGATGGTGGCCCACTCGGCCTGCAAGGCTGCTGCCAGCTCGGGCAGGGTCTGGGGTTGTGGTTGTCGCTGTCGGAGGCGTCGGTCCAACTCGTCCCATAGATGCTCAATTGGGTTCAAATCCGGTGATATCGATGGCCAAGGAAGGACATTAATGTTGTTGTTCTGTAGGAAAGCCGTTGTGAGACGTGCTGTGTGAGGCCTGGCGTTGTCATGTTGGAACACTGCGTTGGCGTTGGCCATAACTGGAACGATGTGTGGCCGGAGGATCTGGTCAATGTAGCCCTGTGCATTCAGGTTGCCCTGCACGTGAACCAGGTCAGTTCTGCCAGTGTGTGAGATGGCTGCCCACACCATGACACTACCCCCGCCGAATCTGTCCACTTCCTGCACGCAGTTTGCCGCATAACGTTCACCACGACACCTATACACGCGACATCTTCCATCATGACGTCGGAGCAGAAATCGGGACTCGTCACTGAACCACACCTGTCTCCATCACAGTTGAGGCCATTGTCGATGAATCTGGCACCACTGCAGTCGGAGTCGACGGTGTTGTAGTGTTAAGATGACACCTCGAACTGGACGTCTGGCACGAATTCCTACCTCACATAGGCGGTTCCGTACGGTCTGGTCGGATATCCTGCGCAAACCTGGTATTGCTGCGGCTGTGGAGGTGGCAGTAGTCAATCGTTCCCGAAGGTGGCGTACCCGGATGTAGCGGTCCTGCCCGGGGGTAGTGACCCGTGGTCGACCGGATCTAGGGAGGTCACGTGTTGATCCATGTTGCTGGTAACGGTCCCACAGTCTGGAGATGGTGCTTGGGGACCCATGGAATGCCCTGGCAACGGCCGTTCTGGATTCGCCTGCGTCTAGTCGGCCGATGGCATTGTTTCTCTGCGGTTCACTGAGACGTGGCATGTCCTGGATTGTCAACTGTCGGCCAGATACAGAGGCCAGGCAAGCGAACACCCTGCACTTTTATACTGTCGGTGTTCATGTTGCACGTGCAGACAACGCACGTGCAGTGGTGACATGGTTTGCACGTGGCTGCGTTTTTGCGAATAGTCACATTTTGGAACTTTATTGTACAGTAGCTGCGTTTTATCGAATGTAACCGTGGGAATGTGTTTGGGACATGCAATGACCTTATATTCACAAAGCATGAACCGGTAGGAAACATAAAATCGGAGTTATAACCCATTTGTACCCTTTTGCGTTTCTTTTTTTGAAGAGTATATATATATATATATTGGTTTCTCTTTGTTTCGTTACTCTTATCAAGATTATATTTATCTCTCCATATTTCTCTCTCTCTCTCTCTCTCTCTCTCTCTCTCTCTCTCTCTCTCTCTCTCTCTCTCTCTCTCTCTCACACACACACACACACACACACACACATACACACACACACACACACACACACACACACACACACAGTCTGGTTGCTATAGATACCAACCTCATTCCACTGAGGTATGGTATATCAAAGATTGACAAGGAATGCTTCTTGAGAACTCTCAAGAGAACATTCTAGTTGCTACATATACCAACCTGATTACCAACCTGATTCCACTAACGTATGGTATCTCAAGGAATACTTCTTGAGAACTCCCAATACAACAGTCTGGTTGCTACATATACCAACCTGATGCGACTGGCGTATGGTACCTCAATGATACTTCTTGAAAACTATCAACACACGTCTGGTGGCTACTGATACCGACCTGATTCGAGTGACGTATGGTACCTCAAGGAATATTTCTTGAGAACTCTCAACACACAACATTCTGGTTGCTACTGATACCGACCTGATTCGAGTGACGTATGGTACCTCAAGGAATATTTCTTGAGAACTCTCAACACACAACATTCTGGTTGCTACAGATACCAACCTGATTCGAGTGACGTAGGGTATCTCAAGGAATACTTCTTGAGAACTCTCAACACACAACATTCTGGTTGCTACAGATACCAACCTGATTCGAGTGACGTATGGTATCTCAAGGAATACTTCTTGAGAACTCTCAACACACAACATTCTGGTTGCTACAGATACCAACCTGATTCGAGTGACGTAGGGTATCTCAAGGAATACTTCTTGAGAACTCTCAACACACAACATTCTGGTTGCTACAGATACCAACCTGATTCGAGTGACGTATGGTATCTCAAGGAATACTTCTTGAGAACTCTCAACACACAACATTCTGGTTGCTACAGATACCAACCTGATTCGAGTGACGTATGGTATCTCAAGGAATACTTCTTGAGGACTCTCAACATCGTGCTGTAGCCGACCCACGTGTTATGCGCGGTGTACAGGTCTGCGTTGTGAGGCATCAGTTTGACGATGGCTGAACAGTGGTCGTTGGTCCAGGCATCGTCCACGTCGTCTGCGTGTAAAACCTTCTCAAGGTCGGCAAGTTCAAAATAGACCTGTAAAAGACTGGACAGAACTTTTTAGTTCATGGATGTATTATGACCGTGTGTGCATTTCATAGTATCGTGCAGGTGTGGATCCAGTGGGAGAATGCTGGGGATGCGCACCACCCTCGAATTTCGAAGTGCCCTGCGCAGTACAGTGTATAACAGTTGCTACCATGAACATTTATTATTATCTTTTTTTCCTTCTCTTTTTTTGTATTGGGGAATACGTAATACTAGAATCTTAGTCGGCTTGGTGTTTTGGGGTAGTTTTACCATATATATATTGCATGAAAATGATCATTTGAATACTGTGGTTGTCTTTTCTTTAAACGTTACACCCTCTCCCTGGAAATATCCGACATCCGCTCATCCGATCATGTGGTGGTTTCCGTTGTCAACTAATATTTTAATATTACAATAATATTTATGATGGTACTATTCTTAGAATCACAATGAAGCTAACTGTGCTTATTCTTAAACTTGTAACAATATATATATATATATATACCGGCCTTGGTGGCGTCGTGGTTAGGCCATTGGTCTACAGGCTGGTAGGTACTGGGTTCGGATCCCAGTCGAGGCATGGGATTTTTAATCCAGATACCGACTCGAAATCCTGAGTGAGTGCTCCGCAAGGCTCAGTGAGTAGGTGTAAACCACTTGCACCGACCAGTGATCCATAACTGGTTCAACAAAGGCCATGGTTTGTTCTATCCTGCCTGTGGGAAGCGCAAATAAAAGATCCCTTGCTGCTAATCGGAAAGAGTAGCCCATGTAGTGGCGACAGCGGGTTTCCTCTCAAAATCTGTGTAGTCCATCATATTTGTGTCAAAATATGGTAATGCAAACAAATAAAGTGATGATCAACATCAATATAAAAATTCAAGATTTAAACAAAAAACACAGTGTAAAGAAAGAACTGTGCAAAAATACAAATATCACAGATAGATACTGACTTTTACTAAAAACTTCAATTTTGTGCTGTATTGGCCATTCTCAAAGAGAATGTTACACCCCTGCACCACGGTGAGGTTACAGCACGCGCAGGGGATATGATATTTGAATTTATAAAAATATAAAACTACTGGCAACTAATATAACGTCTCTTTCTATAGCAATCTTACATCCAAATATAATTTTATTGATGCGAGTGGTGGGGGTGGAATGTAGACTGTGGTCAGTGAAGTTTCGGGATGGGTGGTCAGGTCAACCTCCCAATGAAAATATATTAAAGACAATTTGCTTAGAGTGGGGGAAGGGGATTCGACTTCAGAAATCCGCCTCTGCGCACACACACACACACACACACACACACACACCTGTTATGTCTTGTAGAAACCTTCCACCGGTGACAGTGCCATGAGACTTGAAGCTGGTTTGTACTGAGTTCAGATTCCGGTGTCATCTCCAGGCGCGTGTACAGAGGGGGGAGAGGTTCGGGGATCGAACCTTCCCTACTCAAAGCGAATCTTTGCTTGCCACAGTTCAGACACACCTCCTAACCACCTCCATCCCCGCCACTACCTCCTGCATAATTTCTAAAGTAGGCTTTAATGACTTAATTGAATGTAAGAACACAAATCAAGTTAAAATGAAATAAATACAGAAAGAACAAAGAAAAGAAAAAACAAACTAAGAAACAAAATATATTAAATATAGGCGTCAGAGGATGTCAGCGGTTGAGGGGTACAATGTATTATCGTCAGAGCTGGGTGTGTGGGGGGGGGGGGGGGGGGGAGAGAGATTGCCCCTTCCTACTACGCTTCCGACGCCTAGATTTAAGACGTTGGTGTTTAAACAATACACAAGTAGGTGCAATATCACAAGTGGTTTGATAAACGTTCACAATAATCAGACCAGCTTGTGACATTGAATATGATAAGAATACTCACTAGATGCCTAGTGGGTCAAGATCCATGGAGATAGGTCCTAAGACGCTAGAGTAACCATCGGATATACCTTTCATCTGAGTGTAGAACATAGCCACCTGTATACATACAATGTAGATACTAGATAATCAAACAATAATACATCGCAATTGCTCTTAACAGAGTTAAATCTGAAACAAAATACGTTTTCTTTTTAATACTAACACCAAAACACGTAAATGTACTGGGAGCAGTTTGTAGGTGGGGTTCAATGGATAATAGCACTGGGCTCTTTCGGTTAACTTGTTGGGTAATTATAACCAGGCTCAATGACTGGTATATCAAATATAGTGGCATACACTACATGTATCATGTTTATGGGAAAGTGCATAATATAAAATATCCTATGTTGCTATATTTGCAAATAGCTAAATCGGGAATGAATAATGTAAGAATTCCGTACATTTGTGAGATATTAAAACTGGTTTAATAGAAGGAATACCATGACCTTTTCAAAATCGACGATGAGAAGGGGCACCATGGGGATTTAATGTATATACATTCATATACATATCATGTGCAGACATTAAAACCATGAAGCCGGACGATTCATTAATTCACTGATTTCGGCGGCAGTTGTTAAACTATCCTTTTTTGGAGTGGTAGGTATTGGGTTCGTATCCTGGTACCAGCTTCCACTCAAAGTGAGTGTGGGGGTGCAAGTCCACTTCTCTCCTCCCTCGCTGCCCCCCCCCCCCTCTCTCTCTCTCTCTCTCTCTCTCTCTCTCTCTCTCTCTCTCTCTCTCTCTCTCTCTCTCTCTCTCTCTCTCTCTCTCTCTCTCTCTCTCTCTCTCTCTCTCTCTCTCTCTCTCTCTCTCTCTCTCTCCACTAACCCATCGTTGTGCCAGATAACCAGGGCTCACACTGGAAATAATTTAGTTTTAGCTAATTTCAAATTAAGTAGAGTATAACCCTGAACACGATTGAAAACGGGTTAATTATTTATTTATACAAAATGTTCTTAGCCAAATACTAAATGTTGTAATCATTTTGTATGAAAATTAGCAATTGGTTAATTTGGCAATGGACAGGGTGAGCCCTGGATAACAGAGATGTGTTCCCAGGATACCTTGAGTCTTAATTCTTAATAATCACGAAAATCAAGTTTTAAACAAAACAAAAACTAATAATATATCTTTTTTAAAAGGAGTCTCACCTGATGCCAATACGGATCGTTGGTGTTAGTCTCGACTTGTTGCCGCACCCAGGCCAGGTTGGAGCTGAGGAAGTCTCTCAGTCTAAGACAATATTGGCTGTACGGTTCGTCACAGTAACCCTGGAGGAGGTTCTGCCAGTGCAGGTCGATCAGCTGGAGGGTGAGGTGACCTTCTGCCAATCCCCCTGCGTAGGCCTGCACAGAGTCGTTCACCCAGCGGTGGTCCATGGTGCTCACTTCCAAGTACGTCCAGCTGAAATGACAGGTCACTGTTGATTCTTGAAATAGAATCCCTCACTCTAAATCTAAATTGGTTATTCAAAATTTGTTTAATAGAAAGCCTAAGTTGTGACCAATCCTTTGTTGTTTATGCAATAAAATATGTTTTCAATAAAAAAATGTTAGTGTATTGAATTTTAATTTTTGAATTAGGATTACCAAAACCGGCCTCGGTGGCGTGGTGGTTAGGCTGGTAGGTACTGGGTTCGGATCCCAGTCGAGGCATGGAATTTTTAATCCAGATACCGACTCCAAACCCTGAATGAGTGCTCCGCAAGGCTCAATGGGTAGGTGTAAAACCATTAACTATTGGTTAGTTGTTAACGAGAGAAAAGTCGGTGTAGTGACCTCACCCATTGAATTATTAAAATCCGTTGTGGATGGGAGTTGGTACCTGGTTCCGAACCCAGTTACGATCAGCGTTTAGTCCGATGACTTAACCACTATACCACTGACGTAACAAGAATTTTAAAAATCTAGTGTAGATGTATTTGTTATTCTTTTCAAAAGCAGATTAAAACAATATGCTGAAACGTTTCTTTAAAAGAAGCAGAGGAACACCTCTGATTTAAAGTTGCAATATCTACCTGGCATAACGTTGCGGTGTGTTTGCTTCCACTGAACGCGCCCTATTCCAAATCTTCGCAAACCAAGGTACCATTGTGTTTAGAACATGGCATTTCGTAAATGACTAAATACAATAGGCCCTATGCTATACGGAATGCAGTTCGAGTGTCCTCTAGCCCTCCCCTATGTATATGTCGAAATCAAAATGTTTTATTTAAAGACGCACTCAACACTTTTTATTTACGGTTATATGGCGTCGCACATATGGTTAACATATGCATCACACATATATTGAGAGAGGAAACCCGATGTCGCCACTTCATGAGCTACTATTTTTGATTAGCAGCAAGGGATCTTTCATATGCACCATCCCACAGACAGGATAGTACATACCACGGCCTTTGTTACACCAGTCGTGGAGCACTGGCTGGGACGAGAAATAGCCCAATGGGCCCACCGACGGGGATCGATCCCAAACCGACCGCGCATCAAGCGAGCGCTTCATCACTGCGCTACATCCCATGTCGTCAAGGAGAGCAAGAGATGGATGCATATAATGAATCCGTAACTGACAACGACCAAATGGTATCCAGCTACTGTGTTTAAAATACATACCTTTCCTAAATCTGATGCCACAGACCTTTAGTTTGACAACATATAAACAGGGGAAGGCTGGAGTACATTCGAGCTATATGGAATGGTACCTTGGCTTGCGAAGATACCAATTCCGTTGATTACTCAATAAACATTTTCAAGTTTAAAAAACAACAAATAACTTACTTGTAAATTAAAATACATGTATTTAATTGTAATTTTAAGAGTTATACATAGTTGAAGATATACTGCTTATATTTCAAAGCAAACGTTAATAAATAATTGTGTATTTTGAGATTGCACCTTTAACTATAAAATGATATGTAGACTCACCCAGTCAGATTAGCAGTGGCGTTGATCATGTGTGCCACGGCTACGAAACTCTCGTTTGTTGGTTCTGCTTCATGGACGCCAAACGTCTGCGTTTTGTTATCAAATGTAACATACGTACTGTATATGGTATCATTCTGGACTTCATTCGAAAAGAAAACGGTCACAAACAGAATAAATGAGCACAGTTTCGAGAATAGCATATTCACCGTTTACTGCCTTTTTTTTCATGTATACTAGCAGAAAAAAAAATCAAAACATCTTTGAGCATTTCAACACATAAATTATTATGAGTTTTTTGTTCATATTATTTACAGTGAGTAGCCATAGACTAAAATCTTTTTTGAGACAATAAAAAATAATCATATATCAGGTATACCAGACTTGTTTGACACTTATGCAGATTACTGGTAAGACATTGGAAATTGGTAATTCAAAATGGCCGCCAAAATGTTGAAATGTTCTTATGGGTTCACCAAATACATTAAAAATTCCGTTAATGATTTATCTTATATATTTATGAACACAGTATTGTAGCAGATAATCAGATAAAAAAATTACCGAAAATGACCGTCACAAATAAAGAAATATTATCAAACATGGCATTTAAAATACAGACCTGGTAAACATGTTCACAAAGAAACACAATACCTAGACTAAGTGTATTAAAATTGTACCTGAATACTGATAATTTCATTGGGAAGTAGCAGGTGTTTAACATAAATCATATGGAAATTTATGGATGATCTAGCAGGGTTTTTTTTTTTTTTTAATACATTACAATCATTAAAAAGAAATTGGGGTGGGTTTTTTTTTTTTTTTTTTTGCGATAACTGATCGACTATTTAATTCATAAATTATGAAAATGTAAAATAAAATATGTTTTACCTACACACCTTTTTATCCTGGCAAATCTCGTATAACAACTGAAATGGAAGATATGTTAAACATATGCTACTACAAGTAGCATAGGCGTACGGGTTTCCATTTTTCTAACGGGGGGGGGGGGGGGGGGGGGGGGGGGGGTTTTTTTTTTTTTTTTTTTCTCGGAATTAAACAAAAATGACAGAATCTGGTAAAAAGGTCTCAGGTTAGCACATTTCCCCGAATATCTTGATAATGTTTGCCCAAATTTGAAAGTTTGCTCCAGTATAATATACTGGCCATATACTGGAGGAATGGACACATGGACTCATCACTGAAAGGTGTGATCTTCTAAATATGGCCCATTCCAACGTATAGGAAATAGGGAAGGATTCCTTGAAATAGTTTACTAGTTACCATTATGGTGTTTTGGTTTTGAATTCCAAATATTTAGCCAAAACATAAGTTACTTGTTATATAGAGATGAGTAATATTCAAAAGTAAATCCCTGCTGTTTATTCGCGTCTCTTGAATGAAAGGTTCCAGTGGCTCACTGAGTGGTGACAAACTCTCTAATATACCAATGAATCAGATCCTGGAAGTATTCATCAACTGATTTTTCGCCTAAGAGACAGGTGGTCTGTCCCGTTTAATGCTGTTGAGTGATGGATGCACATAAATCAAAATTTGACTGCACTCGACAGCATATTGAACAATGCACAAAAGCAACAAGCTGCAAGCATATTGAACTTGGTGTAAAGCGTGTGAATCGCAAAGAACATGATTTCTGAGACTCAACAACCATCTGTAACTATTTCAGAAAAAGAACCTTAATTGGATATTAATGAATGAATTATAATACGAACATAGGATATGCAATTGGTTACTTAGAACCCAATGTAGTGCTAATTCCAACTGTGACCTGCAGCATGTTAGGATACATATCAATGTGAATTTGTATATAATTTCATGCACATGCGTGACAATCAATTTAATTCATAGTTTGGTGTTATTGTTTTTTTAAATTTGTTAATATGTTTACAAAGCATGCTCTTTTTAATTATTATTATTTTATTTTTTTATCTTGTTTTTATTATTCATGGAAATAAAAAGAAATATTTTAATTTAATAGGGCGGTATTTTTTTACTGCTCCTGTGCCATCGGGTGTAATTTGGTTCTATACCCTGTTTTCCCCCGTTCGATTTTTAAACATTAAAGTGGCCACAGCGTATGATGAATTACGTAACGTTTTTGTTCTCTTGGATGTCAGAGAGGCGCCTCTAATCTTCGGGATCGAAGGAATACGTTTCCCTCGCCAAGACTCACCAGACGCAAAACTTTCCTTAAAAACTCTCCTTATCTAACAATATCAACGACGGATTTGACCACTCTCCTAGTGGCAATGCACCACTCTACAAATGGCGCCACCATCGACTATATTCAACTATCTTGAAGAGCATCAAAACTGGATGGCACGACGGTTGGATCAGCTGTGGGTATATTGGGTGGGTGGGGGGTATTCCACCGGGAAAATAGGGATAGGTGTAGTAGGCCGTAGGCGGTTTCGGTCGTAGGGAGTGTTAGGTTTGTCCGGGAGCCTGCTTCTCTCCTTCCTACGGTCCTTCCCTGGATGGTCACAACGAACTTCCTAATACGATTGATGCTCGTTAACATCCCAACCACTAAATATAACTTCCTGTGGCCAGGGCCCATCTTTCTTGACCAACCTCCATTCCCCGTCCAAATAAGGGCTTATTTAAATGATTAGATATTAATATATGATTTAAATTTAGGCAGCCTGTTCTAAAATGCGACCAAAATATGAATTAGTACTTTTTTTTATTGATTATAATTTTTTAGGACGCGCACATAAATTATTAAAACTCCTATATATTTTGGCTGTAATTTTGTAAATTGTCCCCTTAAATTATTCTGTCCCGGATCGGGCCTCTGGCTATTGAGAGACGGGACCCGGGACGGACATGCTCGAAACCTTAGTGGTATATGAGCATGTTAAACCTCACCCACCCACTCACATGCATGGCGTGTAGGAATTTTTTAGGTCAGTATATAATGGAGATAGCTTATCTTTATGTTGAATCGATCAGGTCATGGCATTCTGTTAGAGTACTGTTTTCTGTCACCATTAAAAAAACTCTCTGTCTGACTGTCTCTCTGTCTCTGTCTCTGTCTCTGTCTCTGTCTCTGTCTCTGTCTCTCCCTCTCTCCCTCTCCCTCCCCTCTCCCCCCCTCCCTCTCCCCTCTCCCTCTCCCTCTCCCCTCTCCCTCTCCCTCTCTCTCTCTCTCTCTCTCCTCTCTCTCTCTCTCCCAACCTCAATCTCCCTCTCCCTATAGACTCTCTGACAATACATTAAACTCTCTCTAGTCTCTCTCAGTCTGTGGATAGACTTTGTGACAATACATTAAACAGCTTCTAGTTCAATCAGTTTGTGGAAAGGTGCCAGAAAGCTATGCAAGAAAAAACATCACTAAAGGCAGAACTGGTAGTATTAACTGTGCTATCAAAAGTTGGGTGCACTTTGAACTTTGACCTAGCAGAATGTTGTTTGGTATTGTGTAACCTCTAATACTAGAGCACATCCTGTTACTATTGTCTTAAGACAATACCAGTCTTTTTGAGTATCGATTTGGCAAATTCTGCATAATACGAGTAGACTGGAGATACATTTGTAGCAAAAAGGATATTTGAAGTTTTTACCTATAATTTTAAATTGTTTACTCATACGGTTATTTAGTGACAACATGTTGATGAACTCTTGTTTTTATTGGGTTTTTTTTTTTATCTCATTTGTTATTTGTTTAAAACCAAAACATTTAGAAACTCGCATCTAAATAAGATTCTGAATTTATGGACAAACCTCTGCCATTGCAATTGGTATGCCATGGGATGAAGACACCAACATATTACACATCTGGGTTTAGAAAAGGAGGCTATATCTGTGTAAAAGTTAAAGCTTGTTTTGTTTAACGAGACCAATAGAGCACACTGATTTATTAATCATCGGCTATTGGATGTCAGACATGTGGTAATATTGACATTTAGTCTAAGACAGGAAACCATCTACATTTTTACATTAGTAGCAAGGGATCTTTTATATTCACCACCCCACAGACAAGATAGCACATACCACGGCATTTGATATACCAGGCGTAGTGCACTGGCTGGAATGAGAAATAGCCCAATGGGCCCACTGATGGGGATCGATCCTAGACCGACCGCACATCAAGCGAGCACTTTACCTCTGGGCTACATCCCGCCCATTATCCGTGTAAGGCAGTGAGAAAAAAAACAATATTCAAGATGATAAAAACAAAGAGAAAAGTAAAACCTCCGAAATCTGACACCAGTGTACAAACTAACGGAAAACGTTTAAAGATCATTAAAAACAGAAAAGGAAGGAGGGAAGAAAATAGTTTATTTAACGACGCACTCAACACATTTTATATGGCGTCGGACATATGATTAAGTCTAAGGACCACATACATATTGAGGGAGGAAACCCGCTGTCGCCACTTCATGGGCTACTCTTTTCGATTAGCAGCAAGGGATCTTTTATATGCACCATCCCATAGACAGGATAGCACCTGCCACGGCCTTTGATGTACCTGTCGTGGTGCACCGGTTGAAGCGATAAATAGGCCAATGGAATCGATACCAAACCGACCGCGCATCAAGCGAGCGCTTTACCACTGGGCTACGTATCGCCCCTAAAAACAGAAAATGAAGACATAAAGGGACATTACTGAGTTTGCTGGAATTTTTAAAGATGTTATCGACTAATAAAATGTGTCTACGATTAAACATACATATTAAATATATTTTCCTGTTTAGAATATTAGTGGCTCTATATTAAACGTGTTTCTGATCGTTTTAATATTTGTACTAGGTTAATTTTCATTTTATTTCCTAAAAAAATCCAGTTTGGGCTTCTTACAAATATTAAATGGACATTCCTGAGTTTGCTGTAATTTTAAAGATGTTATCGACTAACAGACTGACTTTTTAACGATTGTAATTACATATCAAATATATTTTTCTGCATACAATATTAGTGGCTGTATATTAAACATTCTAATCGTTCTAATATTTGTACTAGGTTAAATTGCATCTTATTTCCTAAAAAAACAAACATTCTTACGTACGAAATTATTTGAAGACAAAATCCAGTTTGGGCTTCTTACAAATATTAAGACGACCAGAAACACATTGAATATATAGACACTGATATTCTAAACAAGAAAATATATTTAATATGTAAGTTTAATCGTAGAAATAGTTTATTAGTCGGAAACATCTTACAATGCAGAAAACTCACGAATAACGAAGTTAAAAACAAAACGATAATTCAGACCGGTGTCACATATAATTTGCACTCCCCTGGATTTGCACTCCCCAGTCAACATTATATGTAGAATAAGCACTCCCTCTGAATAATATGCACTCTCCAATTACACGTAGGGTATAATATATGTTTAAGCACTCACATAATTATATACTTTTATTGTTTTTGACGTTTGTATAGCCAGTGTACTTTGAAAAAGTTGGTATAAATCTCAGTGGCGAATCTAAACGAGGGTGTTGGGTAAAACTCTTTTGGATCCGCCCTTGCAAATTTGCAGAATAAAACTAATAACTCATCATATGTGGTGATCGGATGGATCCTAGAATTTCTTCACCCATCCCTGGCTTCTCTTACTTCCGATTAATATGACAGAAATTATTTGGAGATGACATTGCAAAGCTTGGTCTTAAACAGGTTCATATTGTATAATCACAAAATAATTACATAAGACCTACCCCACCTCAGTTAAGTGCCACCTTGTATGCTTAAAGATCCGACATGAACAACCATTGTTTGTTTAACGACATTTATAATGTTTTAACTAAAGGAAGTTAAATTGACGATCTGAAAGACAATGGAAGAAAAGCGAATTTTAGACGACCTTGCAAACGATTTTCCGTTAAAAATGGAAAATGGTTGTACTTAAAAACAGAAGAATGACGATCAAATAAAGGTAACTTAATTGTGGTGCATGTTAGTAACATATGTGGGTATCAGCGTATTAGACAATAATATACACATGGATTATTATACATATAACCTACCCTCAACATTCATTAGTATACACATAATCTACACACACCCCATTCCTTATTATACGAAAAATATACTCTCCCCATTTATTACTATACATATACGCTGCACTTTCCATTCATTATTATACATAAAATCTGCACTCCCCATTCATTATTATACACATAATATACACTCCGTTTATTACCATATATATAATCTGCACTCCCCATTCATTACTATATAAATATAATCTGCACTCCCCTCCCCCCTTCATTACTATACATATAATCTGCACTCCCAATTCATTATTATACATATAATATACACTCCCCATTCATTACTATCAATTGACAATCATGCCAAATAACATTTTGTGTTTTTAAATATACATATAATGTGCACTCCCCATTGATTATTATACTTATAATCTACACCCCCTCATTCATTATTATACACATAATCTGCACTCCCCGTTCATTATTATTCATATGAACACATTCCTTTTTGTATGTATAGTAATGAATGTGAAGAGTAGATCTTATATATAATCATAATTGTGAAATGCAGAATAGATTTATATTAATGAATGCAGACTGTAGGTTATATGTATAATAAAGAAAAGCGTGTAAATCATGTGTATAATAAAACGTGTTGAGTGTAGATTATATGTATTGTAATGAATGTGAAGTGTATAAATAGGATGTGTACATTATTATTATTATGTACATGTATACTAATATGGTTAGGGTTATAGTTAGGGTTAGGATTAGGGGAGGGGGACCGGGCGGATATTTTTCCTTAGGTGTTAGTGTTAAATTTATTTTAGTGTTAGTGTTAGTTTAGGTGTTAGTGTTAGTTTAGGTGTTAGTGTTAGTTTAGTTGTCAGTGTTAGTTTAGGTGTTAGTGTTGGTGTTGGTGTTGGTGTTTAGGTGTTAGTTTAGGTGTTAGTGTTAGTTTAGGTGTTGGTGTTAGTTTAGGTGTCAGTGTTAGTGTTGGTGTTGGTGTTGGTGTTAGTTTAGGTGTTAGTTTAGGTGTCAGTGTTGGTGTTGGTGTTAGTGTTAGTTTAGGTGTCAGTGTTAGTGTTGGTGTTGGTGTTGGTGTTGGTGTTAGTTTAGGTGTTAGTTTAGGTGTCAGTGTTGGTGTTGGTGTTAGTGTTAGTTTAGGTGTCAATGTTAAGTTTGTTTTAGTGTTAGTGTTAGTTTAGGTGTTAGTGTTAGTGTTAGTGTTAGTGTTAGTTTAGTGTTAGTGTTAGTGTTAGTGTTAGTGTTAGTGTTAGTGTTAGTGTTAGTGTTAGTGTTAGTGTTAAGTTTAGTGTTAGTGTTTAAAATAAGAAATCAAACGTTCTCTATAAATTATATATTAATAAAACAATATCAACTTTTACTTGGTATAAAAACTAAAACCAAAAATCAAAGTATCTAATCATAAATAGTAAACAAATATATGTATAAATAAAATGTATAAATAAAAAGTAAACAATGGCTTCCTGTTAAATATTGATATATACGGCCATATACACCCGATCCAACGTTTTGTTTTTTTCATTCTCAAGATAACAATTGGCACAACATATTTCATTAAAACTATGTCATTTGAAGAATTCCATTTGAAATTAAGTCATGAGGTACTTTTACCTTTGTAAAGTGCAAAACGTTTCCTAATTTTCTTCAAACAGACCTCACATTTTGAAGAGACGTTTTTGACAGGTTTTCCATCTTCAAGTGTAATGAAGCGTCTGACTCAAAACAGAAAGTAACCAAAAGAAACATGGACAGGGTTAGTGAGTAAAGTGTTCACCTTGTTAAACCTGTACAAAGCTGTGGAGTTAAATAACCCCAAGCTGAAAACTAGTCCAAGGAAACATATGACAAATACCACCTACAAAACAAAAATGTACAAACAGCCAGTATACGAATGAATGAACATAATTTTATTCACATTAGACCTAATAGCCCTTGAGCACATACTATATACATATATACAGAGATATAATGTTTGTATACAACTTTTATAACGTAAGATCGTATTGACACAATTCGGTTACATTAGTGATATGGCGCGCTTGAATGATGTTTATAAAATATATCAATGCAAAATTATATGTACACACACACACACACACACACACATATAAATATATATATATATATATATATATATATATATATATATATATATATATATATATATATATATATATATATATATCGAGGGGTTAGTGCCAGAATTATATGGTAAATCATACAAAAATTAGTTAATCACCTTGTCAGCATCATGCGAAGGTGTACTATCATTTCACAATGTCTCATTCAAACCACTCCTTTATTTATGCTTTTATAGAACAGAACCCAAACCAATTATCATGTTTTTAGCACTACCTTATTCTGTCTCTCTAGAATTTTGTAGTATCACCCATAGCTGACAGACATAACGCGTTAGCTTACAACATTGGATTGTGGTGGGCTGTAAACTGTCTGAGAAGATTGAATCCTAGGTGCCATACCGCATGACAGGCTAATGACATATGCTAGCTCTAAGTGTTTACATCCAGCGAAGGTGTTTCATGTACACTATCTCTGGCTTGGTGTTTTGGCTTGCAAAGAAATAACAACTCTGGCTGAGGTAGCTAGAAATGACTGTTTACGCATCACGATGACCGGTCCGTTTGTGATAATCTGAGATGGACTGCAGACAATGGGGGGGGGGGGGGGGGGGGGGGGCTGGAAGTGTTTATTTCTTAGACATCTGGAATGTAGTAAAATGTGTGTTGTTAACTAGTTGCTGAATAATTGCCGGTTATGTAAATAGTTTAATAAGAAGTGATTGCAGAGTTCATTTAGTTCTACAGAAGAAACACGCAGTTAAGAAAATATTAACTGAACAGAGACAGAGAAACTAGTTAAACAGGAAAGCTGTTTTCCCTTATTTTAGTCTGAATAGTTACTATGTGTATTAGAGGAAAAAAATCATATAATTAAATTAATTAGCCGGAAGCAGGACGTAGCCCAGTAGTAAAGTGCTGGCCTGGTGTACGGTCAGTCTAGGATCGATCCCTGTTAGTGTAATCATTGGACTATTTCTCGTTCCAGCCAGTGCTTCACAACTGGTGTTACAGACCATGATATGTAGGCCTACTATCATGTCTGTGGGATGATGCATATATTAAAGATCCCTTGGTGCTAATAAAAAAATAGTTGCCCATAGTTTCCTCTCTAAAATATATTTGTGGTCATTAATCACATGTCTGACACCACATACCTGTAGTTGTGTTGAGTGTGTCATTAAATATAAAATTCCTTTCTTTTTTTAAACATGGCTCCCATATGCAACAACCTTAGTTAAAAATTATGATCTAGCTATGTCTATATTTTGTAGACAATTTGTACACCGGCCCAAAGATGATAAATGTGTTATGACCATACGCAATAAAATATTTTAATTTACTTAGCATAGAGGGAAATTAGTTTATATTATTTGACAGGCATCATCACAGGATTGTAACTTTTCTAGTCATTGTATATTTTATAGACATTATATAATATATGACATATAGTTGAACATGAATTCGTAGATACAGGTCAAGTATTTTTTTTTAAATCGGAGTCCGTTCATGGTAGTTCATATTATAACTAATTGGTTAGAAGAAGCGACCCCCTTTATATAAATGGCATAAAATAAATATGCATACTAATAATAAATAATGTTCATTGTAGTAGTTGAAATGTATGCACATTCATATTTTCTGGGCTAAAATATCTAGATATTACTACATTAACTGGAATAATTGTAGCATTTCAGATGTTCCAATGATGAGATATCTCTGGTCATTATAACAAAGTGGTTACTGCTATAGTGTGTTTAAATAAAATGTGTGTATGTGTACATGTATAACATTCTACGAGCGCATTAGACAAACATTATACTTAATCACGCACCAGATCAGTGCTGATGACGAATGCATTAAACTGTATTTAGATATGTTTTACACCTGGTCTTATTGTACTTAATGGCATTCACTGGTACATTAAAGATTGTGATGTGTGCTTTCCTGTCAATGGGGAAATGCATATAAATGATACCTTGTCGCTGTTTTGTTGGAGCAGCCACTATGCAGGTAATAATTTTCCTTTTGCATTTTACAGACCAGTGTCGAAATACCTCACAGAGAGGACATATGATAACTATGGTTTAAACAACTTCCAGATCAGGTTACCGGGGTCTGGATTGAAAATTAACGTTGCGGAAAGACACTGGCTTAATTAAGATGTGATAATAATCCAGCTCAGATTTCAAGATATCACTTGCCGGATTCGTTTCGAGTTGTGCTGCGTCATAGCCAGCTTTGTTTTGTAGATCCACATAGTCACGAGCACGGGACACACACACCTTCCCACCTGCATTATATTGAATTCTTAGGGGAACAAAAATAACAGTTAAAACTTGATACACAACTATCCACAAACATCAAACGCCTAGAGTTTGAGGATTTAAAAAAACATGGAACATGGAATAGGTGATTTTAACAATTCACTAGCCATATATATATATATATATATATATATATATATATATATATATATATATATATATTAGGGTAGCCAGGATTGTTTATTGGGGGTGGAGTGGAGATAGAGGGCACTGCTTTTACACATTTTATGGGGTGACATGCATTATAACAGTTTGTATTGTGAAAAAAGTGGTCCTCTTGTGCCCAATCCCTGGCTACCCGAATATGCCAGTGCATATATGTACAATTTAAAGTATATTAATCAATAGATTTTGGTGTCAACACAGGTACCTTTAGTAGTATTACTTGCATGGACAGTAGAATTGTGGTAATTATTTGCTTATGTCATATTATTTTAGTAAGTTTTAATCACATATAACTTTGTTTTAGTAACATGTGACCCATGTTGCATGCACAAACCTACGAAAATGCGCATTCTGCTAGGAATCATTACACGTTGATTGTAAATATATTTGTAATTTTATTCTCTCTAAATTGCTGTTTAAATCATTAAGTTGAAGAACATAATTTTGTTTTAGAACATGTCAAAACGTAGACACTTTAGAACGAGTGAAAACCTTTAAAGAAAAATGCCGAATATAGTTACTGGCCCTGTATTCATTTTGTTTCGTTAAATTACTGTGTATTAAAAATCATTAAACGTATTAACTTATCTTAACGGTTGATTATTAATTCAGTCAGTAGCTCAACACTATAGGTAGTGCAGTTTACTCTGATAGCTTACATTTCGTGTTTAATTAGTGTAATAAATATATCTGTTATAACTGGTTTTAAGGCTTTGCTTTGTTTGACAAATTGTTTTTCTAAAGTTGTTAAGAGCTTCTAACAACCTGCTACAATACCAGGGAGCACAATTTACCATCTCAGTGTAGGATAAGTTACTGTGCACACAGCTGGAAACACCCATGACCCTTTCCAGTGTCTGCCATCCAAAGATAATTTGTTATTGTTTACAATTACTTCCTGCCGCCAGTACATTTTCAAAGTATTAACAACACAGACCCAATTAGGTGTCTCAGAAGCTGCTGCGAAATTAAACGTTTACTGTATGCCACGTGGACTCACTGCAAGATAACATTATTCTTGACTTGAGATTTACACAATTTGTCACATATGCTGGACTGTAAGAAAAACTGTTTATAAAATAGCTTGCTCTGGCATGCTGGTTGGAGCTGTTTGTTTTCAAGTTCCAGGAGCCAGAATAAATTAAATAGTTCTTCATCTAATTACATCATGATTTATTATTATTAGCAGACAAAACTTTTAAGGTTTATACTAAAACAAATAACTGCTAACATCTAAAAGCAAACTATTTAGCAAAAGTTAAGTTTCCGATTTTTAAGTGCATTCCAAAGTTTTCAGTGCAGTTTTCTCAGATTGAAGTGGAAAGGAGATAAGTGGTTCTGGCACTAACCCCTCGATATATATATATATATATATATATATATATATATATATATATATATATATATATATATATATATATATATATATACATATGTATGTGTATATATATATGCATATATATATGTATATATATATATATATATATATATATACTTATACATTCACATTCATATGAATGGTTTGTTTATGTTTAACGACACCACTATAGCACATTGATTTATTAATTATCGGCTATTGGATGTCACACATTTGGCAATTTTGACGTCTAGTCTTAGAGAGGAAACCCGCTACATGTTTCCATTAGTAGCAAGGGATCTTGTATATGCACCATCCCAGACAGGATAGCACATACCACGATCTTTGATATACCAGTCGTAGTGCACTCGATGGAGCGAGAAATAACCGAATGGGCACACAGACGTGGATCGATCCCAGACCGACCGCGCATCAAGCGGGTGCACAGAAAGTCACCCTTCTTAAAAACATCATAGTTATGTGCCTAAAAAATATGGCACCATTTTACAGGCACGACGTAGCAGAGGAGCTGGGTCCTTTAGCCACACACCAAATATTTTAAATCAAAAACGTATTAATGGCATTTTTATTTGGCATAATGAATGTATCTTCAAGCATATAATTAAAAGAAATTCCCACGGTAGTCAATGGTCCCCTAAAATGTACGTAAACACGCTACCAAAATAGTCAAACCAGTTCAGTTCAATGTTTTACACATTGCAAAATGATATATTTTTGCTATTATAATTTGCACTCCCCTGGATTTGCACTCCCCAGTCAGGATTATACATAGAATAAGCACTCCCCAGTGCATATTATACGTGTAATATACACTCCCCCAGTCTATATTATATGTATAATATGCACTCCCTCTGAATAATATGCACTCCCTTAGTCTATATTACACGTAGGCTATGATAGTGTTTTAATCGCTCACATAATGATATTGTTTTAGTGGTTTTTTATGTTTGTATGGCCAGTGAACTTTGTAAAAGTTGATATAAATCTCAGTGGCAAATCTAGATGGGTATGTAAATCAGGGGCGGACCCACGGAGGTCAAAACGTTCCTGGATTCGCCGTTGTAAATTTGCAGAATAAAAATAATAACTCATTATGTGTGGTGATCAGATGGATCCCATAATCTCTTCACCCACCCTTTGCTTCGCTTACTTCCGATTAATATAACAGCAATTATGTGGAGATAACATTTCAAAGCTTGGTCTTAAACGGGTTCATATTTTAAAACCAAAACACATTACTTCAGACCCATCCTGCCCCAGTTAAGTGCCACATTATATACCCATTAACATTCCTGCATTCTTTGTTAATATCAGGAATCCGATATTGACAACCATTGTTTGTTTTAAAACATGTATAACTTTTTAAGTAAAGGAAGTTGTAGACGATCTGAAAGACAAAGGAAAAGCTAATTTTAGACGACCTAGCAAACGATTTTCCGTTCAAAATGGAAATTTATTATACTTAACAAAACAGAATAATAATAAAAAAGAAAGAAAGAAATATTTTATTTAACGACGCACTCAACACATTTTATCTACGGTTATATGGCGTCAGACATATGGTTAAGGACCACGCAGATTTTGAAATGAAACCCGCTGTCGCCACTACATGGGCTACTCTTTCCGATTAGCAGCAAGGGATCTTTTATTTGCGCTTCCCACAGGCAGGATATCACAAACCATGGCCTTTGTTGAACCAGTTATGGATCAATGGTCGGTGCAAGTGGTTTACACCTACCCACTGAGCCTTGCGGAGCACTCACTTAAGATTTGGAGTCGGTATCTGGATTAAAAATCCCATGCCTCGACTGGGATCCGAACCCAGTACCTACCAGCCTGCTGACCGATGGCCTAACCACGACGCCACCGAGGCCGGTCAGAATAATAATAATCAAATATCGGTAACTTAATTTTGGTGCATGTTAGTAACATATATGAATATCGGCGTATAAAACAGTAATATACACATGTCATAGTTGTAAGTAACGATACTAATCATGTATACAATTTACATTTATAACGTATACATTCATGATTATCTCGATGCACAAGGGGTTGAGCGTTCGTCTGATGCGCGGTCGGTCTAGGATCGATCCTCGTCGGTGGGCCCAATCGGCTATTTTTCGTTATAGCCAGTGCACCATAAAAATCTACTAATGGAAAAATGTAGCGGGTTTGCTAAATCTAAGACTTTCAAAATTACCAAATGTTCGACATCCTATATTCGATAATTAATACATCAGTGTGCTCTAGTGGTGTGGTGTCGTTAAACACTGTTTTTAAAAATTGCACAAGTCTAGGAACAGTGAGTGGATGCTACATGATTTATTAAGTTCAGTGCGTGATAATAAATATATCATATTATACACATAACCTGGAATTCACATTAATTGTTACACATCTATTAGTATAAAGTCATTATTTATGTTCAGTATTATACATATAATCTACATTACCCATTCATTATTATACACGTAATCTAAACCCCATATTCATTATTATACATGTAACCTACTCTCAACATTCATTATTATACATATAATCTGCACTTACCATTCATTATTATACACATAACCTACACTGTTCGTGCATTGCTATACACATCATCTGCACTCCCTATTCATTATTATACACATAATATCCACTTCACATTCATTATTATACAGATAACCTACACTACTCATTCATTGCTATACACATCATCTGCACTCCACATTCATTATTATAGTGTAATCCACTGTTATACACATAATCTACACTCTACATTCATTAATATAGATATATTCTACATCTATTATTATTATACATATTAATAATGTAATATACACTTCGCGTTCTTTATTATACATATAATCTCCACTCACCGCTCATTATTATAGATATAATCTATACTACCCATCCATTATAATATATATAATATCCACACCCCGTTCATTATTATAAATATAATCTATACTACCCATCCATTATAATAGATATAATATACACTCAGCATTCATTATTATACATATAATCTACACTACTTATTCACTGCTATACACGCCATACTATCCATTAATTATTATACGTATAATATACACACACCATTCAAATGCCTTACATATTTGGTTAGCGTAGATGCCATAAAAAAGTTAGATAGATGCCGGATTGTTTGCACTGAAACTCCGTCTGTTATTATCTTGTATAACCTTGAACTGAACGTTTTATGTTTTAATATTTGGTAACTGTTCGTATAGTGTCAAAGCAATGTGTTAGGAAGTTTTCGGTGATGCTTGTATTAGGGTTAAAATTGGTTCCATCACATGTGTATCTCTAAAAGCAATACTATTTATCAGCCCCAGTTCCTTTATATCTCGGTTGATATATCATCTCTAGATGTAAACAGTGTGAAAAAAATGGTATGATCGCACATATGACTTGGAACATAAATACAAATTGTGTTGCTAAAAATGTCAGGAGTGTAACGTGTGTGACATAGCAACCGAAAGTATATTTTCTAGTAATTACCATGTGAAAATAAGTTACAATACAATTTGGGGTTTTTTATTGATTTTTTTGTTTGTTTTTTGTTGTTTGTTTTTTGTTTGTTTTTTTGTGACAGTTTCTCTTCACACCTCTTACAAATTAAATGGATATATTGAATTTGGAAGATCGACAAACAGGTACTGAAAAACCTTTCTATTTACAATACAATACGGTATTGCATTAAAAAGGAAATTTGTCTTAAATCGATAGAGCATACGATACACACTGGGAAATTATACGAAACAGACAATACACTCACAACATACAAACAAAATAGGTGAAAATAACTATTAAACGCGCTCTGTCACGGATGGTTGACCTAATTATTGACCCAACTAAGTATTATATGACAATATATACATTTGATTTGTACCTAAAAGTACTTTATTGAACCATCTACATAACCACCATATCACACTTATTATTGATATTTTATCAAAATAATTGAATTATGGGTACGGTCCATAATTCTGAGAAAAATAACAGCTATTTGGGGAGCAGAGGTGTGACGTATTATTTTGAGTCACGTGACGGGCATTCCCCGAATAACCGCAGTGCCAAAACGATTTACCAAGCTCGTGTAACGAGAACGCTTTACCGTCCTCTGCGACGTAGGGTAAATAGAAAAAAATAAAAAAAAATAAAAATTAGTTATTAAAAATTAATAAAAACATATACTGAATGATATTAAGCTTATACATTAATTTATTTTAGTAACAGAAGCATGTTAAACGTCGACAATCCCGACTAGTTAGGCCTTTGCATCTATAGGTAAGTTTACCGGCATCGGTGGCGTCGTGGTAGGCCATCGGTCTACAGGCTGGTAGGTACTGGGTTCGGATCCCAGTCGAGGCATGGGATTTTTAATCCAGATAACGACTCAAAACCCTGAGTGAGTGCTTCGCAAGGCTCAATGGGTAGGTGTAAACTGGTTCAACAAAGGCCATGGTTTGTGCTATCCTGTCTGTGGGAAGCATTTTCACCCATTAAGTTTATGTGACCATGTGTCTACAATATACCGACGTAGAAGACTGACTTGACTGTATTTTACAGACAGCAAATAAAGTTAGGTTGGGTTTTTATTTTAGGGGGTTATTATTATTTTTATTTTTTATTTTTTTTTGTATTATTTTAATATTATACAAAGTTTGAATGTTCTCTTGCTCTACGTAACCAATATTTTAGCATACAGTCATTATTTGAGAGTACAAAATATAGTTACCACTTAGGGCCTAAAAATGTGTTTTCAAAATGTTACTGAAGCAACTGTAAATTTTGAATTAATGAATGTGGATACAGGTTTTCAGATAGATATCGATAGCATGTTTACTGATTTAATAAAAAATATTTCATGATACAACGGATTTTTTGTTTTAATGTAGACATGTAATTGTGTTCCCAATGTGAACAATATAAAAGCTAGAGCAACCGATATGGTTCAGTAATGAATGAGGGTTGTCTATACAACACATGCTTGGAGGTATCACGTGTTTTTAACTCTCAGAAATCTCTTGAGAATAGTAATAACTTGCACTTTTGTAAAAATGCTTATAAAAATTAGAAAAGGAATTCAGTTCGAATATTTGAGAATACATAATCCTAAAGAATGTTATCGTAATTTCTCCAAATCAAAAGCCTGATGTACATATGTGTAAAGATTTTTAAAATAAATTTTAAAGAAGTAGTTGAAAGCAGGCTAATCCAGATGAGGACTTTATAACTTATGAAAGCTTGTATGAACAATTTGATTGCAAAATAAATTATTATTAAATAACTGACCACCTAGTGTTGAAGCAAAGGACAAAAATGATAGAGATATTCGGGTAAAGTGTGCTAACCCGAGACCTTTTTACCATGTATTTCCATCATTCTACTTGAAAATTTAGTTGTAATCCATGTAAAAATATGCGTAGTGATTCCTTTAGTAGTAATGCTAATGTGAATAAATGCTGTCATCGTTTAATACGGTAAAAAAAAAAATATTAAAAGTCTAACCCCCTACAAAAATGGGAGCACGTACGCCTATGTTAACTGTTAGTTTGGTCTGATGAGTTTGGTGTTTTAAGTGACCCTCCAGTTTGGCTTTCGTTGAGGAATGAGGACAACATTCGTTTATTGTTTCGAGAACGCTTGCTGGTAAGGATAGGCTCTGAATGGTTGTTTCATTGACTATATAAAGACATTTGATTCTGTAAATAAATAAAACGTGTGGGTTAAGCTTTCTAAGATTGGTATTAGATGAAACCTTGTCAGTCATTAAAAGTATAGAAGTCTGTAATATCATGTTACCGTAAATGGATTTTCATTAAAAAAAAAAAATTATAACGATATCGATGCAGGGAGAAATTTTGTCCCCCATATTGTATTCTATTGTATTTATATGTTAATGATCTAGAAAATGAATTTATTTGTAGCTCGTGTTCTGATTATGAGCTAAACAATTTAATATATTTCCTATTATTATAGAGTATGTGCTGATCATGATGATATGGTTATTTTTGCTAAAAGTGTTAAAGTTTTCCGAAACATGTTAAATACTTTGCACGAATATAACACCAAATGGAGCCTCTATATCAGTATTGCAAAACATTATATATTGTAGTGTTCTGAAACGGTGGTATTATAAAATATTATGAGAGGTGGTATTACAGTGGTGTTTTTGCTTGATAGTGTAGACCAGTTCGCTAATTTAGGTTTAACTTTTAATTATAATTGTAAATTTACTCTTATTAAAATCATTACAGACCTAGAACCTTAAAAGAAATATAAAACATTTAATGTTGAATATAAGGATTTTGTATCTCGAGATCTTGATTTATGCCGAGCACTGGAATTCTGCATCAGGACTGTGTGGCCAAAAATACTTGATAATGACAGTTAATATGCTGAGCCTTCGACATAATAAATGGAGACCACATGATAACACATTCTGAGCACCGTTAAAATAAGGCATGTTCTCTACTGGGCCCAACATATTTTCGTATCTCCTAGGTTCAAGGGCCATAACTCTGCAAAAATGGGAATATCGCCATAAAATTCATATTTGATCTGCAATAGTACTTAATAACGCTATACAAAAAAGTCAGCTCAATTTTTCTTCTTCTTCTTCTTCTTCTTCTTCTTCTTCTTCTTCTTCTGCTTTCAATCTATAGTTGATCATGATTTAGATTTGGAGTCCGGTTGTAGTGATAAAAAAACGCTGTCTCTGTCAGGTCTTCTTTGGAACCCCAAAGCTTGACAGCCAGTGTTGCTCCATTCCGCCAGTGCTTTATCCTGAATTCATTGTAGAGGGAGCTGAATTGCAGGATGGGACTGTGGTCCTGTTTGACATGGACATTCATCAGTGTCTGCCAGTTTCAGGCGGTACATATGGGATCTGAGATGGCAGTGACCGGTTCTTAGTCTGAAAATGGTTGTCTCTTGGTATCTCTCCAGATGATGGATTGAATACTTGGTTGTAGCGTGGGGGCATCGGAACTTTCTCTTAAAGTTACATTCTCTGGTTACCATAGTATAACATCATGTACAAATGTGAAATACAAGCTCAAATGCACTTTTTAAAAAAGTTGTGTGTGTTCGCTATGAACGGATATCGTCAAACGTATAAGCTTGATTCGTCGCCTGTGCCGCCATAGTTCGGCAAAGCACAAACGACAGCCTGTTGTCAGTTTCAGTTAGCACGTGCGTTTGCCGATTTCAAATTGTAGGGTTCGTCTGAAAAAATTAAAAGAGAAATCTTGCGCTGTACGAAGAACGTTCGGTTGAGGATACGGTACTAGTCTTTAGTTAAAATCGGTTTGACCGTGACAACGTATTATCGACAGTCGTACCTTCCTATTTCAGAATTGATATTTTATAAAGTGTTAGTAGAACTTTCAAAGTTTAGTAACACATTAATCATGTATATATTTTTAAAATAAAATATACTAAAGTAGACAATGAACGTTTTCTTAATTTTACGTGTTAAAATCGACAAATTCAAATAAATATTATTTCGATTGGAAAGGGTATAGTTCAGGGAGATGGGGGGGGGGGGGGGGGGGGGTAACGACATCAAAGATAAAGCATATTGATTTAATAATCATCCGACCCCATACAACCGTAAATAAAATGTGTTGAGTGCGTCGTTAAATAAAACATCCTATCCTTATTTCCATCTGTTGTTGGATGTCTAACATTTGGTAATTTTGACATATAATCTTAGAGAGGAATCAGGTGCATGTTCAGGGTAAGGGTATTGGAGGTCGAAACCCTTACTTGCCCAAGCTTAAAAAAAAATTTGAAATGTATTTTATTGGGGAGCATAGCCCCATATAAACTTCGCTTAACAGTCTATAACCCCAACTCCGCTGAAATCCCTGCATACGCGCCTTGGAAACCCGCTACATTTTTTTTAACAAGGGATCGTTTATATGTACCATCCCACAGACAGGATATCACATACCATGGTCTTTTTGTATACCCGCCGATGGGGATCGATCCTAGACTGACCGCGCATTTCCAAAAAAAAATACCTTTTTAGGTCTAAGTACTGAATACAAATAACATATAGTCTTGAAAAATGTTACGTAAATCGAACACAGTACCCTCTTCCTCTACCCAGAGCGTTATTACGTAATCAGTACACCCCGTACTCACCGACCCCTGGAAAGGCGTTGTACCATACCTCTATGGATATAAATATGTTTTGGAGATATGAGACGACCCCTCAATCAAGACAGTTAAATTTGTTCAAAATTTGCGAAATCTCACGTGATCTCTTGTTGGGGAATTCTATACTTGTGATAAGCCAATGAAAACCGAGATCAGTACGAGCCCGTCAAAAGTGTTCCACTTTCAAAATCATGGCTGTTTTTGACCTGGATAAGCCAGCGTAGTGAAACCAATGCGGAGTGCGGCGTCATATATGCACCAAACGTAATTGGATTTTCTGTTCTATATGCTTAAATAATAAAAATATTCGAGGGAATGTAGTTTTAATTATGTTTTTTGTTTCTCTGAAGGAGATTGGATGATTTGGCTGTTCCATTGTGCTTCCCTCCTTTTTGCCAGCCTGTCAGCATGTTCATTCCCTGCAATACCACAATGTGCTGGAACCCACTGGACTACAACTTGCATGTGTAGAGAAAGGTCAGCCAGTCCCTGTTGAACTGTTATTACTAGGTTTTCTTCAGGTAAACTGTATGCTCTGAGTGAAGGATTTACAATCTGTCAGGAACACAACATGTTATGGAAGTGGATTCTCCAAATTGATGATTCTGGTGGCTTGAAGAAGGGCATTTGTTTCTGCTCTGAAGTTTGTTAACTGTTTTCCTGATGCGTATGATCTGGAAGTTACTCGTCCATCAGTAAATCTTTCGTGAACACCACTACCAGCTTTCTTCACTGCCTCTTCAGCTGACCAATCTGTGTAGACATGGGTCCACTGTGAGGTGTTTGTACTTGTCTTGAAGCATTTCCCTTGGTACGATATCAGAGTGTGTCTAAGCTATCTGGCAAGATGGTTTATGTTGCTTCGTTTTAAACGTTTTTTGTTCGCTCTTGGGAATTGCTGATGTGCTGGGCGAGATGAAAGCCTCTTTAGTTTCTCGGCTATGATTAAAGAGTTTCTCCTCTCTTCGTGTGTCTAGTGGCAGCAGTCCTGTTGTTTGTTCCAGTGCACTGATTGGAGTGGTTTTCATGCCACCTGTTATAAGGCACATTCCTGTGTTCTGTATCTTTGTCAGTCTGTTGGAGTTTGTCTTTGCAGCAGTTGCCCAGGCTGATGATCCGTACTCCATAGCAGGTCTTACAGCTCCTGTGTACACTTGTAGGATCTTGCCGTTTGCTCCCCATTTGGTGCCTGCCAACTTTTTCATGAGAGAGACTTTTCTTGTGGTTCTGTTCTCAACCTCTTTTATGTATGGGTTCCACGTTAACCGTTTGTCTAGCCTGATTCCGAGATAAGTCGGGGCATTCTCCTGGGGTAACTCTTTTCCACCGATAGTCAACTTGAAGGTTTCCTTTGTAGTAGAGAGAGAGAAACAGGTGGCTACAGTCTTTTGCTGTTTATAGTGACACACCAGTCTGATGCCCATTTGCGGATAGAATTCAAAGCATCTTGCATGCGGATTGTGGCAGTGTTGGCGTTTTCTGCTGCATTCCAGATTGCGAGATCATCAGCATGAAGTGCCCTAGAGACATGCTTGGACAGATTTTCAGTGATGTCATTGATGAAGACTGAAGAGAGTTGGAGATACGACACTACCTTGTGGTACACCTTGCTTGATCTTATGAGGTGGCTCAGACATCCATTCAGTTTTACTTTGGCTGTTCGGTGTTGCAGGCAACTCTTGATCCAGCTGTACATTTTGCTTACTATTCCTGCATTCAGCAGCTTCAGCAGGAGTGCATTCTTCCAGACCTTGTCAAAGGCCTTTGAGAGATCCATGAAGACTGCCATGACTTTTGTCAGCTCAATATCTTGAGGCATTCCGAAAAAAAAGTGTGTGGAAAAACAAATAAGGTGATAACTCGAGATAATACAAAGTTAATACAATTTTTGTTTAGGTTGTATTGAAACAAAATAAAACAAAACAAAAACAGTACTGACAGGTTATCAGACATTTCGGGGGGGGGGGGGGGGGGGGGGAGGGGGGGGGGGGGGGGGGGGGGGGGGGGGGGTGTGTGGGAGAGTGTTTCAGCAAAATGCTGGGGTTTGCTGGGGGGGGTTTTAAAAGTGGAATTCCTTTATTAATACATGCTTTCTATATAAAAATCATCATACTTTACAACACATTTCTTGTTCATACAAGTAGTTTACATCAAAGTTTGATGTGTCGGTCTGTTGATTTTTGCAGAATTATAAAAGTGATGTAGAATAAAATTGTTTAAATGTCATAGTCAAAACATCAACACTCAAAATGTTGGCAGAAAAAATGTCAATAGTCAAAATGTCAACTATTAAAGTGGTACCCAGGTAAAAATGTCAACTTTCAAATGAATAACATAAAACGTCTTTTTGTCTTTTTTTTTCCACTCATAAAAAGATGCAGTTTGGGACTTGGTGACAAACTAACTTCCACATACTTGCCAACAATGACAATAATGGCTAAAGATACTCTTTTTTTTTTTAACGACACCACTAGACCACATTGATTTATTAATCATTGCCTATTGGATGTCAAACAATTGGTAATCTTTACATATAGTGTTAGAGAGGAAACCTGCTACATTTTCCCATTAGTAGCAAGGTATCTTTTGTATGCACCATCCCATAGACAGGATAGCACATACCATGGCCTTTGATATACTAGTACTGGTGCACTGGCTGGAACGAGAATTAGCCCAATGGCCCCACAGACGGGGTGGCTAAATATACAGTAACCGTATCATTTTGGCTAAATATACAGTAACTGTATTATAGGAACCGAGGATTATCCTGTCATCATGTACCTATGTATCAGAAACATTCTACAGTTGCAGCAAACTTAGGACCATATCTTTAATGATTGTTGCAATTTGTAAGTACCCTCTACCTGTACATGTTAAAATACAAAAATATATATGTAAATTATATAAAATTTAATATATACAAGCTTGGTGTGGCAAATCAAGTTTATTACATGGCAATACATTTTTAACAACAGTGGTATAAAAAAATATACAATATATAATACAAACATTTTTATACAAATAATTTAACAAAATATAATTTACAGTGATCATGGCAACTGGACTATCCTTGAATTAAAAAGAGTATATTGGAAATATTTTATTTAACGACACACTCAACACATTTTATTTATGATTATATCGCGTCGGTAAAAGAATATATTGTGCAAATTTATTAAAGAAATTTGGTCACCATAGCAACTGGTAAATCTTTGAACTAAACTGCTATTACTTCAATGGGATATGAATTAAGAGGAGCTGAGCCATTGAAGAACATGGTTGGAAATTTAAAAAGGTCTGGATGTCCAAAACGAGGGAACTCTTCGACAGGGAAGTCTGTTTTACTCCACTGGAATGGCACCTGTTGGTCATAGGTTGGACTTAAAATAGCAATGAAAGACATCCCATTGTTGAACAGTTCGAAAGATGTTAACTGAAAAACAAAAATTAAATTGATTCAGCTTCACAGACATTTCATACCTTCAGCTGGTAAATCAATGAAGATTATGGTGTGTGTGTGTGTGTGTGTGTGTGTGTGTGTGCGTGCGTGTGCATGTGCACATGATGAATTGAAAGAAATTGTCCTTGAGTATTTGACCAAGCCAAATGTACTTTTCTTTCATTTCAATTTTGAGATGGAAATTTCATAGCTGAATGAAAAATATTCCAGATTTTATTTTTAGTGCTTTAGTATTGTATTATTTTATTTTAAATTTCTTTATAAACTTAAATAAGAATTTTAATATAAAATATACAAATACTAGTATTCATAAACATGAAACCTGCTGGATGTATCACAAATCAATTCTGCTGATTAAATAATTTCTCAGTTCCAAACTGAAAATCTTAACCACCTAAAATGGGAAGCAGTGGAGAATAAACCAAACTTCATCTAATTTGTTTGGTGCTTTTCATGTTGAAATGAAAAAATTCACGATTACATATTTTATAGTAGTTGACAATGAAAATAAGATTTCTGATAACACCATTGTCTTCATTATATTAATAAACAATAGTGGAGATTATCTTACAATGAGCTCCTGTCCTGGACAGAGGAGCCGGCGTAAGTCGACACATGTACCCAGGACAGGCGTGTGCTACAACAGCTCGCCCTGAATGAGCACGTTAAGCCCTATGACCTCACATGACCTGATCTACAATGAGTTGTTTTAAAACATATCTAACAAGCAAAAGCAAGTTAGATACATTTTTAAAGGAGTTGTAAGATAAATGGTATCTTAACAGACACATAATTATGTAGTACAAATCCTCAAAAAACAGGTTTAAAATAAATTTAAACGTCTTTTCGAACTCAAACTCATTTACGGCACTTGCACTTACATGTATGTGTCACAATGTAATCACTTTCAGGTTCCCTTATAAAGCTATCAATTTCTATCATGCCTATTTCACAGTACCTGTATTTGAATGGATGGTATGGCTGTAGTGACTGGATCATCACCTACGTGCAGCCAGTCTTTAAATCAGTAATACAATGAATGATGTTCTCACCAACGGGAGTGTAAGAAAAAATATTCTTGCCCACTGGACAGGGTTATCCAGCTTTTGCATGGTGCTAGAAAAATATGCCTGACTCTAGGGCTAGATAAATCTGTCCGACCCGAGGGCTAGACGATTTCTACATACGCGTGACATCATAACTCATGTTTTACGACGATTGATGTCATAACTCATGGTTTTCAAAATTCTGTTTCACGTTGTATCATTGTTTTAAAAATATTTAAACAAATTAATATTTTCAACTTTACATTTATTCATTATTGCATTTATTACAAGTTGTTGCATTTTTATGTTGTTGCATAAGATGGACTTTATTTTTCAGCGTATGATTAAATGAGTTTCATTGTTTGTAGGTGAAATCTTTACGAATTGTTAATCAATAAACAAACCGTACGTAGCTTACAAAATTAATATTTTGTTACTGTAATTAAACTTCGGCCCTCACAAAAAACATTTTGTCCTTCGGGTTGGAATTGCCATATCTATACCTCACAATGGTGATAGATTCTATTATTAACTAAAGTAGAAAGACAAGAGAAAATGTGTTGCCACGATACCTTCATGTCGGTCCCTCCATGTGCCCGATGTCCTAGAGCACCAAACGGGTACGTCCCACTGGCCGGGTTCAGATCACACCTAGCTGAGATTCCGTTCTCGCCACTGTAGGGTGGAGTACAGTTACACCGGGCAAGTGGATCATGCTGGAAGTCATTGTACCTGTTAATAAATAAAACAAGATGAAATTATTTAAAACACTGACAGTCAGTAGGGGACGTTACGTCTACAGACACCTGATGTTATAGTCAGTGGCCTACAGACTAGATGTAATGATAGTATGAGTGTGTGTGTCCGTGTGTGTGTGTGTGAGAGAGTGTGTGCATGTGCATGCGTGTGTGTGTGTGTGTGTGTGTGTATGTGCGTGCAGGTGTGCGTGCGTGCATGCATACCTATGTATGTATGTGGAGAGGCATTTACATAGGCCTACAGCTTGTTTGCCGATCCATTTCATTTATTTTAAATGAATAAATATTGTTTAAAAAAAAATAAACCATATGTATGTGTGTACATGTGTACACTTTAATGTTAAACACCTCAAGATGAAGGCTCCTTTTCTGTAGTCATTTTGATGATCTTTATTGGCAGGTTTAACTATAATCCTATTTTAAGCCAATTTATTCAATTTAGTTCAGATACATATCAGTAGGTTCAAAACATTTTAGAAAAAAAACCCCTCAACTTGCTTGAAGTAATTACTACCTCATTAGTTTCTGCATTGATTTGAGGTCCCCCACTTTGACATGGTCTCGTTTGAAGATCTTGGCACGTGGTGTTCCATCATACGAGAACCAGTCTCCATACTTCTTTACACTCTCAGGTCCTCCGCTGGCATTGAACACTTCAGGGAAATACCTGGTACAAAGAAATCACACTCAGAAATACATAAAACAAAATACACATCCATCATTATTAAGTTAGGGTGGAGTGATATCCTCTCAAGTCATTGCTAAGGTAGATTAATATTCAGGCCCATAGGAACAATGTCTGGAGTAGGGGCCACAGCCTCTAATGGAGGGGTGGGGGAGGGGGCACAAGACCTATTTTAATTTTGATTAATGTAGAGTAGGACCAAAAAACATCTATTTTTCGTTGTCAAAAGAGTAGGCCTGTGCCCCTATCCCCTCCCCCTGTTCCTACAGGCCTGATATTAAGGTGTGAGATTTTCAACAAAAACAACCAATTATGCACGGTTTCTAGAATGTTTATCAAATCCACTAGCCATGGGATCAGTGATTTTCAAAATGTACCAGCCACGATTAAAAATTCACTAATCATACTTTACTTTAAGTTAATACAATTTTACTAAATAATAGTAAAAATCGAATATGTCACCTAAAGAGAGAGATACATGTATATAGCAAAAAACACTAACTTTGGGAGGAGGGCTAGAGGTTGGGGGCAGGCATTCATATTTACAAAATAGACTTAACTGCAACATTTGACCAAAATATTTCACTAGCCATCGGGCATGGTAATGTTACTTATTTACAAGCCCAACATTGAATATTATTAGCCATGGGAGTGGGGCTACCATAATCTAGAAGCCCTGAATTATGGCTCAGTAAGCCTTCTCATAATATTTTATGTCTGTCCTAAACATATTGGTCTAAATAGTACAATCACACGGGTTGCTATTTAAACCATATAACCAGAACAGTTCTATGGGTTTGCACAAACCATCTTTTTTAGCATGTTATATTAAAATTTAAAATGAGTTCTTTGAATTACTGTTGTATTCACACATTATTCAACACTGAAACTGATAAGCAACTTGATTAATATGGAGATCTTTTAATATGAATATATTTTCTCAGGAAACAAGCATGCCTTTCAAAAATGCAACCCCCCCCCCCCCCTCAAAAAAAAAAAAAAAAAGTACACCAGGCAAAAACAATAATCCATGTAGCAAGTTATTTTCTATAAATAAAATTATTACTGTTTCAATAAACATAACAAATAAATAAACTTTCATTGCTGGGATTCGAACCAAAGACCCTCTGTATAAGAGTTCAGTGTTGAGCTAATGAGTTAATACAGAAACTTCCACTAGCTACTGCCAGTTAGAACACTTTATACAAACACTAAGTACCGGTACTACATTTATATTCAATTGCTTTGACCACAGTTTGAAAAAGAATATGATCTTACGCTACATTATAACTTGGAAAGTAGCCCTGCTGTACCAGCACAGATGTGGTATCCCTGAATACAATCAGCCCACTGAAAAATAAATCACACAATATTGTAAAATTATCTGTAAGATAAATTCAACTCTACATGTCTCACATTTCTTTTTAAAAGTTCTATAATAACAATTTAAAACTAAAGTACAATACTGAGTTTCTAGTCTATAATATACATGCAGAAAAGAAACAATTAAGTTTTGAATTTTTGTCAAAAGGTTAACTTCAAAACAAAAAAATCTGCAAAACATTTTGGTTATGGTGCCATACCCGTTTTACCCTGTGGCAGAAACCCTGAGCAGGGGTCTAAATTGGCTGAAATTCTTGCCGGACATTTGGTCCAAAAAGCAACAAATTCTGCCGGACTGAACGAAAGCCTGCTGGACTAAACATGATAATAAAGTATAAACATAAAATAATTAATTGATGGTCCAATGGGACAGCAGAAAAAATCCATTTCCTGGCCCATGGTGATGTTCACCAGCAAAAACCAGTCGGGCCGGCAATATTTCGACCACTGTATAGTATACTCTCATATATAAAATCAGCTATTTCGACCACTGTATAGTATACTCTCATATATAAAATTAGCTATTTCGACCACTGTATAGTATACTCTCATATATAAAATCAGCTATTTCGACCACTGTATAGTATACTCTCAAATATAAAATCAGCTATTTCGACCACTGTATAGTATATTCTCAAATATAAAATCAGCTATTTCGACCACTGTATAGTATACTCTCAAATATAAAATCAGCGTATATTTAATTTTAAGTCATTGAAGATGGGTGGATGGATGGATGGATGGTCCCATTGCATGGGTGTGTGTGGTGGGAGGGGTGATTATCATGCAATGAAAATTTAGTACAAATAATAAAGTAAACACACAATGATAAAAATGCTGGTGCAGAACATTTTTGTCACAGATTTTGTGGTGATAATTCTGAGTGTGTTGCTGCAAATTTCAAGGGATGTGAATGGATAAATTTTGCACAGAAAGAAATGTTTTATTTAACGACGCACTCAACACATTTTATTTACGGTTATATGGCGTCAGACATATGGTTAAGGACCACACAGATTTTGAGAGGAAACCCGCTGTCGCCATTACATGGGCTACTCTTCCAATTGGCAGCAAGGGATCTTTTATTTGTGCTTCCCACAGGCAGGATAGCACAAACCATGGCCTTTGTTGAACCAGTTATGGATCACTGGTCGATGCAAGTGGTTTACACCTACCCATTGAGCCTTGCGGAGCACTCACTCAGGGTCTGGTGTCGGTATCTGGATTAAAAATCCCATGCCTTGACTGGGATCCGAACCCAGTACCTACCAGCCTGTAGACCGATGGCCTGCCACGACGCCACCGATGTCGGTAATTTTGCACAGATGAAGGAAGGAACTGTTTTATTTAACAATGCACTCAACATATTTTATTTTCAGTTATATGGTATTGGACATATGGTTAAGGACCACACAGGTATTGAGAGAGGAGACCCACTGTCGCCACTGCATGGACTACTCTTTTCGATTAGCAGCAAGGGATCTTTTATATGCATCATCCCACAGACAAAATAGCACATACCACGACCTTTGATATACCAGTCGTGGTGCATTGGCTGGAATGAGAAATATCCCAATGGGCCCATCGACGGGGATTGATCCCAAACCGACTGCACATCAAGCGAACATTTTAGCACTGGGCTACATCCCGCCCTTGGACAGATGAATGGATGGATGAGTAGACGGATGGATAAGTGAATGAATGGATTCATGGATCGATGAATGCTTAGGTGGGTGTGTGTTGTGTTAGTAATAAATGTTCCACAACAACATACGGTATTTGTTCGAGCACTGTGAGTGTTCCTGGTTTCAGACTGTTCATGCCACGTTCAAACAGTTTGTAATCCACTATCAGCCACTCATTGTTGTAGCTGAAAGAAATCAAGTCAAATATTATTTACATAAAATACTGCAAAAAGGAAAGAGTGTCTAAATTTTGTTCAGTATCACATCAAGATTTGCTATGCAAGTTTCAGAGATCGCTACACAGTTTTAAGACATTGAACAGTAGCTGCAAATTAATTTTCAATTGCCTAGAAATATTGCTAATCAAGATTTTGAAAACAAAAATGTTCATTAGATTAATGTGCAACAAAGTCAATAAAATTTAAGCACAATTCAATATGATCAGTGTGAACTTGTCAAATGGAAATTCATCCAATCATTTCAACTCCATAGCAACATTACAACTTGTGCTGTGCAACAAAGCCACAAAATGTTTCAACAGAAGGAAGGAAGGAAGGAAATGTTTTATTTAATGACTCACTCAACACATTTTAATTACGGTTATATGGCGTCGGATATATGGTTAAGGACTACACAGATATTGAGGGAGGAAACCCGCTGTCATCACTTCATGACTATTCTTTTTGATTAGCAGCAAGGAATCTTTTATATGCACCATCCCACAGACAAGACAGCACATACCACTGCCTTTGATGTACCAGTCGTGGTGCACTGGCTGGAGCGAGTGTTTCAACAGTTTCACAATACAACTTTATCATACATGTAAGTTATCACATGTTACTGCAAGTTGTATTGTATGAATGTACCTTAAGCAGCACACTTACGTTCCACTGTTGAAGTTGGAGAATGTCGAGGCCCACTGTTCGCCTGTCACTGCCAGTCTGTTAGCCACCTGAGACCGAATTCCTTCAAGCACTGATTGAAACTGTACATACTTCCAACGGTCTGCATTACTGTTTCCTATTGTAGTTTCCAAGGAAACCTAAGGTGAATAAAAGATGAAATTTAAAGTAGTAGCAAAGTGTGTGTGAGAGAGAGAGAAAGAGACAGACAGAGACACACACACACACACACACAGCGAGAGAGAGATAGAGAGAGATGGAGACAGTGTAAATCAGTGAAAAAAGCTGATATATTATATTATATTATATTATATTATATTATATTATATTATTATTCTGATTATGTACACAACCCATTTTTACTCTTGGCATTTGCTGTAAATAAGGGACTTAGTAAAACAAAACAAAAAATTGCATTTTGTGTATTAAAATACATGTAGTTTAATTGTGACACCCTAAAAACATGAAAAACATAGACTAATCTCTATTGTTGCAACTGCTTACCAAGCCTGAGTCAATTTGATAAAAATCATCACCCGACATGAGTGTCCCAGGGTAAGATGAAAATGTCATCGTTGTACCTGGAACACGATCTAGAATGAATAATAAATAGGAGTTGAAATTATTGCTTCTATAGTGGCCAACACATAACTTTTTCTAAATGGCACTTTTAAAACATATGAGTTCCCTTCAATCCCTTGTTATACAATACAATACAATACAATACAATACAATACAATACAATAAAAATACAATACAAATACAAATACAATACAATCTTTAATGCAACCATTGTATGTTTACACTGGTTAAGGGGACAGATTCCCATTAAAAAAGGAAAAGCAAAAATATGAACTAAGGAAGGAAGGAAATGTTTTATTTAACGATGCACTCAACACATTTTATTTACGGTTATATGGCGTCAGACATATGGTTAAGGACCACAGGTATTGAAGGAGGAAACCCACTGTCGCCCCTTCATGGGCTACTCTTTTCGATTGGCAGCAAGGGATCTTTTATATGCACCATCCCATAGGCAGGATAGCACATACCACGGCCTTTGATGTACCAGTCGTGATGCACTGGCTGGAGTGAGAAATAGCCCAATGGGATCGATCCCAAACCGACCGTGCATCATGTGTGCACTTTACCACTGGGCTACGTCTCGCCCCAAAATATGAACTAGATATAATAACAACAGGATGTGGGATTTAGCTCAGTCGGTTGAGTACTCCCTTGAGGCACTTGCATTGCAGGATCGAACCACCTCGGTGCATCCATTCAACTGAATGGGGGTTTTCTCATCTTAACCAGTGCACCACAACTGCTCAAAGGTCAGGGTATGTGCTTTCCACTCTGTAGGAAAGTGCATATAAAAGATCCCTGGCTGCTAATGGAAATTGTAGCTGGTTTCCTCTGATGACTAAGTGTCAGAATTACCAAATGTTTGACATCCATTATCCGATGGTTAATTAATCAATGTGCTCTAGTTGTTTCATTAAACAATTACAAACTCTAACTTTGTTCAGACAGAAATAACATTAATATCTAACAATGAAGAACAAGAATACTGGATACCCTGTTACCAGCTGCCTTACAAGTTTTCTTTATAATCACTAAAAATACTAAATTTAAAACATGGTCCAGACACTTTGTTATTAACAAAATTCTAAGACTTTTTACAAGCATTTTTCAATACCGGACAAAGGCTTCACTAATAATTTGACAGGTTTCAATCCTATCCTATCCAATTATATTTATGTATAGTTAGGCACAAAAACCAGTCTAGCAAGCCACCGCGAGCACTCAGGCCTCCTGAACTTGCCTCTGGTGTAATATCAATACTGGATAGAGAACAGAGGAAAGAAATGTTTTATTTAATGACACACTCAACACATTTTATTTATGTTTATATGGCATCGGACATATGGTCATGGACCACACAGATATTGAGAGAGGAAACCTGCTGTCGCCACTTCATGGACTCCTCTTTTCGATTAGTAGCAAGGGATCTTTTATATGCACAATCCCACAGACAGGACAGCACATACCACAGCCTTTGATATACTGGTTGTGGTACACTGGCTGGAACGAGGATAGAGAACAGAGTAACCGAAAGCCAGACTGACTTAGTCTAATATTAAAAAACAAACAAGACAAATTGTCAAACAAAGACCTCTGGGACATACCTGAATTCTTGCCGTTAACTGTGTAAGGAAAGGTATATTTCTTGAGAATTCTTAACATAGAATTGTATGTGTCCCATGTGTCCTGTGAAACATACAAGTCCTTGTTGCCTGGCAACAGTTTAATGAGGGCTGAGCACGATCCTGAACCTCTGACACGTGTCGATGTTGGTTTATTCAGAGCTGGTTCCAAATCTTCCATGTCTCCGCCAATTTGAAAAACACTGAAATTCACAAAAGTAATATTTCAAGTGGTGTAAATGTCAATAAATACATTAGACATAAGTAACAACATGAAATAGAATAAATAGTATCTAGTATTATTCTTAGATCCATAGACTTGTACCCTCCCTTCCATTTCACGATCATAAATTTTTTAATCTTTTTTTGTTGTTCTATTATAATATTATATAAAAACAAAAATATCCTAAAAATAGGTGATAATTTTAATTAAAAAACATTGCTCTTTTCTTCTCCAGATGTTATCAAACTGTGATTCAGGATGTCCAGAGATAAAAAAAAAAATTAGACAGGGGGTTGGGTTGAGTGTGTGTGCCACAAACCCCACTTTAAATTTCATTCCTAAGCCCCTAATTTTTAAAACTAAATGTTTTAAATAATTAAACTAAAACTAATTTTCACTTATCATCTTTTGAAGAAAATGTAAATATATAATCTTATTTTTAAAGTGTATTTCTAGAGTGCAATTATTATTTGTAGCATTTTCAATTTGTTGTACACACACCCATTGTTATAAATTATCTCCTGTAAGTGTTTCATTGGTGCTTGGGTAAATGAATCTCAACAGATAAAACTTACTACAGTCCAAATATGTCAATGTCCATGTGCGGTGCCTTGGGGTTATTAAAATATCCATCTTGAAGTCCAGCCGTCTGCATGTAGAAAAGCTTCACCTGAAAAACAAACAGATCTTGCTAGAACATTTAATAAAATAATTAAAGTACTTATAATCAGATGATTCAAGTATTTTTTCAATTCAACAATAGAACCATATATCACAAATCACAAATTGGGTTTCTGCAATTCTGAAAGTTTAATAGATAATCTTGTAAAATGTTGTGCTCACCCACAGCATGTGTGTGACATCATTTGAACTTGAGTCTGTATGTGTGTGACATCATTTGAACTTGAGTCTGTATGTGTGTGACGTCATTTGAACTTGAGTCTGTATGTGTGTGACGTCATTTGAACAGAGTCTGTATGTGTGTGACGTCATTTGAACTTGAGTCTGTATGTGTGTGACGTCATTTGAACTTGAGTCTGGACTCTTAACAAGTTTTATAAGCACAGGCCCTGTACCGTATATCTTTATCAGTAAACAACAATGATACTGAATAAGATATCTGTTTTGTACAACAATGGTACTTAATGTGCACTAACATTTTAATACAACAATGGCACTAAATACCATACATTTTTTGTATAAAACAGTGCTATTATGTACCATAATGCAACAGGCCATAATAAAAAAAAATATATATGCTGATCCTAACCTGCTATATTTTTGTTTGTTTTTATTGGCCAAAACCCCCCCCAAATTTTGTCCTTTTGTCAAATATGGATAAAAAAAGAATAAAGACTCTACCTGTTCCCAATACTGGTCATTTTGATGTGCATCAATCTGTGATTTGACCCAGTTGAGGTTCTGTGTGAGAAAGTTGCGGAGTCTCTGACAGAACGGTGTGTAGGGTTCTGGACATGTGTACGCCGTGTTTCTCCAGTGTAGAGATATCAGCTCCTGGGTGAGCTGACCCTCGGCCAGACCCGCAGCATACGCCTGAACATCGTTATCCAGGGCAGGATTTGTCTCAATGTCAAGGTACGCCCAGCTAAAACAACAGCAAAATATTACACCGCAATAAATTACTTTAGTTTTCAAATATTTAAAATTTTGCTTAGGTGATTGTAATAGGCTGGAACAGAGCTGAGAAGGAGAACTCTATTAATGTGCCCATATACCACGAAGGTTTCAGGAACGTCCACCATCGGCCCAACCTCTGGGTATGCCAGTGACTGAATCCAGGGCACAAGAGGGGGAGGCGAAGTTTGAGGTGGGCGGAATTTGGAATACCAAGTTAGAAGTTAGGTCTACAACCTAAAACCAAAATAGAAACTGCATTCTACTCATCTGGAAAAATTAGGGCCCAAAATAAACTGATTGCTAGGCCGAAAACACTTCAAGTGATTGTGACAAACTAAAGTACCTCGGACTGTTTACAAAAAATAAACATAATTTCGATCGCAAGCCAAAAATTTAAAGTCCAACTAAGATGTTGTCTTGAAGTTGAAGAGGTTCCTCGATAAGTCTGAAAAAAGAGTTCACAAAGTGATGGTATTCATCCTCTCCAAGCATAATCCTTAGCATCCGGTGGAGTGTATGGTTTGACATGGTGTTGAGAGTTGAGAGCTACAAGTTTGCAACTTTTAGTGACAGTGTGAATATGTAGGGGTGGAGTGTTCTCGCTGGTCCATTTATGTGTATTGGAACCCATGCTTATGAGACTTTGGAATCTAAGAGTGTGAGAAAAATCATCTACAAAAGGATAAGTGCCCAAAGTATTTTATAGTTCACTCAGTTTTATCATTTTAGTACAATCATTTTAAAAATACAATTCACTGCATTTTATTTTTGTACCAACACGTCACTCCTATCAACTGATATATATTAAGTCACAAGAAGGAATGCATGCAGTGTTTTACATATTATTTCACACCAGTGTAAGATATTGCTCATGTCATAACAATCACTCAATATCTAACAAGTGTAATATTGGCGTGACGTAGATCACTTGCTGACCCAATTTATAGAAAAATAAATGTAGTAGGTATCGACATCTGCTTACTTCTGCATTGCAGCTTGTTTGCAGTTGGTTTGTAATAAATAAAATACTAAACTAGCTTGCCTGTCATACCATTTTTATGAAACTCATGAACAGTGTTGGTATCTGACGAGCGAAAGCGAGTCAGATACGAAACCTGTTCACTCATTTCAGAAAAATGGTACGACAGGCAAGCTTGTTTTGTATTCTATATTTATGTGATGGCAAAAATTACAGAATGACATAATGAACAGGTAGGGGCAGGATCAAGCTTAGTCAGTAGAGTGCTCGCCGGAGGTGCTCGAGTTGTTACAGGATCAAACCACCTCAGTGGACCCATTCTCTGATTGGTTTTTTTCCCATCCCAACCAGTGTCCTATGACTTGTATATCAAAGGCTAGACTAAATGTTTTATAAGTGCAGGGTCTGATAAGCTGTTATCTTGTGAGACCTCAATATTTCCAGCCTACAAATTATCCTATGATGAGGGAGGGATACAATGTTTCAGAAATGGTGCCCACAAAAAGTACATTAATTAACATTAACAATATGGCAATCTTTCCCTGAAATAACTAGACTGAATCTTTCTGTCTCTGTAAAGCTACATTTCATATTTTATATTGATTTTTTAATTATTTGTCTATTTTATATTTATATCTTATGTTACACTATTAGAGCAGTTTTTAATAAATGAAATCATACGTTACTTAGATTTTCTTGTTTAGATTATACAATTACGTACATCCAAAGTATTTCTGGTCATCCTGGTGTTTTTGATATCACAAAATGCAATTGTCCTATGAATTTTTAAAAACACATGTGTGTCTGAGAAGTAACAGTTATGGAGTAGAGTTTTAGTCTATTTTTAAGGTTATTTCACCGTTTTTCAACATCACAGACTCTTATTTCACTTTATTATAAGATTATCCAGATGTGTTACAGCTAGGTTTGTAGATTAACTAAACTTTGTGTCCATTTTTACTGATTGATACTAGAGTCTGACTCTGTAAAGCTACAAATCGTATATATATATTATTTGTCTATTTTATATCAATTTTTATTACCCACATAGTTCAGGATATTCAGGGAAATATAACCAGTGTCATAAGGATTTCATGTGCACAACGACTAACATAATTTTTGGAAGCGATGTCATAACTTAATGTGGCCTCCCCTGTCTTAGCTCTGTGTAAACACTTACTAAAATGCCGTCATTTCGGAAAATGCTGTCGTTTCATCATCTTTTTCTAGTTACGTTTGAAACGTTATGACATGGTCCTAGCTTGTTATTCATAAAAATAATATTATGGATAATATGGATAATAAAGAAATTAATACACTTGTATGAATCGTACTGATTTTACAAAACTTGTATCAGGATTAATGTATTACCCTCACTCTCGCTCGGGTAATACAAGAATCCTAAGTAGTAACACTTCAAGTCACTTGTTTTATAAAATCAGTATGATACACAAGCTTGTATAATAATCTCTGTATATCATATTTAACTTTATAAAATAAAATATAAATATAAAATAGGCAAATAAAAAAAAAAAAAAAAAATTTAATCAAGTTTATTTGTTTATTTTATATATTATGTTAAAAAAAAAAAAATGTTACAATATAAATATAAAATAGACAAATAATTTAAAAAATAAAGTTACAGACAGAAATATTTTATCTATGAAACGCCAAGCCAATAAAGTTCAACTGACAAAATCTATTCCTATGAATGATAAATAATGGATTTCTGCATCGATGTAAAGGTATTTGATGTCAAACATAGGATTGTTGTGGTATTAGAGCGGACATCTTTGCCAACATTTTGGTTGTCGGGAATTGTTAAAAAAATACATAGCTTGGTTTCTGACTGTAATGAGAGCGTAGGCAATTTATGTCCAAATGTCCGTCTAGCTCTCTTACAGTCAAGAGTACTCGGGCTAGTGTAAAGAAAGAAAAAGGGAAAAGAAAGAAACAAAACTAAAGCGGAACTACATGTATAAAAACTGTAGTGTAGTGTAGTGTAACCTTACGTGATACTTTAAAGTTTAAAATTAAAGCTGGCTTGAAACTATTTTTATAATATCGTCATAGCCGCGCCAGAAGCTTGAAAACATACCCAGTCTGGTTGATGTTATTGTTGAACGCCGCTTTTGCTGCCCAGTTCGAAACTGGATGATTAGTTAACTGAAATATCTGACGTTGTTCATCATATGCGACGGTAATTGTTTTCTCATTTGGCAAAGACACGACATAAGAAAATAAAAAGAACAGAACAATGATGACCGTCATTTTGAAATCATGTGACAATGTACGTATCACGTGTTAAACATTTTTTGACACTTACTAGACTTAGCTTTACACAAATACGAACTCGAGCATGTGTCAGTATTTTGGTAAATGAAACACGGACGATGTATTTAAAACTGCAGTAGACTGATAAAGTGATAAGACTTCATGTTCTGTCAAACATTAGCCACACTTAGGCCTATATAGAGGATAATAAACGAGTTACCAGTTATTATGAAATTTATTTCACGAGGGACATAAATTTCATAATAACTGGTACTGAGTTTGTTATTCTATTTATTACCCCATCTATTTGGGGTTTTTTTTTGGTTTTTTTAAAACCTTTATTTTCGATATAGCCTACATCGGCTACACGTCCATGTATATAGGCCTAGAAACAACGTAAACTACTTCACTGTTCTGGGTATTGCTTTAACTTTGTATTTTATTCACAGTTCACAGATAATTTTCAAAAGCCAAAGTTCTATATATTCTGTAAACAAAAAATATATAATGAATTGCATTAAACTACCATTTTATTACAAGTTTAACACTGGAACCAGAAAGACGCAAACGCTTTAAACTACCATTTTATTACAAGTTTAACACTAGAACCAGAAAGACGCAAACGCTTTAAACTACGTGACGTCATTGTGTGTGCTTTGCCAAATCGTGATGACGTCATATTTAGTACCGGCAAGGTGATTGGTTTGTTGTCGTCAAATCGTCCAATAGTAGTGTACGTTAAACCAATGCATGATAATTTCTTTTTTCCCCCCGTTATGAGTGCCTGCTTGGATAATAAATTAACTATTATATACCAACTGACTGGTGTTTATTATTTTGTTTATTTAAGGTAAACAGTGGCGGTTCTACGGGGCCCTGGGAACGTTCATACCTTTGGCGGCCCCTAAATATATTTTCTGGTTCCGTCACTGGTTAGGATTTACTTTGGGTGGGGTGGATCCGCCAATGGCGACGTCAAGAGGTTGAACCCGCCAGGATGGGCGTGCCTGAACCTTAAGTGGATAGGGGTACGTTAAGATTCCCACCACCACCACCATAAAATACATTTGTTAGTCACACGATCATTCTACCGAATATAGCATCTTTAAAACAAAACAAAATAACTACAAACACAGTTTTAACATATATGTTTATTTTTATTAATAATAATATACACATATTTTTTTACAATCCAATATACACAAAACAAAAACACTTGAAACATAAGAAGATTATAAGCACAGGATAGCTGCCATATATAACATATGGAGGTTAATACAATTAACAATGTTTGTCTACCCCAGTCCATTCCTTTAATGGAGTCTTCTAAGTTTCACTTTGATCTCACTAAATTATTTTCCCCCAACCTGATTGAAATCTGATCTTACTATCCACTTTTCATGTCTCTGTTGGTAGATCTGAAATAAACCCATGTATCAAGATGACATTCAGTAGTGAACAGTCATTTCAAATGTTTTAAGTTCATATCAGCAATGTTTTGATTGGTCAAATGAAAGGTCAACTGATAATAAGGTAACACTGTTTTTTCTTGGATCTAGTGCAGATAAGCACTATTTAAATAATACATCTGCCTTAAGATTGTCTAGTTTTGATATGTATACAAAATCTCATTTGTAAATAAGATATTGGAAAGTCTTCCTTGATGATCTATCATGCTTCTTTTAACATATTCAGAATTTTAGTTGGGTTGATTTTGGTAAACAATTAGTTTAAAAAGAAAATTACACATGATTAAGTCCAATTACTAACTTTTACCGTGTGAGGTTAAGTGAACTCAGGGATTTTGAATTCTAAACAAATACATTATCAAGTGGTCCATCAATGTTATGCTGCTGGAAAATGGTCCATTTCTAATCACCGGTACCATATATAGACAATACTACAAGAGTGGCCATTAGTCTTAGATACTAATAAGTTGCAGTGGTGGATCAAAAAAATCCATTTACAGGGGAAGGGGTGGGGGAAGGGGTGGGGGGAGGGAGTGACATGAGGTGGAAACTGTGGAATGCCAAGGGAACTTTGGGGGAGGTTTGGAGGGGGATCATAAAAATAAAAAAAAAATAATATATAATAAAATTATAACTATCAAAAAATTTAGGAGGGGATCCCCCCCCCCCCCCCCCCCCGATCTGCCTCTGAGTTGTTTTAAAACACATCTAAAGAGCAAAAGCAAGTTGGATACATTTTTAAATGAGTTGTAAGATAAATGATATCCAACAGTTATACCAGTTGTGAGACACTGGTTAGAACTGGAAATAATCCAGTGGGTTATATCCTATGAACCACAACATCTTGAAAGCTCAAGAAAGAGATATGTATTTCCTAATATCAGTGATGTAAAAATACATTTATTAATAAACAGTACAATAGTATTCCATATCCCCATGCTAAATATTTCCTTTTATAAACTTGGATCTTTGAGAAACTGCTAGAATGGTTTTAAATCCATTAGATGGATTATCAAAGTAACAATACCACTGATATGATAATCCACACACATACACACATGTAACAATCTGTATTTTTGGTCAACAGCTAGACTGGATTAATAAGACCACTTTTTTAAATTTTCTTTTCAAAATAATTTCTATACATAAAAATCCCAACACACATGGATTATTAAATTAATATTTTGCGACTGCTATAATACATTATGTACATATACACAACAACAGCTGGACTCCAAGTAAAGTGGGTAATTAAGGAAGCTTAAAATTAAAGATGCAATCTCTTTTCATATTTCAAAAAGAATGTCTCCATTTAAAATGTAAAATACAATCAAAACTAGTAGTAAAAGTTAGTTGTTTTTTTGCTCTCGGTGCAGGCTTTCTGTCAGAAACTAATTTTAGGGTAGGTAACAAAAACATAACAGATCATAAGTGCCCCTTACAGGTGGTTATGGAAATTTCAAAAAAAAAAATTCGACACTGCTTTTCATGTACTTTGACAGTTTTCTTACTATAATTAATACTTTAATTATAAAAATATATCCATTAATTTCCAAGATTTTACATACGCAATTTGACCCTTTGTACTTTGTCAGAAACCCTGTAATGTATATCGTATGGTGAAAGTCTTGACATGAAAAAGATGTCTTCCACCATGTTTTAATACACTGAAACATTTTGAGTGTTATGTGAGTTAAATAATTACATCTATAAGATGTATATTAAAAAAGGAGGCATTTCAAGGGAAGAAAAAAATTATGATCTATTTTTGATAGTTATTATAATAAACTACTGTAAACCATGACATATTTTGTGTTGTTAGCACTCAACATAAAGTTGCAAAATTTATGTGCACAAAAATTGATTAGCAACTACTGTTTAGTTTTAAAATTGTGTAGCGATCTCTGAAGCTTGCGTAGTGAATCGTGGCAATATATTGAACAAAATGTATCTCTAGTCAATTAAAAACGGACTAGCAACTACATTATGTTTTAAAATTGTGTAGTAATCTCTGAAGCTTGCGTAGTGAATCGTGGCAATATATTGAACAAAATGTATCTCTAGTCAATTAAAAACTGACTAGCAATTACATTATGTTTTAAAATTGTGTAGTAATCTCTGAAGCTTGCGTAAAGAATTGCGATGCAACACTGAACAAAATGTTGCCTGTTAACCATGCTTTAATAAAATAACATTTTGCAAGTGTATCCAAAATATTTACATCATATACCAGAATGATGTCTCTACACACGGGGACCAAAACATAAGTGGAAATGTGGTCATGGTATGCACTTTCAGATAACTTTAACCAAATTTTGACATCCGAAAATCATCATTCTAAAAACTAATTGTACACAATATTTTAATATGGTTATAAAAAGAACTAACTAAATAATGCATTTGTAGCTTCACTTTGTGGCTTGTGAAAATCCCATGATTTTAAAGTATGTATCATATAATATGGTAATGATTTGTTTACATATACAACCTGTCTTAACTAGATCATCTTGGGATCTCAACATTTATCTGGTTTAGAGAGAGATCTGGTATTCCAGTCACCATTTTAGACCATATTCATGTCGGGGGGGGAAAAAAGTCGGAAATTAGAACTGGTTGAATCATTCCGTTATATCCCAAAACAAGAACTTGTATTACACTAATAAACATATGCAAAATTTAAAGTCACTACATGTGTTGTTTGTATTGCATGTGTGTATATGTGCAATTTTGTGTTAGAATAATCAACTGTATATGATTACCTTATGGGGAGAAGGTGTGTGTGTGATAAATTATAAATTCATCTGGTTGTAAAAGTAATAAAACTGTTTTAATAAATTTTTATGGTGGCTTATTGAAAGTTAACTCTTTTTTTATAACTATCACACCACTATGAGAATACAATTGATAACAATGAAGCAATGCAAAATGTATTTTTAATTAATCTGTTGTTGTAAAGTGTGAGTCTTGATCACCAAAATTGCATCTATTCTCATGGTTCAATACCCAGTCATCATTATGACATGTTTATTCAGCTGAAGTTCACTTTTATTTATAGTAGTTCAGTTTTTTCCATGTTAGCTTATCAAGCATCTAACGTTCTCATCCAAAAAGTCCATCCGGTTTCTGGAATGGACATTTTCCAGTTTATTCAGAGTTTTACTACTAAATTGGGGCTTATTTTAACACAAATCCGGTTTATACTGCTTCCACAGTACATGTATTCATATATCCAAGCAGATAAATGTAATATTACTGCATACACCATACGCTCCATATCCTGCCTTTATACATAATGCAAAATAATCCATATACACATCAAATCGGTTTGAGTAATCTGTACAATCAAAACTTAGTTAACACAAAGACAATACTGTCAACAACAAAACAAACTATAACAAAAAACAACAAAATAATTTTTTTTTTTTAAAAACCCCGACTTCTTAAATTACTTCCAAACAAAAATCAGGTAATAGGTAACAACAATATTAGAAAATAATACAAACCCCTCACTTCCAAAATGAAATACACCCTCCCTCACCTCCCACCCCTACCCCACCCCAGTAAATGTACCTTGAGGAAGAAATGGTTAATGACACATCAATCTACTACAGCAAAATAGTCGAACCCTTGATAACGAATATGCATAAATAATATTTGTTACAATCCCAACATTCTGACATAATCTCTTTTCAATTTTTTTTATCCTACCGGTATTTGATTTAAAACATCAGTCTAAAAACACTCAAACATGGCAAATGTTTCTCTTTGATTCAGTTTTTATTTCAGAAGGGTTGAAGTTTAATATCAAGCAAAAGCTATAAATTTGACCAAACAATGGCAAAAATACGAGGTAGCACTATAGTAAATATCAGTGGGTACATGCAAAGCAAGCTTTGAAAATAGAGATTCAAATATGCAATGCCAAAAAACTGTTGGAATTCAATTTAACTACTGTAAAAAAGTTGGTTCACAAACATAAACATTAAATTTCAAACTGACAAAAACATTCAATTATTCAGGCACAAGATTAACATAAGTAAAATTAAAAAGAAATGATAGAGTGCACTATTATGTACACATATAATTAGTGTTCAAATGGAATTAATCTTTAAAAGAATGGTTTACAATATCAGACATTTGACAGAGATTTTAAATCTGGACAGGACACTCTTTGAATACAATCTGCTAATACATATGGCACAAAAATAATACATTAAATTTCATCTTTAAAAAATACATGTTGGCTGCACTTTTAGTTTTAAAACATATTTTGAAAGAGAATTTGAAAAATTAATTTCTTGGATTATTTCAACACTAATGTTTGCTCTTATCTATCTGGCTAACAAATATCTGTATAAAATAAACTGGTATTGTATAAAATATTCTGAGACATTGGAAAAGACACTATCAAAATAGCACAATAACACTGATTAAGCAACCAGCCACATTTATACAGCTGGTTGAAAATTAAAACCTGTCAAATCATTTCAAATTCATATTGCAATAAATACTGCTACTAAGGGGAAATTGTCTGAAATGTCTGAATTGTCTGAAATGTCCATAAAATCTGAAGTAGTTTGACTAGAAGCATTGAAAAAAACAGAAGAAGAAAAATTTGACACGGATGAACATTGTTTAACAAATACTAAATATTACTACAGTACATTGAAAAAGTTGGGTAGCATTAATTTTTAACAAATCAATAAAACAAAATGAGTAACAGGGTAACAACAATTTTTTTTTACACTTTCATAATTAAAATGATATCCCAGTACCAAGTAATCACATACATAATACATGTATAATCAAACTGTTTGATCAAATACTAAAATGTTTGATTCAATACTAAAGGAAAATATAGCTCATTTAAAAAAAAAGGTGTTTTAAGGACTCCCTGAATATAAAAAATATCTCAATGAGCTTTCATAATTTAAAGCTATAAGGGTGCTCTTTCTACAAAGACAAAAACTGAGTTTCCTTCTTGAAATATAAACTCGTTATTTATTTCACATTGCATTATCACTTTAAAATTTGTCGATTCCCCAACACAAAATTATCTGATCTAACTGGAAATATTTTAATGATTCAACGGGATGCAGTTTTAAAATGCAGTTACAAAAACACAATATCACAATATTGCAATTATAACACACATAATGGTCAAAATAAAACTTTTGATAAAGATTGGAACAACCATAAGCACACCAGATGTACAAAAATACATAATCCAAGCATAAACATCCAAGTCTGACTATGAATTTTTATCATGGAGTGTATAATCACTTCTTCATCCAAGGACATGTTGCTTTGTTATAAATGAATAAGTCACATTTTCAATTCTTTAAGGATTTATATTTCTCTTGGTTCTGAAATAAATTTAGCAACTTCGTTCTCGGAGATGAAAAATTAACTTGTCCCTCTAGAATGGGGTGACATTTCTCTCTAGGAAGGAACAACTTCTTTAGGATATAGAAGGAACTTGTTGAATGGAGGAGCAGCTTATTCCTTTAGGATGACAAAGCAACTTCAACATCAAGGTTTAGTGCTTATAAAACTTTTAGAGTTTAGACTCAAGACTAATAAGAGTCTGAGACTAACACCATGGCAATGCCAGACAAATTGTTTGGGTGTCACATCAATAGAGATTAGTCAAGACTCAACACCATGGCAACGGGATGGACCAAGGACTCAAAGCTTTTGACTCTCTATATGATAAAAAGAGTCTAAAGGATAAAAAAAAAAACACACCACAAAATGACATTCATATACAAGTCAAAGCAAGTTAAAACAATTGCATCTATTTATATAGTTTCTTTTTCTAGGAAATCCTGCTTATGTAACACTGCTTACAGATGATGCATTGTAACTATGATTACATAATTGTATAAAATGTTCATAATAGGTGGAGAAAAATCCCTCAAGCAAAGCAACCTGGACTTTTTAAATTTTTGTCGAAAAGGCGAGCAAAAATTTATAGAACAAACAATTATACTTGGTGTTGCCTAATAAAAAATGTAAAAAAACAACAGCAACAATGCTTGTGCAGGCTTTTAGAAAAATATGTGCATCTTTTTTAAGGACAAGTGAAATTTCTAATTGTATCCAAGTCCATTTAATATTTACAAACACGAGTATTTCTTCAAATGTCCCAAATGGGCTGTGGATTATGATGAAGCCTTGTGTCTCCCCCGGCAACTAGGTCACAGTAGAGTTCTTCTTCAGGTCTTTGTACTTGAGAAACTCCTTCATACGCAGTGGAATATTAAGGTAATCGACAAGCTGTGTGGTCAGATGTTTACGGATGTTTGTTCGACAGAGATGCTGTAAGCTGTTTATGGTTGTCGGACTCGAGTAGAAATCAACAGTTCCATCTCGACCGCTGAAAGGCAGATAAACAAATGCAAGAATTTTGACAATAATTATTTAAGGGACAAAGTATTGCATGTGACTTTATTTTATATAGAACATATAAAATATAGATGCAGCAACACACATATAATATGGAACAAAATGTAATGAATTAATAAATTAATAAACTAATTTAATTAATTATACTAGTAGCTTGTTTAACTTTGTATGAAATTAATTTTGTTAGTAACATCAACACTAAGACTAACTACAAGTAATTTTTTTTTTAATTATGATTTTATCGAATTCAATTTAATGATTTTTTTTTCTCTATATGATATCAGTTTAAGCCATTCATACTGTATTTAGATTCATTGTTTGACGTTCCTGAACGACTGATATAATAAGTTTAATTTTAAAGTCACAGACCCTACTTTCTTAAAAAGAAGTTGTAAGCAATATGTAACTGATAAAAAAGCTGTAACCATGAAAACTATCTTCACTGTTACGTCTCTTTAGATTTTTCAACAGAATCAAAATTAATTCTGTACAAGAGATCAAGCATTGTTTTTTACTCACCCTACTGCAATCATAGCGCCATCTGGTGAGTACTTGCAGCAAAGGGCATTGTGATTTTCAGCTATCGATTCCGGATCACCGTCATGCCAGAGACTCCAAAATCTCACATACCTAGACAGAATAAATAAAATAACAATTGCATTTATTTTCAATACATGTAATCTAAATTTGCTACATGTAAAAGCAGTATAATGTCAATTCAAGGCAAGACTATGTAGTAAGTGCCAGTATTAAAACTCAAGTTAGGCTGACCCATTACAGTAGCTTGGCACTACTGGTACAAGTTCCCACACAGGTCCCTTTTGTGCAATCCATATACAGCTTGATTTAGAGTATGGGACTTCCTACGGCTTATTTGATTGGCTAAACATACCAACAGTATCAGAAGTTCTATTCCTAACTTTATCTGTGTGCTTGGTCCACTTGTGTATTTAACATTTCTTTAAATTTATATAGCTTCAGCATAACTCTGAATTAAAAATGAACATGTGATGTTTTTTTAAACAATTTTTTAAAATTATTAATATACTTTAATGCATTATACTTAATAAACAAGGTGAAGCCACTCCTACATATTACTGTAACTTAGTTCAGGATATAAGACTTTTATTCAAATCAATAAATAAATAACATAAACAGAAAGGACATCTGGGCATGTGTCTAGATCCAATGCTTTAATAAAAAAAATTGGCCAAAATAAATAACACAGCATTCACTTCTAATAAATACGAAGCCTGGTCTAAACAAAATTTATTAAGCAAGGATTATAAAAATAATCAACCCCATCATTTGTACTGATATTTGAACATACCCATCATCAGCCACAGTGACAACATGAGTTGTGTTACAACTAAACGAAACACTCCGCACGAAGTGGTCATTCGCTCCACTTGCATAGATCAGTCGGGGTGGAGGGAATAAATGGCTGAAAGAAAAGACCACAAGCATTAGAAAAATTCAACTAGATAACACATACCCAATTACTGTTAATGAATATTTAATAGTAAAACATAGCATATGAATTTTGGAAAAGCAAAATTGCTTTTTGTTTGTTACTTCTAAATTGTGCACCAGTAATGAATGGCAACACTCAACCTAAAATGACCACAGCAACGTTTTATTACTGATGGACATGAAAAAACATATTGTGATTTTCTATCATATATTTAGTATTGTGCAGACATCTGTGTAATTTGTATTGTAATTCCTGACACAAATACACTTCTTCTTTTCTTTTTTTTAAAGTTCAATGGATATGACCAAAAATGGCTACTCTTAACAAACTGTAGAACCAGGGCTGGCTCTGCCACTCGCCAAATTCGCCAATTGCAAATTTTAGGAACAACTGGCCAACTATTTTCATTTGGTGAAAAAAATTCATGTAATAATTGGTCTTTTGTTGGAAAATAACTCTGGGTTTTGCATTTTTCAAGATAATTTGGTGAAATGTTTTGCTCACCCAGAGCTAGCCCTGAGAACATTGACTAGAAAAAGAAGCAAAGAGTACATGAGTAGGTCGCAGTGACCTAGTTATGCTAAGCAACATAAATCCATCCCAAGTTGTACTTTCATGCAAGGTTTTATGATCCTATATGAATTGCAAAGAAAAATATGCTCTGGAAACAAAAACTTTACAGACGGATGCATGGACAGACAGGTGAATGAATGTATGGATGGACAGCAATCCTGTCCTGGACGGAGGAGCCGCCCGAGGCTGGCACCTATGCCCATGACATGCATGCGCTAAAAAAGCTTGCTCTGAATGTGCACGTTAATCCCTATACCATACCATACAACTAACAGCAATTAATCCTATATCGCTTGTCCATCAGGCAAGTGCTTTACCAATAGGCCCTTCAATATTGGTTGGACAGCCCATTGTTCCACCAAGGGGAATCAACCCTACAATCCATCACACTTCTGGTGAGTGCTCTACCATGTATAGTCCATCCCACAGGGAACGCCTTTTTTCATACTATGGAATTTACTACAAATTATTTATTTATGAGCCTATAGATTGGTAAATTGCACATAAAAATAGTGGGTTTTTTTTGTTATTTTCAGAACACTTTTACTTTTCTTCTTACATCGAACTAAACTGATTTTTTTTTTTTTCAAAAACATTTTTATAGAATGATGGGATGGACTATAGCTATCTCTCACACCATCTAATAACATGACTTGTAATAAAGAACACACACTTACTGTAAATCACAAATAGCATCACCGGTATCCGTGTCCCAAATTATCACCCTGGTGTCATACGAGGCTGTGGCTAGCAGCGCCCCATCTTTGGAGAAATCACAGCTCACAACATTATGATGATGGCCCACCAGCTTGCGTGGTTCATTTGAAAAACTCTCAACATCCTTTGCATCATACAGCATTACCTGAAACATAAGAAAACCACATTAAGAAGTCCAATGAGATGAGTATGATATAAGTTTTTTGATAATGAAAAGGTACTTGTTATTTTGCTAATTAAGACACAAGTTTTAAAAGCACTGTAATTTTCCTCAAGACCAATTTGGGACCTTCATGAAAAACAAACTGTTGAATGCAGTGAAGGATTCTTGTAAAATAGATGTTGTTTTATTAGTGTTAACAACTTCCCCTAAAATGTGTTTTTATAACTGTTACAGCAATCAACAATTTGCACTACTGTTTTATTAAAAAATCTCACAAAAATAAAGTTACAAAAACCCCACCAAAAAGCTAAAAACAACAACACAAATAGTTATTTCAAAATACATCTTGTTTGTAAAATTAGAAATGATGCTTTAATTTGATTTTTATTTTTGACCAAATTCAATTCAATTTGCCTAGATATATTTTTAAACAATATTTACAAAACAGCTAAAATTCAGTCTAAATCTACAATGGGATATTAAATATTTAAACATTAACATATGCAAACTTAAAATAATATTGGCCCCCCCCCCCCCCCCCCCCCCAAATATATAGTAAACAAAATTTTAATGGTAAAATTCACATCTTTAAACCTGGAAAAATCACTTTTTAAATATCGTAATTTTTTTGGTCAGTATTTATGTTTATTGCATTTCTTGTTACTATTTGCTATTCAGCAGTGATGTTTTGCAAATTTTTTCAATTTATTACAAATACAAATAATTTTTACTAAGTTAAAACTCAACTCCATTACACTCACAACATTGATAATGTGGAAGATGTACATAATAATTAGATATATTTCAATTTATAGTCTAAATACAGTTTATTTAATAAACTTAAAAGTAACTATTAAAATTTAATGGTGTGCTTATTCGCACTGAAATTTACTAATTAAGTCCGAGTTCAAATATGTAGCAGGTGTTGTTCATTTCCTTTTGAATGTTATTCCATTAAGTGTCAATTTTGAATTAAAAATATTATTATTGGGAAGCATATCAAACAATTATGACCACTGAATGTCATGTTTTATTATTATATTCAAATAATTAGTACATTGTGATATTTATGAAACTGTACTGGTATTATGAGCAGATAATTCATAATAGTATTGACTGAATAATTTATTTTCTTATTTGTATAATAAGATGTGTTTATACACATACACCAGGTTACCATTTACTACCCCAAGTACAAATTACAAACAGTACTTAGAACGGCTGTGTCTACAGTATCTAACAGGCTATTAATAGCACATGTTTAAGCCTACAGTATCCAAGGTTCCCACTAAGTGAGCTCTGTGCAGAGCTATTAATAACTCATCCCTGGGACATCTTAGTGGAGCCTGTATCACGATTGGTTGCCAGTCACGTGACTGGGCAGTTTCATGGTTTTCTAAGGGTCGGTGCTTGTTACTTTGGGCGTTGTTTTGGAAATCCACCATCCTCCCCAACCAGCCTCCCAATAAACAGTAGTTGTGGTTACTTCTTTGTAAATTATAGTCAATGCAGGTTCCTATGTATTAGATATTGTTCTTACTATATATTCATGTTCATATTTTAGTTTTATGACTGGAGTTATGTCAGCATTGGGTCATCAAGGTGTTGTAGTATAAAAGTATAATTATTGTGGCTAGATCTTAGCCTATCTTTCACATACTTAAAAATATTGTGTTTTACCACCAAGATTCAGTCACATATACAATGTATATATTATTGCGGGTTTATATACTCTTCAAAAAAAGAAACGCAAAAGGGTACAAATGGGTTATAACTCCGATTTTATGTTTCCTACCGGTTCATGCTTTGTGAATATAAGGTCATTGCATGTCCCAAACACATTCCCACGGTTACATTCGATAAAACGCAGCTACTGTAAAATAAAGTTTCAAAATGTGAATATTCGCAAAAACGCAGCCACGTGCAAACCATGTCACCACTGCACGTGCGTTGTCTGCACATGCAACATGAACACTGACAGTATAAAAGTGCAGGGTGTTCGCTTGCCTGGCCTCTGTATCTGGCCGACAGTTGACAGTCCAGGACATGCCACGTCTCAGTGAACCGCAGAGAAACAATGCCATCGGCCGACTAGACGCAGGCGAATCCAGAACGGCCGTTGCCAGGGCATTCCATGTGTCCCCAAGCACCATCTCCAGACTGTGGGACCGTTACCAGCAACATGGATCAACACGTGACCTCCCTAGATCCGGTCGACCACGGGTCACTACCCCCGGGCAGGACCGTTACATCCGGGTACGCCACCTTCGGGAACGATTGACTACTGCCACCTCCACAGCCGCAGCAATACCAGGTTTGCGCAGGATATCCGACCAGACCGTACGGAACCGCCTACGTGAGGTAGGAATTCGTGCCAGACGTCCAGTTCGAGGTGTCATCTTAACACCACAACACCGTCGACTCCGACTGCAGTGGTGCCAGATTCATCGACAATGGCCTCAACTGCGATGGAGACAGGTGTGGTTCAGTGACGAGTCCCGATTTCTGCTCCGACGTCATGATGGAAGATGTCGCGTGTATAGGCGTCGTGGTGAACGTTATGCGGCAAACTGCGTGCAGGAAGTGGACAGATTCGGCGGGGGTAGTGTCATGGTGTGGGCAGCCATCTCACACACTGGCAGAACTGACCTGGTCCACGTGCAGGGCAACCTGAATGCACAGGGCTACATTGACCAGATCCTCCGGCCACACATCGTTCCAGTTATGGCCAACGCCAACGCAGTGTTCCAACATGACAACGCCAGGCCTCACACAGCACGTCTCACAACGGCTTTCCTACAGAACAACAACATTAATGTCCTTCCTTGGCCATCGATATCACCGGATTTGAACCCAATTGAGCATCTATGGGACGAGTTGGACCGACGCCTCCGACAGCGACAACCACAGCCCCAGACCCTGCCCGAGCTGGCAGCAGCCTTGCAGGCCGAGTGGGCCACCATCCCCCGGGACGTCATCCGTACTCTGGTTGCTTCAATGGGCAGGCGGTGCCAGGCAGTTGTCAACACACGCGGAGGCCACACCCGGTATCGACTCCAGATGACCTTGACCTTGGTGGTGTGTCCTATCACTTACTCACAATGGACTAGAGTGAATTGTGAACAATCCTGCAACATTTGGTAATTATCGGACTCACCATTCAATAATTAAATCAATTCTCCAAATGTTACGACAATGTGGTTTTGCGTTTCTTCTTTTGAAGAGTATACATCTATCGTTATCAACCGTCAGTGTTCATGCAGGGGAATCTCCTTAATGTGTACGCTAACATGAAGCTTGCAGCCCGGTAGTGTAGCACTACCTACTACAGGTAGTCACAGGCAACTATCAATGTAGTGCACACCTACTGCTGTGGGCTTGTTGGTTTTTGTCACGGGTACAAATTTTATGTCACATATTTAATCAATATTTCAGGCAATATACAATGTAGGTGCTACTGTTGAGGTTCACACCAATCTGTAGTATATGCAGGTACGTCTTGTCAATAACAAGTAAACTAGTATGGGGGTGCTACTGCTGAAGCTAGCTGAACCTCAAGCCACAGCTGCCGCTGAGGTCATACCAATCCGTAGCTGAAGGCTGCTGCTGAAGCTCTGGCTGAACCGTAGCATTTTCACACCTTGCTAGTCACATTATACTTCCACAGGCACCTGTCACTGTACTTTATTCCACATACAGTACACGTGATGGAAATGATGTACTTAGTGCTGACTGACCCCCAAGGCCAAATGTTAGGTATTTTATGTTATGTATATTGATAGTATTATGTTCATGTGTAGTTTTTATAGTCATAATAGTATTGTTTTCATATAATGTATAGATACTATGTTGTAGTACTTTTAATTATAGTCAGTGGACAATTTCATTCATCCCGAGTTGGTGTTGTGTATAAAATACTTTATTATTCAACCTCGTGTAAGTGTGATCTGTGAGTTAATTACAGGTGTGATATCAATTTATATTTGACAAGTATGACATATTTTTAACTAAGTGAACAGAGTTGAGGATAATTAAACCTACTCACTACCTGAGGCATCTTGCCAATTAATTTGTTTGTTTTTTGTTCCAAACTGTGGCACTTTTTTCTGTTATGAAAACTTTCCCATCAAAAGGTTTCCTACAGCAGAATAAAATTTCCTAGATTTGCCTGTGTTTTGTTTATTTAATGTGTGACTGAGTTGAATCAGTAATAAGGGACACCAACAAAAGTTGACTGTTAACATAATTTCAGAGTCAGCTTGCATAAGCATGTCACTGATCATAAATAGTAACATTTGAGCTTTCAAACAAGCTGTAAATATGTACTGTGTATTCATATCATTACTTCAACTGAAGTTGTGACGTCATGAATCCATTACTGGGACATTGTCTTATGACCAAAAAGTACATGGGATAAAAAAAAAAAATCTGAATTTAAATTTAGAAAAAACAAACAAAGTGTAATTGTGAATTAAAGTATTACCTTATTTTCACAGTCATTTTTGTGATATTGTATATTATTAAAATATATAATACAAAAAACTGTCTCATTTGACTATTCAACTTTTTTCAACCCAGTGCTTACACATTTGGAATCTCCCACACAGGCCAGATGTTTTCTTTTATAGGACCAGTGACAACCGTAAACCACATGGCACTTTGGTCGTATTGTATGATACATGTTGCCATCCATATGCATGTCCCACAGCTTGATGGACCCATCCTGAGAGGCACTAGCAAGGTGGAGATCACCACTGACAGTGAAATCCAAGTCACGCACGACATCTTTGTGGTCTAGCAACTCCATCAACAACTGACCTAAAATTACAATTTTAATTACAATCACAAATTAATATGTACTTAACGCAAGCTGTATTGCTGCTAAAACAAACATTACTGTATATCAATTTTAAAGTAAAGTTTGTTTTTTGTTTTTGTTAACGACACTACTAGAGCACATTGATTCATTAATCATCGACTACTGGATGTCAAACATTTGGTAATTTTTACATATAGTTTTAGAGAGAAAACCCACTACTTTTTCTCCATTAGTAGCAAGGGATCTTTTATCTGCACCATCCCACAGACAGAATAGCACATACCACGGCCTTTAGTATACCAGTCGTGGTGAACTTGCTGGAACGAGAAATAGCCCACCGACAGGGATCTATCCCAAACTGACCATGCACCAAGCGGATGCTTTACCACTGGGCTATGGCCCGCTCCCAATTTCAAAGTAGCATTCTTAGATTACTGCTATGCTGCTATACTGCTACTGTCCCATGCCAGGCCTAACAAATTTTGTTATCTCCTAAGTTCAAGGTCAATAACTTCATCAAACATGGGCAAAATCCATGACAATAGAATTTTATCTGTAACTCCACATGATAAAGCTATTCACAAAATATCAGCTCAATATCTGATAGGGACTGGTTGGGATTAATAATGATAATACACATTTTTAAAACATATATAAATTTTATTGGAACTTTTTCACTTCTAGTCTAGTAGTCATGATAATTTATTTCTGAGTATATGGAGTTTATTAACCAATTATCTTACTCTTTCAACTAACAATCCTAAAATAAAATGATCTGTAATTAAAAGAGCTAATTCAATTTGTGCACCAACTGAATTTCTTGGCATTTGGACCCCCCCCCCACACACACACAAACTTGAAATCCCCAAATTCCTCCATAATTTGGACTCCTGATATGAACCATTTATGAGATCAGGGGTGAAACTAGGTCCAGTTTGAAAGGCGAAGTCATTTCTCCCTCTGAGCTTGAGATTGACAACTTTTCAACAGAAGAGAGACATGATTTTTCTTTGCAATAATCAAATCATACTAAAAATTATGCTTCAAGACAATATCACATTTCACTTTTAGCCTCAGACACTGGTGTGGGTCTGGGCTAGACCTATTTTTGACCCTGTTGCATGCTTTTGTGGTGCTAGAGTTTCACTTCAAAGATGCACACAAGTGACACTGAATTATTATTTATGAAAAGGTGTTCGCACCTAGCTTTCTTCATATCTGCGTATACGTCTAAACCAAGTGGATCCTACTATATTTACAAGATGACACTGATTTTGCCTCAGGAATATGTTGGGTGAAATTAGGCTATGTTTTTTTCATGCTGTTCACCTGATGCCTATATGAGACTGTTTATCACAAAATTTAATTTTATATTTATCTATTATCTAAATTCTCAAAGTTGTTATGTCAAAAGAAAAGTGCCCAACTCACCTGTAGAACAGTTCCATAACTTGATTTTACCAGACTGAAGTCCAGTGGCCAGTATCAGACCTCCATTGAAATTGAATCGTGTCCACACTTTGACAGACTTGTGTGCCTTCTGCTGGTTCTTGCTGGCACCGAACGCCAGGGCAAACACATGTTCTCCACAATCAAGTAATCGAGGCTGCTGACATGTGTCCTCATCCTTTTCATTGATATTGTTACTGTTTTCAAAAAAAAAAAGACTTCAGTTCATGGTCACTATAACATATTAAAAAAAAAAAAAAAAAAAAAAAAAAAAAAAAAAAAAAATTAATCATGAACTTTATGACCTTTTTTTTTTTAATTTAATTAAAATATATCTTTAATAAAATAAATGTTTGGCAGGTTGTTTTTGCTTTTTTACACAATGTTAAGCACCTTTATGGAAAGTTTATGAAAAGTTAAGTTTGTTTTCCTTAATGACACCACTAGAGCACACTGATTAATTAATTGACTATTACATGTCAAAGATTTGGTAATTTTTTACTGGAAGTCTCAGAGGAAACCTGCTACATTTTTCCATTAGCAGCAAGGGATCTTTTATATGCACTTTCCACTGATATACCAGCTGTAGTGGACTGGATGGAAGGGAACAAAAACCCAATTAGATAATAATGGTAGACATTGGGTCTACTGAGACAAATTTAATTCCACAGAATGCTTGTTGTCACTATTAAAATAAATTTTACAAATATTACAAAGATATGGGGATGGGGGACAAATGATATTGCTTAGGGCCCTTTCTAAAAACACCCATTATATTGAAACTCTTAAAGGGACATTCCTGAGTTTCCTGCATTGTAAGATGTTTCCACCTAAAAAAATCTTTTAACGTTTAAAAATACAAATCAGATATATTTTCTTGTTTAGAATATCAGTGTCTAATTCAATGTGTTTCTGGTCGTCTTAATATTTGTAAGATGCCCTGGATTTTGTCTTCAAAAATATATTTGAGGAAATTGAATTAAATTTAACCTAGTACAAATATTAGAACGATCAGAAACACGTTTACTATGCAGCCACTAATATATTATGCAGAAAAATATATTTCATATGTAATTACAATCGTTGAAAAGTCTCTGTTAGTCGATAACATCTTAAAAATTGATGCAAACTCAGGAATGTCTCTTTAAGTGTTGTATGCTTTCATAATACATGCAATTAATAGTCAATTCTTGCACAAAAATCTTGAAAATGTCTGTCAATCAGTCAATTTAAAGGACACCAACATCATGTGACCACATGAATAAAAGCCAGTACTTGGAAGGTTTTGTGCTTGTCTTCCAGGGCACAAGCTGCACCTTGCGGTTACCACACGACCACGCGAAGTAGGAGTAGTCGGGGGCCCATGCTATGGCCCGGGTCTCGAGGGTGGAGGTCAAATTAGCCTGGCCGCTGTAAGGAGACTGAAGATGGTCGAGAACATTGGCACTCTCTGTAAGGAAAAATACTAAACATTTACCTTTTGGGGTATTTTTCTGCAAATAATAACACTAATAATAATAATAATAATAATAATAATCATAATCATAATCATAATCATAATCATAGTACATGTAGCAATAAAAAAAAAATATACATTTAATAATAATATGTTTAATAATAGTAATACATTTAACAATAATACATTTAACTCTGGTTGAGATGTCTGTGTAGTTATACATGTGTTTAAGTGCACTATTTGTATGAGTGTCATTAAATATGTACGTGCATGCATGTATGCTTGAATGTACATAAGTATTATGTATGTATGTATATATGTATGTAATGTATGTAATGTAATGTATGTAATGTATGTAATGTATGTATGTAATGTATGTATGTATGTAATGTATGTATGTATGTATGTATGTAATGTATGTATGTAATGTATGTATGTAATGTATGTATGTAATGTATGTATGTATGTAATGTAATGTATGTAATGCATGTAATGTATGTAATGTAATGTATGTAATGCATGTAATGCATGTAATGTATGTATGTATGTATGTATGTATGTATGTATGTAATGTATGTAATGTATGTAATGTATGTATGTATGTATGCTATGTAATGTATGTATGCAATGTATGTATGTATGTATGTATGTACGCAGGGCTAGCTCTGGCACTCGCCAAATCCGCCAATTGCGAATTTCAAAAACAATTGGCGAATTTTATTTTAATTTGGCGAAATAATGTTATGTAATAATTGATATTTTGATACAAAATAACTGGGTTTTCCTATTTTTGCAGTTTAACAGATAATTTGGCGAAACAATTTTATGTAATAATTGATATTTTGATACAAAATAACTGGGTTTTCCTATTTTTGCAGTTTAACAGATAATTTGGCGAAACAATTTTATGTAATAATTGATATTTTGATACAAAATAACTGGGTTTTCCTATTTTTGCAGTTTAACAGATAATTTGGCGAAACAATTTTATGTAATAATTGATATTTTGATACAAAATAACTGGGGTTTTCCTATTTTTGCAGTTTAACAGATAATTTGGCGAAACAATTTTATGTAATAATTGATATTTTGATACAAAATAACTGGGGTTTTCCTATTTTTGCAGTTTAACAGATAATTTGGCGAAACAATTTTATGTAATAATTGATATTTTGATACAAAATAACTGGGGTTTTCCTATTTTTGCAGTTTAACAAATAATTTGGCGAAATGTTTAGCTGACCCAGAGCTAGCCTTGGTATGTATGTACTGATGTATGAATATCTATATATTGTATGTATGTCGATGTTGACTGTTACATACATAGATATTAACGCACTGGCGCAGGGGATAATTAAATCCTTTCTGGCCTCACAAATTGTCCCATGCCGTTGCTGGGACTCGAACCTGTGGCACCGATTCGCCCGCAAATTGCAAGACTAACCACGATATGTAGGTATGTGGATAGGTAGGCAGGTATGTGGGTATGTATGTAGATATGTGGGCATGTATGCAGGTATGTGTATATTATTTATGTAAGAATGTAATTATCTACATATGTGTAGGGTATATTTATGTATATGTGTGTATATCTATGTTTGTGTAGAGGTATCTATATATTTAGGTGCATGATTATTTGTGTATGTATGTATGTATGTATGTATGTATGTATGTATGTATGTATGTATGTATACATGTGAATGTGTATGTATATTGATCTACATATTTTTGTCAATGGTAAGCTGTTCCACGCTTTTGTCAGCAACAGAGGTAGTATCATGACCTTTTTATACTTTCTTTTTTTCTAATTTATTTACATTTTTCACTAATAAGTTTCTTTTATTCCTCATCCGATATAAGCGAACCGCAAGTTGTGTATTTTAGGTTGGTCTGCATATATGTATTGTTTACTTTATCTATAGAAAAATGTCTGGTATACAGATTATAACAGCTGACTGTCAGGGATTGGGTGATCCGAAAAAAAGAAAAGACGTATTAAATTACTTGAAACAAAAGAACTTAAACATATAGGGCCGATTTCATATGTCTGGGTTATCGGTGGGTTTTGGAAACATATGGGTTAAACCTAGGTTAAACCCTGGGTCATGTTTTCTGTGCATTTCACATGTCTGGTTTTCAATAACCCTAGTTTAACACTGGGTTACAATTGTATTGCTTGTTTAAACCTGCCCTTGAGGTAGTTTTTCACTGGGTTTGCTCAAAGTAACTTTTGTTCAAAGATAATTTCGCCAGCAAAATTGTGATTTACATCAGTATCGCAAAGCCATTAAATGTAAACATATTTTTAGAGACCATTTTAACCCACTACAGTAGCAGATAAAGGGTGGGGGATCAGGGGGTTCGACCCCCCCCCCCCTTTTTTTTTTTTTTTTTAGACAAGATGCCCTTTTTTCTTTCTTTTTTTTTCTTTTAGCACGACTGTATATAGAGAATAATACATGAGTGGCCGTTATATACCATTTATCTTACAACAAGTTGTTTTAAAATGTATCTTACGAGCGAAAGCGAGTTTGATACATTTTTAATCAGCAAGTTGTAAGATAATTGGTATCTAACGGACACGAATGCATTACCGGTATTTGATTTCTTACATATCCTAAAAAATCAGGTTTTAAGCAAATTTTAACATCTTTTTCGACTAAAAGTTATTTACAGCCCTTCCGCTTGTAGCTAAGTTACGTGTCACTGACAAATGATTGTCAGGTTAACTATACATTACAGTTTAATCAATTTTGATTGTGCCGGTTTTCCATTGGATGCATGGCATTGGTGACCTAAACATCACTTAGGCGTAGCCAGTCATATGTCTTGAAATTGTTGACACACGTACATGTTAACAAGTATGTGTTATCAAAAATAACAAATGATGTTCTCACCAATGGGTGTGTAAGACAATTAGATCCACCATTTCACACAATAATTATTCACCATGTTCGTGGCGAACACACAACAAAGCGTCTGAGATATATAGATAATAATAAACAAGATACTAGTTGTTTGTTTTTTTAAAATCATGAGTGAAATAATGTTTAGTTGTGATGAACTTTAGCGAGGGACCTAAATTTCATAATAACTGGCATCTCGTTTATTATTCTATTTATTACCCCAGCTATTTTTTCTTTAAACGCCTTTATTTTAGATGCACATACATGTATAAAAATGATATAAACCACTTTACACACTGTTCGAGTATTGCTATTGCTTTGTATTTTAAGAGAAATCAATTAATAGAAATAAGAAGAAAAAGGTTAAAGGGCACTCATTCGATCTAGAGCAAAATGGATAGAAGATGAAAATTGTACATATAATTATAAGATAGCTTCAGGATGTATTGCTAACAGAATTAAAAAGGTAGTAGATAAAATTATAGTTAAGGATCAAACCGGTTTTATTAAAGGCAGGTACACAGGTGAAAATATACAATTAATATATAATATAATGTATTATACCGAGGTACAAAAAATACCAGGAATGCTGGTATTAATTGATTTCGAAAAAGCATTTGACATTAAAAGTTCAATTAAAAATTGGATCAGAACTTTTCATAATAATTCAGTGTCGCGAATATTACAAAATGTTTTTTTGTCCGAGTTTTAAATTGGACAAAAAGAAATGTTTTATTTAACAACGCACTCAACACATTTTGTTTATAGTTATATGGCCTCAGACATATGGTTAAGGACCACACATATATTGAGAGAGGAAACCCGCTGTCGCCACTTCATGGGCTACTCTTTTCGATTAGCAGCAAGGGTTCTTTTATATGCACCATCTCACAGACAGGGTAGTACATACCACGACCTTTGATATACCAGTCGTGATGCACTGGCTGGATCCAGCAAAGTGGAAGCTAGCTTGGGGTTCACGTTATTAGGGGTAACATTTATGCTGAATATGGAACAGATTGTTGCTCAAAATTATGAATCTAAAATTTTGGAAATGAAATTTTTTATAAATCAAGGTTTAACACAGAAGATAAGTTTATGGTAGAATCACTGTAGTGAAAACATTAGTAATCCCCAAAATCACTCATTTATTAATTTCACTAACCCCCCCCACCCCCCCACCCCCCACAAGTTATTAAAACAAATAAATACTATATTTTTCAATTTTATATGGCAAAACAAACCAGCTAGAATTAAAAGAGCAGTTTTAGTGCAAGATTATAAATATGGATGTATCAAAATGGTAGATATTACCAATTTTGCAACAGCATTAAAACTAACCTGGATTAGAAGACTTTTTATATCGAATTCAAAATGGGCAACTCTCTTCTATTCTTTGACTGGTTTAACAATGAAAGATTTAATAATTTATGGGGATCGCTTTATTAAGTTAAAGACAAGACAAATAAAAAAACTTATTTTGGAAAGATGTACTAAAAAAATGGATTTTATTGCAACGTAAACAAACATTTGTCAATACAGAAGACATTCTATGTTCAAACATTTGGTATAATAACAATATTGTTATAGATAAAAAGCCTGCCGTATGTAGAAATTACATCGAAAAAGGGATTTTATTTATACAAGACTTACTTAATAACCAAGGACAGTTTATAGATTATGACACATTCAGCTTAAAGTATAACATAAAATCAAAATTTCTAGAATTTGCTTCTTTATTAAAGGCTATACAAGTTTTTATACGCAAGAAAACTACTTTAAACATCCAAACAGTTGGTGTTCCAAAGCATCCCATTTTATTGTTAAAATAAAACCCTTTTTGAAAAATAAATCTGGAAGTAAAGAAATCTACAAACTACTCAACGACACGAATATACTTCTTACTTCGCAGATTAAATACTCTGCTGAAGGATTTGCTTTTTCCCATTCAGAGTGGGCAAAGTATTAAAGCCTGCCATTTAAGATTTTGAAAGACAGAACACTTCATGTTATGGTTCCAATATCAAATCCTATATAGAATTACAGCAACGAATACTTTCTTATATAAAATAAAATATGTTAATTCAAACTCTGTAATTTCTGCCATTGCCAGTCAGAAACATCGGATCACTTGTTTTACGCTTGCCCCAAAGTCACCAAACTCTGGAATCTTATAGAACAATGATTGCAACAAACATGTTGGCTTTGGCTTTAATAATTTTACATGCTCCTATACCACAGAGGTTTCAAGCATGTCCATCCCGGGACCCATTCAAGGAAACAAAAAAACAAAAACAAAACCCAAACAAACAGGTGAAGAATTCCAGTTTGACAAAACTATGATTTTATTTGATGATATAAATAAGGAAAACAATTTTGTAAATTATTTAATTATAAATGTAAAGTATTATACATATAAAACAAAATTACAGAACACCACACTCAATAAAACTGGGTTCAAACATTATATCGAAGATAAGCTATTATTAGAAAAATATATGTATTACAAGAATTGTTTACAAAAAGAATTCTACGAAAACTGGGAATGTTGGTTAAGATATTTGGAAAATATTTAAACGACCAGCCTGATTTTTTATATTAAAAAAGACCATGGTTGTTTGTTTTACAATGTTGCTGGTTTGGAGGAAATACTTATTTCAGCTTTCTTCCTTCTCTTTCTCTCCTCGCGCCATGGCATATTCTGTGTATAATTGCTATGTACAGTAATGATTCAGGCCCCAATCCTATTTTTTCTAGGGCAATAAAAAATTTTTTTTTTTAAATATTCATTTAATGTAATAAAAAGACACGGTTTAGGTCATGGTAATCTTTCATAGTGCCCTCAAGAAATATACCCAACCAAATTAATCAAGGCCCAGAAGATATTTTTAGCATTTTGTTTAAATAAGGTTTTTTAAAAAGAAAAAGAAAAAAAAGTGTCTTCCATTTTAATGTTTTTAAACTTAATATTTTAAACAACAATGTAGTGAACAAACAACATCAGGTATTTTAATGCATAAAAAAAACATCGTATGCAAGATTTTTGCATACATGTATCACGGGTCAATTTAAATTAGCAAAATTTCTACTGACCCTTAAATAATTTTAAAGTATATGATCTCTTAAATATATATATTTTTAAAAGTATTTTGTCAACTTCGGAACAGCCCCAAAAAAGGTATACATTTTTTGAGAAACCCCCCCACCAATATGTATAGTCACTGACACACACCATACCATGATCTACATGTATGTTGATTAAAACAGCCTTCATTAGACATAATTTTTGTTTGTTTGATAGAACTTTATTCAGAACATAATTTATATTTTGATCTTCTCTAGGGATAAATACTTTAATGTAACACAAATCTCAGGTTATATTCTAGTTTCAAACTAAGTGGGAATAGGTCTCCATAAATCATGGGTGACTACTTATAGTTTTTCAATTAAGCATAACTCTTATTACCTACCAAAACCAGATCACCTTAGGTCTCTAACATTTATCCGGTTTAGACAGGGATTTGGTATATCCAAGGTTTACATTTTGGTCCTCATTTTTCTAAAGTTATATTTCTGCCAAAAAACTCAAAATCAGAATTAGTTGAATATCTCAGTTTTTAGTGGTTACATATGGTAATCTCTATTATGCCACTACATGTTTAACATAACAAGTGACTAACTAAATTGGATCCCAAATTACTAAAGTACGTGTGTTCAGTGGCCACAGAAAATGTTTACTGTTCTATAAAAGAGGATCATTTTAAACAAAAGCTACCTTTGTCTGGTGACGACTGTAAGCAATCTTCGAACCTTCACAGATACTTAGTACCCATTCAGTCTCACATTATCTCCACCGTGTATCAGTTACGAAATTGTTATTGACATGCATATAATTGCCTCCAGGAAGCTAAGCTTGACATTTTGACATGTCGATGCATCTACCATGATGAGTAGTAACCGGACAAGAATCAATAATTACAGGATGAGAGAAAACCAACCCAGGCTACAAATTCAGCATGATTCCAAGCTTTCACAGATCCCAGATTTTAAGTTAGGACTTGAACTTAACTCTTTTACCATGCCCGTAAACGACTAAGGTTTCAGGCATGTCCATCCCGGGTATCTAGATACCCAGGGACTTGACCCAGGACTTAAGTTAGAAGGAGAGATGAAATTCCAAAATATCTGTATTAAATAATTTTTACAATTCTGGCAGAATGCTACTAGGTAATCCTTAAATTCAATGCCTGCAAAATGGTGAAAGAATGAATTCCAAACTGTCAAGTTACCAGTACATTTTATTATTTCTGAAGAAGGCAACATGTCACAGCCATAGAGCACATATTCATTACTTAGCAGTATAGACGATTAAAAAAAAGAAAAGAAAAGGAAAACAATAACAAACATCATTAAAGACTGTAAAAATGGCATCTGTATTCAGCAGCCACCTGTTTTAAGTGGCCATTTTTGGTTTGACTGTACCTTTAAATGATCTGGCAAATACAACTGGCACAGCACCAATGAACTGACACAAGTAGTCATTAAGCAACTATATTATACATATTTTCATAATGTCCTAATAGCAACAAAATCATAACAGATGACAAAATGGACATGTGGAAAGAGTTTGTGAAGACTATAAGCTAGCCATCTTTTGAAATATTGCCACTGTTATGACAGAATGAATAATAACTTTGAACAATCCAAAACCTAACACTTCAAACTAAACCATTTAAAACAAAACTCAAATTACATATTTTGTACCCATGATTTCACATTATGCCCATTTGGCACAAGCTATTTTCAGTGTTATATTTAATGTCTGATGCATGTTGAAAAATATCATTTAACACCAACATACCCAAACCATCATTTTTTAATAACACATACCCTTCTTCCTTTATTTATATAGAGGCTAACAATTATCAGGTCACAGTTATTATCAAGTTTACGTTTTGAGTGAAATATAAATTTTCATTTTACTGTATTCTTTTTTGGGAAAAATGAAAAAACACTTTCAAATATGCATGTGCATGATCCTATTCATGTATATCAAGTTGTATAAAAACAGGATGAGAAATGAAGTCATAAAAATTGGATCAGAAATGAGGTTACTTGATTAGTGATGTCACACTTCTAGTTTTAGTAATATTTACCTTGACCTTTGACACTGAGAGGTAAAACACGAACTCGTTCAGATGTCATAATCTTATATATGAAGTTTCGTAAAAATTGGATGCAAAATAAAGTTTCTAGAGCAGTGATGTCATATTTCAATTTTTAGTAATAACACTGGCGTAGGAAGTGGGGCAAAAGTCCCCCCCCCCCCCACTTTGTAGCAACAGCAATGGTTTATATAATAGTTATTTATATATATATATATATATATATATATGTGTGTGTGTGTGTGTGTGTATGTGTGAAACATTTTGGCACCTTCCTATGCCCATGTAAAAGTGACCTTGGTTTTTAATACAGAGAGGTGAAACACAAATTCGTTGAAGACATCATCATCCTATTCCTGTATTTGATGTTTTATGAATATCGAACAAAAAAAATTTAAATTTAAAACGCTAGAACAGTGGTGTATTTCTATTTATAGTAAAAGTGACCTTAAAGCATGTTAAACCTTATCAGGCAGATTGAAATGCATAAAGTCTATTTGGTATAGATTTTGAAGGGTGACAGTTATAATCGGCCTACAAGTCTCGAATTTAATGGTGACACTGGTTTTTTATTTTATTTTTTATTTGTTGCAAACCATACTAGTTTAAAATTGCTGTAGGCAGGCTCAAAATTGACGTATTAAACAAACTATAATATGTTCTATGTTTATGTTCCAAGAGAAAAAATTTCAATATAACTTTCACATAAAATGGAGTTTTTACTACCCAAGAGGGAAGTTTGTCAAAAATTTGGCTTGGTAAACTTATATTTTACAGATTGGAGATAAAGTAAATGACATCATAAGATGATGATAACTAACCAGATGGGGACTGTTTGTGTTTTAAATACATTAAAGACTTTCTGAACATCATAATGCAATTAACAGCTGCAGATATTAATGCATTTTGATATTTCTGTGGTTATGTGCTTAACTGTTTTAGGGACTATGCTCAAATATAATAATTTCCACATGTGTACAAGGCATGCACCTCCTAAAAGCAAGCATAAAAATGTTGATTTTACAAGGGTTTTTTTTTTTTTAATTAACACCTAGGTCTGTGCTTATAAAACTTTAAAGTGTAGACTCAAATCTCTAATGATTCCACATATACAATTTGTATTGCATTGCCATGGTGCTGAACTTGAATTCTCAGATACTATTAGAGTCTATTTGGTCTATTTCAACATTAAAAAAACAGGGGAGAAGTGTAGTAATAAACTCTGGATTGTATACTAGTACAAACAGATTTTATGGCTATACCATCACGGTGGGGGGTTTTCATCTTGAAACAAATTTTATATTGAAATTAGTTTCCCGCAGACTTGTAATTCACCCAAATCATTTTGAATACCCTTGGCATAATCCCGAATGTTTTCAAATTCTTTTCAAATCACTGGCATGATTTTGCAAGTAAGGTTTTGATTGGTCGAATGAAAGGTCAACTGGACATGAGCTCCAACGGGGTGCTTTTAGATCCACAGGTAATTAACCAGTGGAGCTAATTTTAATTAGATTGAGCACAGGGCCATATTTAATACACAGCATTCACACTAAAAACACTTGTTTGTTAGTCGTCACAAGCGAAAATCTGCTCCGACTTGCAAAATGTACACCAAAGCTTATCAAGTGGAAATTTAAAAATGTACTAGTGGAAAAGTGAAAATATTGGCAACAAGAAGATTTATAGATGAACATTTCCAGTGGACTAGTGAAAAATTCTGCTTATTTCTTTCAATGCTGTACATGGTATATATGGTCATGAAAATATTGATTTTTGTAAATGGTCCCTTATAGTACTTAGTAGACATGTTTATCCTTAATTTGGCAATGGCTTTTTTTTTTTGGGGGGGGGGGGGGAGGTTGTGGAGGGTATAATGTTTGATGTTTATCACCCTGACTTTGATGCAAGTAATACAATTAAAATCGTGTTGAAATCATGCAGGCTATTAACAAACAGGTCTTGTAAAATCCATCCACTAATGGATATGGAGACAACACACCAACGATGAGCTAACCTGCTCCATCATACTACAATGTCTGTATCCCCAGGTGACCCGGAGACCGACACTGGTGACTGCCTTGACAATGCATGCCCAACTTTCACTTTCACTTTCACAAAACTGGCTGACAGCAAATACTGAAATCAAATAAATTGAGCCACACAAAAAGAACACACTTGTACATGTCTCCAAAAGTATATTAAAAGTAAACAATCTCTGTTCAGCATATTTACCTCTAAGCTGCTTTCTACTGTTGAAATTACTCTTAAAAGTGAAACACAAGAATGCTGCAGAATTATATATGTCTTGCTTACCATAAACTGATATGGTCGATAAAGAAATAATTTGTGATGTAACATTTAATCTAGGCTAAGATAAATATATAATAATATATATATCAGGGTTTCTGCCAGAGGGTAAAATGGGTATGGTGCCATGGCATACCCAAATTAATTTCTCTTATCATTACTGTACATGATATTCTTAACCCTAACCCTAAACTTACCCAATTGTATTTTTCTGAGGGAGGTCTCCTGTGGTTGAATTCAATTTCATAGTGTCATACCCAAAAATTTGTTTCTGGCAGAAACACTGTGTGTATGTGTGTATATATATATATTATTATATATATATATATACATATACATATATATATATAATAATATATATATACTCGCGGAAAAACGTTCCTGTGCATCAAATGATTGCAAATAGAATATAATTTACTTGAAATCTGGTTATAAAAATTTCAGTAACTGAACGTGTAATCACTCCCGTCGATATACCAGCAGTGTCCTGTCAATTGCACGAACTATTCATACTTTGTGATAACACGTTACATTACTAGCATTCTTGGTCACGTGCTCCTGTCTGACATCATTTTTCTTATCATTGGACTTTAAAACTATTGTATGGATTCTCATCACTCAGAAAAATATTTTTGTTGGTATCTGATTGTCATCAGTGTGATACCACGCCTCCCAGAAAATGGACTCTTTCGAAAGATGGGTATGACTGAGGTTAGAATGGCACAAACGCTGTTGCTAGTAATTTTTTTATTCATTGGTGTTCATCAGAACACTATGCAATATCTGCGGAGATGTTCTCGACAGTTTAGGGGTACTAGGGATCTTCTATGTTTAGGGAGTCGACACATGACGCCACATCAGCAAATTGTCAGTATTAAGCGGGTGCACATATGGAATCATTTGGAAATGATATGTTTAACATCCTAATGCATTTCTAAGTTAAGGCCAATCAGTGGAAGAACTGAACGCAACCGATTAGGTGATAACAAATTACGACCATGACCGTACATCAGTACGTTGTTCTGTTACATCAACACCGACGGCGCACCAAACATTGTGTAGACAGTACTTCAGGTTCAGAAGGCAGGAGAGGATCACCGTACTTTTAACAGATAAATAGTACATCTATGTAAATCACAATATTTTTAAATTTTAAAAATATATGTCCTACTGAAATTTTAATGATGCACTGGAACTTTTTTTCCGTGAGTATATATTAAAACTAACAGTAAAATTGCATTGATTTAAAAATACAGAGATGCAATTAACTATAAGTCATGTTTCACTGATCAAGGATTCACAATTTGTGACAACTGGCATTAAATTACAGTTTGTTTTGTTTAACAACACCACTAAAGCACACTGATTTATTAATCATTGGCTATTGGGTGTCAAACATCTTTTATATAAACACAAACTTTGATATCATCACAAATGTAATGCCTGTATCTTGTCTTTTGTCTTTATTAAGTCACATGCTTTTCCACTGAAACTTGGTTAATAGTTGCATCTATGGATATTTATGTCAATCTATCTTAAACATTTTTATAATGATATTCAATTTAATCTTTATTTAAAATTATTTGCACTTTAGCTCAATGTAACTTTTCGTATTTAACTCCATTTCTACTATCTATACATCCTAGATAGTAAAACTTGGTTTATATTTGCCATTAATAATAATTATAGATGTTCATTACAATGCCTGTTAATTTTTATAATGTATTAAAAAAACAAATATTTAAGTAATTATAAATTGCAAAATAAATATAATATTTTTTTTTTATATAAGGAATTCAAAATAGAATGTGTAATAACTTTTTAACATGCATATTAGGTGTGCAAGTATGTGTGACAGTAAAACAACTTACAGTAGGCAAAACAATTTTCTGGAATTCTTGTTTTTATCATAAATGGAAACTATTTACTGTGTGTGTAAAGTTATGAGAATTGTTTGTAATCTACACATTACTTTCATTATCTTTCCCAAAATTTATTTTCAGGCGATCTGTCAAATAAATGGCCTGATTTTCCAGTCAGTTTGTAAAATGACTGAAATATTTTGGCAATTTGTAAACTGCCTGACTAACTGAATCACTTTACAAATTGTCTCAAAATTCCACTCATTTGATTTTTTTTTACAAAATGCCTGATTTTAGACACCAACTGTAACATATACACATCTCTGGATTGTACCTGGTACTGGGGTGGACACACAACATCTCCCAGTTTTATGGTCAATGACTTGACTAAAACAAAGAAATGTTTTATTTAACGATGCACTCAACACATTTTATTTACAGTTATATGGTGTCAGACATATGGTTAAGGACCACACAGATTTTGAGAGGAAACCCGCTGTCACCACTACATGGGCTACTCTTCCGATTAGCAGCAAGGGATCTTTTATTTGCGCTTCCCAGGCAGGATAGCACAAACCATGGCCTTTGTTGAACCAGTTATGGATCACTGGTCGTGCAAGTGGTTTACACCTACCCATTGAGCCTTGCGGAGCACTCACTCAGGGTTTGGAGTCGGTCTCTGGATTAAAAATCCCATGCCTCAACTGGGATCCGAACCCAGTACCTACCAGCCTGTAGACCGATGGCCTGCCACGACGCCACAGAGGCCGGTATGACTCAACTACTACGCCACTAGATACTGAATGCTTAACACTCATAACCACTGGACCATGAAGATCAGAGTGTATTGTAATACTACTAACCCAGATCTATGTCTGCGATGTACACCCAATGAATGGAACAAAACCGGGTTTCAGTGACCCAGGCACTCATGCATTACAAAAATATATAGAACATTTGAAAAGAATCTTTTAGATCTAGCTCAAGTGTTTTTCTAAAGCCATGTTATTATGGATTTATGTTGTGCCTCTTAAGAATTTGAGAAAAACAGGTAAATAATTTTCTATCAAGCCTGGATTAATATGTTTCACAACTCTGTGATGACTAAACATCAGATATGAATGCCATGATGTATTAAATATTGAAAAGATTTATCAATGAATATAAAATTTTATATTAACATAAAGCTAGAACCGACACGTCCGAACAAATATATTAATTATGTATAAAGAATGTTGTCATAAAATAATGTGTAGACACCAAATACACAACAAATTTATCAAAATACATATATATATATATATATCATGTTTTTATAAATATGGTATTACATCTAATAAAAATATATAATTATAGCAAACAAATAGAAAAATGTAATATATTAAAGCAAAAGAATTCTCAAGACAATGTTACATAAATTTCAATACAGTAAAACACCTCTAAACTGGACACTCAGTGGACCAAATAAAATGTCTGCTTCAGAGAAGTTCTATTCCATACTGATATTTAAAAAGGGACTGTGAAAACATCCTGTTTTGAGGGAAATCTGGTTCAATTATTGAGGGTCCGGTTTTTAGGGGTTTCAGTGTACTTCATGAAAAATAGAAAATAAACTATGTGTAGGGTATTGGAATGTCTTAAATTTATGGATGTAAATATTACAATTAATTATTTTCATAAAATAAAGTCTCTCTTAAACTACAACTAGTTTCTCGATGTTTCACCAGGAGATATCTGAATATAAAAATTAGAATGGCAAGCCTCTGAATCTCCCACTATCATATTTCCTAGTTCACCAATTCAATCACTACTGAAAAACAGTTCTTGATGATAAAAGGACATGAAAGTGGAACTAAAAACGTGTTTCCTATCAAATTTAAAAACTAAAAAACCAGAAGTAAAATTGTTCAAAACATTAATTACTGGTATTGAATTTTAAGTGTCTGTAAAAAAAAAAAAGAAAGCTAATTATAATATATATATATGCATGATACTTCAAAAGAGCTAGTTTATCTGCCCGTTTTCTGCAACAAACTAATTATTATCTGCATTTTAACATATATATTTTAATAACAAATATTTTAGCCAGTGTCTTACATGGAATATTTTATTCAGTATTGCACCGCGATTCGCTAGGCAAGTTTCAGAAATTGCTAAACAATTTTAAAACATTAAACAGTAGTTGCTAATCAATTTTCTATTGACTAGAAATATTGTTAATCAAGATTTTGAAAACAAAATGTTCCGTGTCTTATACAGATAATCATACACAGCATAAAGATGGTTGTGTTGAAGAGAATGCATCAGTCAACCACTCCAGTCTTGACATCTTCCTGCATCCCCATCAACTGTTCAAGCATGCCAGTCTTGGGCACACCATCCTAGTTGTAAACCAAGAACGATCTGTCCAAGAATGATCCTACATTCTTTAAAAGTATCCTTACTAGTTAGTGAGCACATGGTCAATGTAAGATCATTTTACTGTAACTGTACTTAAAAAGAAACTTCACACTATGTGTATTTTACTTGGGAAAAAAATTAAGAGCATCATTAGGTACATAAATTAAAGAGTTGCACAGCCATCATTATCAGATAAATTTTTAAGCTAACCTTAAGGATATATGTACCGTAAACTTTTCAGACATAATTTGTTTTAATGTGAAAAAGGATTTTAAATTTGTTTACAAAGAGATGAAGAGAGTTACATTAGAGTATTAAACATATTTTTTTTACAAAAACAAAAAGTGTTACATCAGAGTTTTTATTGTACTTATATATACCTTATAATGTTGTTGAAATTATTTTTTAAATGATTATAACTTTGGCATGAGAGCTGTTAGGCTTCACAGTCCATTGAGGTAATCTCTGGTGGAAATCCTCAATGTGGTTTTAACTAATCAGCCAGAGACTATCATTGTATCAACACAAAGAGTTAGGTAACTAATATTGTATCTTCCCAAACCTGTGCTAATCTGCAACAGTGGCAAGTACACAATACACGTTTCTCGGTCAAAACTGGTGTATAAATCTAATAAATCATCTAAGTAGATCCTCCCGCCCCGGAGTCAGTCATTGGCGAAGTCAGGGGCTGAATCCGGGGTGGGCGTGCCTGAACCCTAGTGGATAGGGGCACGTAAAAAGAGTTGTCTGTCTGTCTAAGTAGATATAAATATTGACATGTAAATGACCTTCAAGGTACATGTTCAAGGGTTTGGGCATCTTTTTTAATGTACTTTCTGGGGAAGCATAATGCTACCTTCCTAAAAATGTACTTGTCACGGTCTAGACCTCCGGCATAATTTATGTTTCTTTATCCAAAAATCAAATTGACAAAATTAAAATAAGTCATGTTATATGAACATACTGGGTTTAAGCTTTATTCATAATTATTAGCAAATTTAAAACAAAATTCGGTACATTTAATGCAAAATTTGGTACCTGGTATTTTATACTTTCTCAGCTCCACCCACGTGTAAAATGATAAAACCACTCCTAATCTAAAACAGCATAAGGCTACTCACACTTTCCTTGTCAATATGACATAATTTGAACAATATATTAATGATATTGGATTTTCTGTCTGTACATTTGTTTAGGTTGGCAATTCATTTTATACGCATCTATTTTGAACATAAACTTCAACCCATCATCCCTTCAGTGGCTTCACATGCTTCAGCAAGTACAGGCTCCCGCTATCAAATTGCTGAATCATGAATGATTTCAATATTTATTAATATTTCTTTTTACGTAAATGATGTTATCAAAATAAATATATCATAAAACCAAATGTAACACCTACTAAAACCTATTTAACATGGAATTAAATATTTAGCAAATCGAACGATCAACGTGTACATGGAAGTGAAAGATTCAAAGATGCAATTTGGCACAAACCCAAGTTCCCTAAATTAGCGAATTTAATATTCTAAATTCATGCTAAGATGCTTACCTATTTCTTCAGGCCTCAGATAACAAAAGCTGGGTGATTGAGCTTGACCTCTCATTTAATTTCACTTGCTAGATCAGTAACAATTCCAAATTATTGCTAAAACAACCTGGCACCGTCCAACAACAACAAACGAGCTTTTTTCCACGCACGCGAGATAAGACGTCTCACATACCAGTTATTATTTCCCCTATTGCCAACTTAATTACTTTAAACAACACAGGCCTACAGGCTAGAGATTACATAAAAATTGATCCGTTAGTGGTACAATAGTAAACCAATCTGTCAGACGAGTGAATTGATCTCGGACAAAAGTAGCTTGTAGTAGACTCAATTTGTTTATGGCCGTGACACGTTGACCTAATTAATATATTCTACAGCCCGATATACGGAAACAGCCGAATAGCAACATGCCATCCCATTGGATAATTTTGTCACACCTTCGCACACACCTCCCAGAAAAATAGATCCTTCCAGGAAAAATGTATTAGCCATACTAGAGACATTCAGATGGCTTACGTCTAGCCTGTCACCTACGTGTACGACAATGCGTACACGTCATGTACTGTGCTAGGAATGTCGGCCTATAGGCCCAAGTCCGTCCGACAAGGAACGCCTATTTTATACGTCTATCTGTGGGTCGTATTATGGTATAGCGTTGTCCGTCCGTCTGTTAACTTTTTCATTTCCGGACCACATGCATACAGGACCATCAAACCTCACATGTAAAAACAACTTAGGATGGTGTTGTGTCATGTACTATTACTAGGTCACTATGACCTACTTTTCACAGTCTACTGCACATAACAGGAAATCCTTGTCTGGACTATATCGTGCATACAGATGCATACAGGACAATCAAACCTCACATATAGCAACAACTTGGGATGGTGGTGTGTTGCGTACTATTACTAGGTGTACTGCACATAACGGGAAATCCTTGTCTGGACCATACCCTGCATACAGATGCATACAAATAAGGAATGTCTTTTTCAAACCTCAAGATCGATCCCCGTCGGTGGGCCCATTGGGCTATTTCTCGTCACAGCCAGTGCACCATGACTATTTTATACGTCCATCTGTGGGTCGTTTATTTATTATACATTTTTCGACAAAACAGAAAATATCTTGACCAAAAGACCAGATTAATATTCTACAGCTCTTACATATTACCTCACTTAGACTATTGCTCCACAATTTGGGGAACCTGTTCAAAACATTCTATAGGAAAACTTCAAAAAATCCAAAATCAAGCTGCAAGACTTGTTACTGAAAAAAGCAAAGAAATGTCCACTGCAGAAATAATTAGCTCTCTCAAATGGCTTAAAATCAAAGAGAGAATTGACTTTAGAACCTGCCAGTTTGTCTACAAAGTCCTCAACAAACTATCTCCATCATATCTAGAAACAATGTTTCAAACAACTTCAGAAATTCACTCCTTAAATCTGAGGTCAACTCAACATAATCATCTTTATGAATTAAAACCAAGAACAGAATTTTATCGCCATAGTTTTTCATGCAGGGGAGCTAAACTGTGGAACACACTACCTTCAAAGATAAAATATTCTCAATCCCTCGCCTCATTCAAATCCAGTTATTTTAAGCACTATTCAAAAATAATCAATTTTAAGATATACCTTTGTTGTTGATTTTGTGTTTGTTAAAATAATTATGATGTATCTAGTTATCACTGACTCAAGTTTCTTAACAAATTGATTTAAATATTATTTATATATTCATAATATGTGCTATTGTTCCTCATGCTATACATATTACATGTATGTTGATGGGGTTTTTTTGGGTTTTTTTTTTTAATGTATGTATGTATAATATCATGTATAGATTAGAGAGGGCCTCATGGGAGACCAGTCACCTTGTACTGAATGTGTTTACCCTCTGAAAATAAAGAATTTTATTATTATTATTATTATTATTATTATTATTATGACTGGTATATCAACGGCCGTGGTATGTGCTATCCTGTCTGTGGGATGGTGCATATAAAAGATCCCTAGCTGCTAATCGGAAAGAGTAGCCCATGAAGTGGTGACAGCGGGTTTCCTCTCTCAATATCTGTGTGGTCCTTAACCATATGCCTGACACCATATAACCGTAAATAAAATGTGTTGAGTGCGTCATTAAATAAAACATTTCTTTCTTTCTTTCTAGGAACAACTTGGGATGGTGGTTGGTCCAAAACAAACTGTTCATCCATCCCACTGCAAAACTTTTACGTAATTATAATTGAATCATACCTGTAACATATTCATTAATATAGATATGGTTTTCAATAAAACACCTGATGGCCATATCATATGTATCTCACTGGTACTCTTGTTTTATACTATTAAATTTACTGTAAGTTATTTATTTCTGTGCGGATTGATTTGTAAATGGCACACAAAAATAGTATTATTTTGTTATTTCCAAAACACTTTTACGTTTCTTTTTACGTCAAACCAAACTGAAATTATTTACAAAAAAACAGGTGTATAGAATGATGGTACGGACTATAGAGTACACAGTTACTTAATTTTAATTTTTGTCACTAAAAGATGACTCAAATATTCAATGTTATTTTTTAAAATTAAATTTACAAATTCTACTTTCCAAATGTCTTCCATAATTTAATTTGTGACTGCCCCTAAAAATACTGAGTTTCAGACCAATCCAATCAAAATTCTGGACGGTAAATTTTTAAAATGTTAAATTTCTATTGAATAACTTTTTAAAATTGTATAAAAGTTAAAACATTCAAACATATTTTTCTTAGTTTGTGAAAATTGCCTTTGAGAATCATGGTACCAAGTTTTAGAATATTTAGTCAAAACTCAAGAAAATAGACTTTAATATTTTTAATTTTTAATTTGTATTTAACTTTTCAAACCTTAATACTCATTTTAAAATAAAAATATTTCTGAAATCTCTCTCTATTAGTGTGTAGACTGTCTAAAAGTATCACTGTACCAAATTTCTGAACAATTCAATAAAAACTCTTGGGGAAGATAAATATCAATGGAAAAATTAACAGATCGTGGATAGAAAACAGACAGATTGCAGAAAAATTGTTATTAGAAAACAAAACAAAACAAAACAACCAACAATAACTATTCAATTAAAATTTTATTTCAATTTAATTTGCAGTGTTATTGACTTTTTAATAGTACATGTATATATAATTTGTTTTATATAATGTAATCACTATTTCTCTCAAACCAATTTCTGCATTTTAAACACGTACAATGAGATAATGATTATAATAATATATGACATGCATTATATATATACTAGTACACAATACAGTAGGCCTATATTGCATATTCATTATTAATGCAAGCAACCATCACAAAATGTGCTAGAAAGCATAATGTGCAAGTTGGGAATAACAAAAGCTTGTTTTATAGAATACATGTGTCTACATGAAATCAACATTAAAATCAACTTTTTAAATTCCAAAATACTACTTAAACATTATATAAAAGTTCAATTGAGTTTTTTTAAAATCTATATAATAGTGTGTATACAAGGTAATGCAAAACCCAAATAAAGGTACATAGAAAATATGACATGGGTGTGACAATATTTATTTGTCAGTGCTTAAAGGGACAGACCCTAGTTTTTAAACACTTAGGCATATTTGTCACTATTGAAGTCGTTTATGATCACTGAAATCAAACATTAATTATATTTTATATTATTCATTTATGTAAAACTGAAATGTTTCTGGTCATCCTGGTGTTTCTAATACCACAAAATGCATTTTTTATATTTTTGTAAAAATGCACATGTGTCTGAGAAGTAGCGGTTATGGATTTGCGTTTTAGTCAATTTTTAAGGGTATTTCAACATCACAGACTCTTGTTTCACTCTGTTGTATCCAAATTTGTTACAGGTTTGTAAATTAACCAAACTTAGTGTCCATTTTTACGGGATGAAATCAGACTGAGAGTCTAGGTAAAAAAAGATGCCTTAGAATTTAAAAACTAGGGTCTGTGCCTTTAAAATTAACTAGTCGTATTACAGGGTATAACTGAACACAAAGGATATATATATATATATATATATATACAGTACATGTATATGCAGTTTCGCTGAAATACATGGCTACAAATAAGTTACAGGGTTTTAAAATAATACATTTTGTTTTCTGCAATTATAATGTTTGCTTTTCAGTACTATTTCCATTGTTTAATGATCCAGATCACTGCCATGGTAATTAATTTTAATTATTGAAGAGACCAAATCAATGAGTGGTTGTTAAGTGTGAAACGAATGATCAGGTTCATGTTGTGTAGAATACATATCAGAAGTGTGCTGGATCATACTATACATCTGAAGAGAACTAATGTTTGGTGTCTTCCTTACCAACTTGGTACCAAATTTTTAGACATGATCCAGTGTTTGGTCTCTTTTTGAATTTAGACAATTTTGGACCATGAAACATTGTTGGTTTTGACAGGATTTTGGGGTTTTCAGGGTTCGGTTTAGACAGGTTTCACTGTATTTATATACATTTCAAACTCACAATAATAATAAGGATTGGGGGTTTTTTGGCCACGGATTTAGTATCCAAGTTTTGAACATAACCATAAATTGATGACTTAAAAACTATTGTTGTAGTACAAATTGTAAAAATAATAGTTCCAAATAATATAATGTACAGGGATGTGAGAGCTATGCGGAAACACGTAAATGCACTTTTCCATTTCGTCTAAAAAAACAAAAACATGATGTTCAGTACTGTTGACCACACAAGGTTCATTTGCATGTTTTCACGGTTTCAAGTTTATGATGTGTGCCTTATATTATAAGTTATAACCAGTTTAGGTTTGTTAGCATTGAATGCAATTTTTGGCAGTTCCAAGGGTTGCAAACAATTGTTCTGCCTTGAGCAGCCCCTGGACCCCGGCCGCAGTAAGCTTTCATTTGTCCTTACTGTGACCCATCTTCCACACTGACATAATTTACTGCTTGAAACAGATTTTTTTTAAATAGTTATTTATATACAACTACTAACCTTAAATGTAAAATTATATTAGTTTATTAATTTGGCTGCTTGGCTATAAACCTGGTATGTTATGATTTTGGTTTATACTGACAGGTCAGACCATGCAAGATACCTGGCAGCAATTCAGTATGAATTGCATGTGTGACAATGAGGGTTTCCTCTCTCAAACCCTAGACTAAGTGTTGCAATGTCTACATGTTGGATGCCAGATAACCACAGTTTGAAAGTGTTTATGTGTTACTACACTAATGTTCTTTCTTCCTCCTTCCTTTGCTGGATGAAGAAAGATCTGTAGGTATGTAAAATCTAGATACAAGTTTAAATTTAAGATTCTGATTGGTGAAAATCCCAGTCAATGGGCTTGATGTTTTTCAGTCTTGAACAGAATGTTAATCTAGCAATCTCTGATGTTCTGACAGTGACAGCAAACACTATGTGACACCTTAGATGGACTGAACACATTAAAATGTAATGATGATTAAAAAATTTAAGTTTCAAATAAAATATTTGAGGCTATGAGTCTTATTTGTTTTAGAAATGATTCAGTTTGATGAAGATCAACATTATGACTTGAATATGGATCTAAAACATTCAATGTGGGTAGTGGATAAAATTAAAACATGAATCTTGTAAAGTAAACATGATATATGTCTTAATCATTTGTATTACAATCCAGTACAAGACTGAACCAACCAGCCTTTCTTCCTAATCATTCAAAACAAATTAAAAACCCCACTAAATTCTTTACATCTGGAGAATATACAATCAAAATTTATATATATTGTTAATGAAAATTCAATAAAATGACTAGGAATCATTTGTAGCCAACACTACTGCACATCTTCTTTCTTGATTTTGTTTAATTAAGTCTACTGTTGCTCTATCAGATTGTCTATGTTACAACAAAGTTGAGATAATTTTGCTCTGGTAATAGTGAATAAAATACTAGTAGAAATATTTATAAAAGGCACTTGAACAAAATATCATGCGACTGGCCTCTAAGGTAATGGTTAAGCCATCAGACTTAAGGCTGGTTTCACAATCTGATTAAAATTAGCTCTACTGGTCTACTAGTAGATCTAACAGCGTGGACTCCCATAATAACAATTTTAAATATCAATCAATTACACTTCGCCTTTTATAGCATTATTCGGAGCATACAAACTAAAAAAATATCGGGCGAGACTATTTATGCAATAGACAAACTTGTTGGTCTTTTTCAACATTAAAAAACGGGGAAAAGTGCAGTAATAAACTCTGGATTGTATACTAGTATAAACAGATTTTATGGCTATACCATCACAGGTTTTTTCCCCCCCCCCCATCTTGAAACGAATTTTATATAAAATTTTATACTGAAATTAGTTTCCAGCATACTTCGTAATTCACCCAAATCATTTCGTATACCCTCGGCATAATCCTGAATGTTTTCAAATTCTTTTCAAATCACTGGCATGACTTTGTAAGTAAGGTTTTGATTGATCAAATGAAAGGTCAACTGCACATGAGCTCCAACGGGGTGCTGTTAGATCCACAGGTAATAGTACTTAACTAGTGGAGCTAAATATTTTAATTAGATTGGCTGGTTTCACAACCCGGAATCAGCTCCTATTTAGAGTGAGTTGTATTGGCTGAGCAGCGGCCACTACACCAATTTCTCTCTCACTAACCACAGTCCTGGTCAGACACCAATGATAGCTGAGGACAGCAAGCTGGAACCTTTATTGAATATAAGCACGAATAAAGATAAAAATATAAATGTCATGGTTAAAAATGTAACCGTATGTTTTAACTCCTTCAAAGCTTTTCATGCAGGTTTGATTATGAAGTTCTCAACTCTTTTAATGTCATATTAAACCCAGGGAAGGTTAAGATTCTGCACCCATCAGAATAAGCAAAAAAAGCCTAATACTGATATAGATATAGTGATTGTCGAACACTTCTGTCCATACACAACTGTCCAGCCACTGTTGATTCCAATCTTGAATCAAAAAAAGTATTACCGCACATATTGTTCCCAACTCCATATTTTAAGCTGTTTTTTTTAATGTCAAAATATATCAAATGACTATTGAAGATGATGATGTCCCTGAATAAAATGTATTATATCGCAGAAAAAAAATCATAAATAAGATAAAGGTAAGGTGATCATACACTGTAGTAATTACATAGATGCATATCAAATACTTACGTTATATTATGACATCATATAGAGCTATCGATAGAATCAATAGAGAAGACGGGACATAAGAAATAAAAACAATCCCTACCCCAAAACAGAAATATTAATAAAAGTTATTAGTACTATAGTTGCTAATAATAACAATAACTATTTTTTCATTCAAAATTTAATATTTTAATAACAAACACATGCAACATTAAAATTAACATCATACTGTGAAATAAAGTGAATCACGAAATAAAAAACATAAAAACCCAGTACAGTAGACACTCTTGGTTTAAAAATTAATAATTTCAATACTTTCCAACCTCCCTCATACAATAATTGTTCTTACAGAATATTTTTCATAATTCTGATCATTTCGGTTTGTACAACAGCTTGGTTATTATTATTATTATTATCGTACTTGTTTTATGAGTGAACTAATATGCTTGAGTAAAGCTAGCAAAGAAACAGTGGTATATCAACCATGTTAAATCAACTTTTAATCTCCACTGAAGTGGGAAGCAGGGGGGGGGGGGGGGGGCAAGAGGGACATGTGCATCCCCCACTTTTCAGATATTTTGCTTTATATTTGCTTTATAATAGTGTAAAAGTGTAAATATAAAAGCGTGCCCCACCCCACCCCCAACTTTTTGGCACCTTCCTATGCCACTGATCTCCTAGGCATGTAGGCCCTAAACTCCACTTGGTTACAGGTATTTTGTTTTCTCTTTTCTTATGTTTTGTTTTATTTTATATTTAATTTTATTGTTTGTTTTGTTTTGTTTAGGTGTTTTCTTAAAGTTGAAATTAAACATGAAGAACAAACAACAAGATTAAACAATTTTAAAATGTCTTACTGGTTTATCATTAATTTGTTTTCTTTTGTTTCTAAACTTAAAATAACTGAAGCAAATTTTACATTATTTATTTACAATTATAAAACAAAAACATAGTTTCATTCATAACATTGTTAAGTATATGTAGTTAATATTGTAACCACAATTATCAATGAAAAAAGCAACAAGTTTACCTCTTACCATTTGTAATACAGATCATTAATTTAAAAAATGTAGTCTTTAGTTTTGTCAAAAAGCACATTACATTTTATTTCATATCCTCTAAACAAAGGAAGAAACAAACAAAAAAGGCACAAACAAATTCCAACCATTATACTAATAGCGCATGTACATGTGTATATTTTTGGTACACCATATTTTTAAATCTATTACTAACAAGTAAACCTTTCACCAAAACATGATTACAATTAGCTGCAGGAACTAACTTTTCTCTTTGTAAGCAATAATCAAAGAATTGTTACATGGAATTCATAGTCAAAAAACATTAAAATGCAAATTGAATTTACTTGATGTTCAAATATCAAAAGTAATTTAAGAATAGTTCATGATGTTTCTTTAATTTCATTAAAAGATACCAATATTCAGATTACTGTTATTTAAAGGGACTGTTGTGAGATTGTAGCCATTAAAATACACTAACTTATTGTATTCACTTAATGGGTAATAAAGCCTATAAAAAAATACAATACAAAGCATTATATTAATAAATACATCTGTTATTCTGTCTGACCAACCTATTTAAAACTATTTTAACCAAGTGTGTGTTTATGTATGTTTTATGTAAGTAATAAACTGAGATGTACAAAATTACTGGAGACAAAATCATTATTGAGCTACTACAAATAGTATGATGACAATAAATGTATTTAAATACAAATATTATATTCTAAGCAATAAAATGTAAAAATAATATTGTAATTTTAATAATTAAAAATGGCTTTATTTTAACAAATTTATGTTACAATGGCTACAGTTCGGAATATATCCCTTTAAATAAAATTTCCAAGTTGGAATGTTCTATGTAAAATTAAATAATGACGTATCTAGTCATATTTCTGTTACTGGCATTTCTGTTCACATAAATGGATTGATAAAAAATACAAATAATAAATGCACATCTGTTTAAAATCCTTTAAAGATAAATATGTACCAAATTGTAATCATATATTCTAAAACAGTCTTGAAACCAAAAAATATATATATATATATATCTATCAAATTAAAATAAAATGATATAAAAATACAACATTCTATTCAACTAGCAATGAGTTTTCAATAAAATATGGTTTTGTTCTGGTTATCTTTTCAGGGTTTGGTTTGTTTTTATTTGGAGAAGATGTATTTATGCATACAAAACACCACTTATAACTATTGTGGCATTATTCATTACACATGCATCTTATTTGACAATTTTTATAATTAAACATCATTCTAGACAATGAAAACAGTTCAAATTTTAAATTTGTTAAATTAATGAACTTCATTTGCATAATGCCTATCAAATTGTGTTTCACAACAATACAACATTCGTTTATCTTCAATAACAAATTAATATTCATATATTTAAAAAAAATTTCAACTGTTCTAAATATGCATCTGAACAAATCTTAATTGCATATATACATATATCTTTAAAAAACAAACAAAAAACAAACAAACAAACAAACAAAAAACCCATCAATTAAAAAATCTGATATAAACTGTAAACTTTAAAATACAGATCTATCTAAAGTAACATCCAATTAATATTTATTATTGACTACTTCTGAATATTAAACAATATTAAAGAGCTGAAGAGTAATGAGACAGTTTCCGACACACAGACACACATGCCACCATGACAGAACCATGTGTTACCCAGACCAGAGAATGACCAACTCATGATGCAGGGATATATCACAATATCAAGAATCACATGTTGCTCAAACCAGATGACGAGATATTGACATATCTGCTGAAAGCCCATAAATTACAATCTTGCACAGTTAGACCTCTCGTTAGTTACTCCTAGCGACGAACCCATTCACGTCATTATGCAGCTACCTTTCTTTTTTCGGCTGCAAATATAAATAAGAAATGGCAAATCTTATCGTTTGAGTTATGTATATTTATGGCCTTTAAAATTCACATTAAAAAGGAAATTGTTAATAAATTTGCAGCCAGTAATGCTTATCAGAATATTCAAAATCATTTATCTACAAGAAATCCCATTCAGTAACATTTATTTACATTTTAACCATTAATTGCAAATAGATACATTTTAGCTACAAATAAAACATAAACATATTTTGTTAGGTGAATAGTAAATTATGACTATATTGCTCTGTTGAAAGCATGATTACTCTTGTATACCTAATATAATAAATATTTGTTTAACAACACCTCAGCACATTTAAAACTATGGCAATTTGCTATGTAATGGTTTATGTTGACACTCGGTCACTTATACAATGTACCCAGATAATAAAGGCAATTTATGAAGACAAACCCCCTCCACCTAATATGCATCTTTCTTTGTGCCATTTTCCACTTCTTTATTACATTATACAAAATTATTATTCTTTTATCAGTATACATATTCTTTCCTCAACTTATGTTGTATTTAATTTAAGGTGCAAACTGAGGTTTTTAAAAGTGGTCAGTTATTTACTTTGTACAAGCATAAACAATGGAAAATGTTGTGAACAAAAAAACAAATCCATTAATAATAAATTATTTACCCCCAAATTTAATACTTGCTTAAATCCATCAGCACACTTAAAAAGTTTGCTAGATTCACTTTTAAGTGTGAAGAAAAACAATATTAGTTAATGTTATTGTTTGCTGAAGAGTCTTTTTTTTTTCAATCAGTTTGGCAGATTGGCAGTCACTGACAATGTGCTGAAATATTTATCACACACTGTAACATCATGAAATATTAGTGGGTAACTGGTAAATTCAACAATGTCATATTAAATACTAACTTTTAAAAACAGTCTTAAAGTCAATATATTTTATATCCATGTACCATTTATTATTATAAATCGATTGGCATCACTGATTTCAATGTTGCTAATAAGATAAAAACTGTAATGACACTAACAAACATTTTGTGTGAAAACTGTTTTTGGTCAGAGATAAAAAGGGTCTTGAATAGTAAGGACAGATTTTTATTTTTTTTGGATAGCCCAAATAGCCAGAACTTCTGAAAAATCAAGAGGATTTGTCTTACTGGAAAAACATCACAGAACACTCTTGATGCTGGTCAACAATTATGTAATACAACAGTTTGCATTTTGTACACCCCCTTCCCCATGTAATATTTTGTAATACTAAGCCACACCCATCCTCTAAAATAACATAATGCTAGTCAAAATACTCCATGCTTATCCTGTCATAGTGATGAAATTTTACCAATATTATTAGATTTTCTGTTTGTATTTATGTTTGTTTGATTTGGTAATAAATACTAAATAAACAAAATCATCTGTTAACAAAATAGCAATGACTGGCTGCATTTCACTTCATAAATAAAAATGAGATTTGTTTTGAAAATGTTTCATAACTCTTAATAAACACACCCATGTAATGTTTTGTAACTCATCCCTTGATAGTATCTTGCCCTTCTAGTGCATTACTTAATTGCTGAATGCCCCTTCCATTAGTAAAATTCTCATTCCACCTGACCAATATTTCACAATTCTCAGCTGTATGTTGGTAGAGTTCTATGCTAGAACTACACTGTAGATGAAGTGTGCTTCTGGTGGGCAACAACAAACTATATCAAGCAACATGTCTATCTATGAAGTGCAATATCTATCTAATGGGCATGCATCGCACTAATGTGTACAGGTTTATATCCTGCTCATCACAGTAATACAGAATTCAATTTAAGAGGAAAAGTTCTGCATTAAAAGAAAACAAATACTAGTAATCATCCATAAGCTTAATTACTTGTATTATAAAAAAACAAAAAAACAAACAACCTGAAACAGATCTACAGCTTGCTAGACTAAAAGCTTTGTGCCTTCTTTTCACAAGAAGTGCATGTAAGGAAACTGTTGGTTGGAATAGAGGCAATCGAAGAGATAATATAAAAAATGTTACACTACATCGTGTTCATAATAATGTAAAAATATGTTGTTGTTGGAAGTTTACAAAGATGGTGGAAAATTCATGAGATTTTGGTATTGCTTTGATTCCTTTAACATTGGCCTAAAATTACCTTTCTTTATGACTTGCAATACATGGTGATCTATGAAGTGAAGAAAATGAAAATGTTTTGAGCACCTCAGCTCATTCTTTAATCAGTGGCTGTTAGGTGTTAAGACATATTAACCTGAAATACTTGGTCTACATTGTTTGGGAACAAACCTGCTTCCCTCACAGAAGCTACTATTACTGAGAAGCAGAATGTTCCCAGGAGAGGATAGCACATACCATGGCTTTTAATACAAGAGATATATGCATGGCACTTGCTGGAGTGGGAAATTACCCAAAAGATATACTGACAGGCTTTGATCCGGTAACTCTGTACATTGCAGAAGGGCACACCATCACTGGGCTACATTCAGTTCCCACCATTGTTTATGAAGTGGGCCTGATAATCAGTTCATCAATACTTATAATTACAGAAGCAGACGGCAGCATGTGTATGGCAGAAAGCAATAAAGATTGAGTAGAAGATAAACCATAGAGAAGAAGTGAAAACCATTATCATTAAGGGCTTGAAACCCCTATCTCTTTTCCTTTTTCTTCTTCTGTTTTTTTTGGTGTTTTTTTTTAATAACCTGTAAATTTAGTTTCTGGAATGAAGGTGTATCATAACATGATACCTAAATAGTACCTGTCTTGAGAAAAAAAAGAAAAACAAGTCAATTTAAACACATTTTGTTAAATTATTTCCCCATTTCTGTTGGATTTGTCTCATTTCTTGATGCAATTTCCAAATCACATATTTAAAAATATTATTTTCAAATAGTATTACAGGAAATTATACCAAGTTATTTTTAAATAATATTTCTGAAATATCACAATGAACTGTGTTACAAATAACTGGAATAGAAGTAAATACTGTTGAAACAACAAAAACAAAATCAAACCATAACATTAATAAATATTAAAATCTTATCCCTGCAGAAAATACTGACTGACGAATCACAGAATACATCTGTTGTAGTGTAATAAAAACTAACAGCTCAAGTACTAAATCACTAAATGAAACAATCCCAATCCATATTTTAATCATCTGCTACAACATCCATAACATAATTGATACTATAACCAGACATAATAAATTTTCTTTATAATCTCTCAAACAAAAATGAAACTACCACCGACTTGCATACAATGTAGCTTGAGAAACTGTCATCTCACAACAAAAGCAATGTCATAGATATAATATACACTCTTAATGGATAGATAATAACTGCAGCACTTAAGGTATAACTGGGCAATGAGAATTCATTAAGTCTCTTGAGGTAATGCATCCTTTTGTTGACAAAGTTCACCAATGTCATTCATCAAATATCATTCTTTGCAACCAAATCTCTTGCTAGAATAATCAATCTATGGCCATGATGACTCTATCCCATGAAAGTGCTTCAAAATGGTGAATGTGTGCTATCACAAAAGAGTGATCTACTCTAATGTAGTTCAATAGCTGATTTGGATGGAAGTACAACAGAAGAATGGCCACGAGTTGATTTCATGTGGTGAGCTTCACAGTCTAAAATAGATAAAGACAGACATAAAAATCCCACACTAATCCAGATTTAATTTACTAATGTGGAATTTGACTGCTTCTTTTTAAACTTTTATGAGCGTCTTTTTTTTTTCTACTTTCTTTGCATTTGTTCAGCAAAGAAGTTCTTCTGGAAAACAAATTATTACAACAGAAAATGGTAGTGCTAATTAGAGCATCTTACTCTCTGTCCATGCTAATACTGAACACAGCAAAAACATGGTAGTCCCTTAAGCTGCATTCTCATCATTTGACTAGTTATAATGAACTGTTAGAACATGTTCTGTTTTTTATGTCAAATTCATGAATCAAACTGAACAAATAAGTTGTACAGTGATGACATAGCCAGCAGTGTATGTCATAGATGATGACCATCTGACAATTTTACCCATTTTAAGAACATTTTAAAGAGCCTGTACTAAGCTTGCAACCAATGTAACATACATGTACCATATTTTCAATTAGAAGATAATTTGTAACAATTAAACTTACATATTAAATACATTTTCTTGTTTAAAATGTTAGTGTCTGTGTATGCAATGTGTTTCTTGTTATCTTAAATTGTATGTAGCAGCCAACATTGTATTTAACTGTCAAATAATTTTGTACTTATAAAAAAGTTTACATTAAAAATTAAATGAAATCTGAGCTATTACAAACATTAAGATGAATAAAAACACATTTGATATACAGAAACTGATATTCTAAACAATAAACTGTATCATATTTAAGATGTAACTTTAGTTGTTAAAAAATATTTATTATGTAAAAATATGTTACAACAGTTGCAAATTCAAGATAGTCCCTTTAATACCAAAATGATTTTTCTCCTTTTAGTTACTTTTAGTAAAAATATAAAAAATAAATAACTTACAATTTTGACTGCATTAAAAATGACAAGCCATTACAGTGTGAGAATGCAGCTTATGTTGTTAATGCATGCAAAATGTGAATTAGTAATGACCGATGTACAAAAATGGATTACAGATATCCCAAACATTTTAGTGTGGAAACCGTTACCATATTCTGTATCATAAAAATGGTACTGATTGGACTTTTACTTCAAAAATGAAAGATAAAAGTTTTATTTTAAAGACACCAAAGTTACCATATGCATTTTAATTTTTTAATTTTTTTTAAAATTAGGTTTGTTTTGTTTAACACCACCACGAGGTGCTTACGGCAAGGATCGAACCACCTCAGTGGATCCATTCAGCTGATTGGTTTTTCTCTCATTTCATCCAGTGTACCACAACTGGTCAAAGGCCGTGGTATGTGTTTTCCTGTCTGTGGGAAAGTGCATATAAAAGATCCCTTGCTGCATTACCAATGGGCTACATCCTATGATTTTTTTCTATTTGAATACATTGCATTATGTGTGAATTAATTAACTTTTAAAAATTTTAGACTTAAGAAACAACTTCATTTTCTTTCTTCCAGACACCTCAGTCTGAAAAACATTTTGAACTGTTTCAAGTGAACAAGGTGCAATATAAGGATGTGTTTATTATTCATGATACTTTTGTGGCAGTGGAATTTAGTATAATAAACGTGGTATATTTACTATGAACTGCCAACACCCATATTAGATCTCTTTGATAATGATAACAACTAAAGAAAAATCAGAAAGAGAAAACAGTTCTGAGTAACCCAACCATTGCTATAGTTATCAGTTTGTAAAAGTTTTCCTCCCCAACTTGTTATATCAGAATACCACATTCCAAAAAACAAATGTTAACAATTTTAAACACTGAATTAGAAAAAGTAAATTTGGGACTTCAAAAAATTATTTTTTGGGAGTGGATTGGTGGGATGGGGATACTGAAATTAATTTACAATAATTATTACATGGGTGGTGGTTTGTGCAACTGTTTTATAATGTACATCATAATTTTTCGCTGTAAGTTTTACTTTATTGGGCGGTGGGTACAAAAGATCATCCACATATGTGTCATTTGTGGAACAATCTTGAACATGAAGGAAAATCAGTTAGTATAAGAACAGTAATATTTAACAACTGAACCAATTCCGAGAGAAACAAAAGGAAGAAGAAAAACAGGACTCACCGTGGTGTGCACTATCTACAGAGAGAGAACAAGAAACACTTACTAGCACCTACTTCTACAAGGTACAGTTGCTTTCATTTATAAATTATATACTTTCAAACAAAGCATCCAGTCATGCCAAAATATTTAAAAAACAAAAACAAAACAAAAAAGTTTTAAAAAAATTAAAACCCCCACAAAGAAATCAGTTTACTATCATTTCACTAATAATTTTACCATCCATTTAAAATTTTCTTTGTTACTTAACTTTACTTGTGTACTAGTAGTGTAAAAATAATATTAAAAAATAGTTCATGCCACGTAAGGAAAAATTTAAAAACAATTGTGCCAAACAAGATTCTGCTTTGAAATAACAGGAGTAAAGGCAGGAGATGGAGGAGTGGTAAAACAAAATGCAGTGCTTGAAACATACACATGGGATTTTAGGCAGCCTGGGAGACAATGTACTAAAATGCAGTGCTTGAAACATACACATGGGATTTTAGGCAGCCTGGGAGACAATGTACTAAAATGCAGTGCTTGAAACATACACATGGGATTTTAGGTAGCCTGGGAGACAATGTACTAAAATGCAGTGCTTGAAACATACACATGGGATTTTAGGCAGCCTGGGAGACAATGTACTAAAATGCAATGCTTGAAACATACACATGGGATTTTAGGTAGCCTGGGAGACAATGTCCAATGCTTGAAACATACACATGGGATTTTAGGCAGCCTGGGAGACAATGTACTAAAATGCAGTGCTTTACATATAATGGAATTTGGAGGTTTTGAAAGCAATTTTGCAAACCCAGTGCATTTCTTTCAAAGAGCAAAGGGGGGGTAAAAAGGCTCTTTAAAATAAAGTAAAACCTATGTATAAAAGTTTTTACGAAACTTGTTCAAACACAATGTTCTTTGAGAATAAGTTGTTTCATAAATCGGCTTGCTTTAAATAATAGTAATTATTTACATACTTGTGCAATAACATAAGAGTTTATTACAGAAAATATGTAACAAAAGTGAATAAAGTCCCCATATTTACTAGTAATAATGAAATGGAAAACATTATGGGAAATCCTTTCTTAATCTTAGAAGTTGAATTAATTTAACAAAAAGTGCATATTAAAATATTCTAATCTATAAACCTTTGTATAAAGTCACACTGATCATAAACATTGAACTTTCTTGATTTCATTTCAGTTTATTCTTGTGATAATATCCAAGACCCAAGCATGCACTCCTGGGCACACACCTCAGCTATCTGGTGTTCTGCCCAGGGTAGGGGTTAATAGTCAGTTGTTTGTGATAAGACTTCAGTGTAATGGCCACTGTGCCATTAAAACTCACCTTGAATTGGTACCAGTGCTAGGATACGAACTCAGCACTTTATGGCTTTAAAACTATTGGCTTAACCACTGTCACCAAAACTAGTGATTTTGTGTATGCCTATTTGGTTACCTTTACAGACAGGCTTGGTTGTGATTAAAAACCTGTTGAGATTTTGCACTGGACTTGGTGGTGTCATGGTTAAACCATCGGACATAAGGCTGGTAGGTATAGGGTTCGCAGCCTGGTACCGGTTCCCAACCAGAGCAAGTTTTAACGACTCAATGGGTAGGTGTAAGACAACTACACCTCTTCTCTCTCACTAACCACTAACAACTAACCCACTGTCCTTGACAGACAGCCCAGGTAGATGAGGTGTGTCCAGGACAGCGTGCTTGAACCATAAATGGACATAAGCACGAAAATAAGTTCAAATGAGATTTTGCTTAAACTCTTGCAACAACAAAATAAATATTTCTTTTACTTGGATACAACAGTCAATCCAAGGACATGAAAACATGACCCTGAAAGCACAACTTTATTCAACAACACTGTGTAAGATAACCCAAATGTGCAACACTTAACTTATGCACAATCATAAGACCACAAGTACATTGTTGCTTGTTGAGGTTCAGAAATAAAACCCGAGTCACTAGAAAGAAGAAATATTAGATTACAGCACCCACTTAACTCACTTTAACTACAATTATATTGGCGTCTGACACGAGGGAAGTTACCAGGTGTGCAGCTATATACACATTTTAAACACAATGGGTTATGGACACCTGAAGAAGTGCTGTACATTATGACTCTGTTCAAATATACAACCATTTTTAATGAGACCATATATCAAACACAAAATTATTTTCCGTAAACTCTTTCAAACATTTTGCATGTCCTTGGTTATAAATGTCTAATAAATACATGGGCCAATGTTTACAAAACATTAAGTGAACTTGAGAATCCAATTACATTTTTTTTTAAATGTTTTTTATGGAGCAGACAGTCGTGAATCTAGACTCTGAAATCATAAGTGGTTGGGACGTAGCCCAGTGGTAAAGTGCTCGCTTGATGCGCAGTCGGTTTGGGATTGATCCCCGTTGGTGGGCCCATTGGGCTATTTCTCGTTCCCGCCAGTGCACCACGACTGGTATATCAAAGGTTGTGGTATGTGCTACCCCTTGCTACTAATGAAAAAATGTACCGGGTTTCCTCTCTATGACTGTGTCAAAATGACCATATGTTTGACATCCAATAGCCAATGATTAATAAATCAATTTGCTCTAGTGGTGTCATTAAACAAAACAAACCTCTTCTTCAGAAATCATGAGGAAACCACTTAATCACACTAGGAGTCAGTGTGTGCTAATAAACACATCAAAACAATGTTGGCAGAACTCGTACTGAGAGTCCAGCGCGCTACCAACTGAGCTAATAAGAAATTCTCACTAGCTACTGCCAGTACGAACACTTTATACCAACACTACTACATACTCCCCACTCAAGTGAAGCTACGTCCCAGAGCTGTGGGCCACGGGCAGTTAAACTGTTACAGCTTCTGACTGGGTTATATATGTATTCTTGTTTTAAGAACACACCCAGTCCCTATGTCGGCTCCAAATGTAACAGAACAATCAACCTCCACTGAAGGGATATAAACCATGGACTCTCAGTACGAGAGTCCAGCACTCTACCAACTGCGCTAATAGGGAGATTCCCACTAGCTACTGCCAGTAGGAGCACTTTATACCAAATTACATTTGTATACGTTGAATACTGCAATCGCTGGTGTAGCCAGGATTTATATTGGAAGGGGCATGCAATATATGAGTCTGCTAGCCGCTACTTTTAATACGGTTGTAAAATACCCGGGGGAATAAAAATGATACTTAATTACTTTATTTAAATTGCAAAAACTGAAACTATCAAGTAGGAGCAAATTACACAGGCCATCAGAGTGTTAATTAAGGGTGGAGAAGCATAATATACAAAACGACAGGCGGAATGTCCTCCCCATGAGCATTTTGATATATTTACCCCCTTTTGTGCTATCTTGGTGCATTTACTGATGCTTCTGAAAGGAGTTTTTAAACCACAGTTTTACCTTCCTGAATAACATTTATTGTTTTGATCTGAATAACAAAACAAGTATCACAGTTACTTAACAAAACAATGAAAATAGATCAAAAGAGCTACAGTGATACAATAAAATATTGTTTTCTAAAAATGATACAATAAAATATTATTTTCTCAAATTAAGGAGTTTGTTGTCAGGATCTACAAGAACATTATGATTGCTTGAATTTTTATTTTAAAAAAAATTAAAGTGATTTTTTAAAATTGGGGAATATAGCTCCCCCAGCCCTATCTGGATCCTATGACCTCGATTATAAAAGGTTATGAGAAGACATGCTCCATTTATCTCCCCCATCTGGCTATGTCAGTGTGACTAGTCATCAGTGTTCGAGATTAACAGTATCATGATATCCCAGGGATATCATAATTTAATTCTGGATACCAGACTTCAATAACCCAGTATCCCACTGGGATACCATATAATGGTGGGTTTTTTTAAAACCTGCATTTTTATTTTTTTGCAGAAACAATGAAAGTCGTATTTTACTGGTGAAGTTAAGTAACTGTATTTTCGAGCTCGTACCCAGTCAAATGCTATGCTGTAACAATATCTCCCCAACTCGTACCCAGTCTAATGCTACACTGGAGCAATAGCAGTGTAGCAATAGACTGGGAACCGCTAAGTCGCTATTATTTTTGTTGGATGTTTCCTCCCTTCATATTTTATTTGAGATATTGATTGCACATCTGCAGAAAATTGATACAGGTTGATATATCATTAGTAATTTTCAGAAACACTTATAGATTACTGCTAAATATAAATTTATGTCAGTATTACACAAAAATAGATGCAGCGAATTTCACAAATTCTGCAATTTCAATTGCGGTGTAGCAATATAGACTGGAAATAAGAACGGTGTCGTCCAAGTTTGTTACGATGTTATTTATGAATTTCATTTAAGTGGGATACTAAATTCTCTGATGGGATACCAGATTTTGAAATGTTAGTATCCAACTGGGATACTGCAAAAAATCTTTTAATCTCGAACACTAGTCATGATAATAATTTTTAACATACAATCAAGTTCTGTTGTGGGTATATATAAATATACTCAACAAAATTAATTTAGGCCCAGTAACGTCATATTATTTCAGCAAATATTTGAACTGTGACACAAAACAATCTATTTGCTAATTGTTTTTGAAATTTGCAATTGGCGAATTTGATGAGTGCCAGAGCTAGCCCTGTTTTCTGAGGTAACCAGTCATTTCGTACCATAGTCATTTCGTACTCAATTCTACCATTTCGTACCCAAGTCATTTCGTACCATAGTTATTTGGTCATTTCGTACCAGTTATTTGGTCATTTCGTACCATAGTCATTTGGTCATTTCGTACCATGGTTATTTACTGATTACTGTGAAATAAAGTTATAATGATTTCAAGATCATGTACATTTTGTTATACTTAATCATAGACTAGACAACATAGTGATATTCTACATCGATACTGATTGTGACTGTTGATTATAACGATTGTTTATCCAAAAGCAATAAGGCAAGCATAGGCAGAGAATCTGTTGACAGTGGGCTAAGGACGTAAGCCTATATAAGATGGTGGGAGCCTCGTATCATATGAAATGATCATCAGTGGCAATACACATGTTCATTTAAACCTTTGCTCACTTTACAAGGTATGTTTACACGTCAACGTTTATTCGTCAACAATAAAAATAAGAAGTGGCATACCATGACAAAAATAAGATACTGAGTACGAAACCACTATGGTACGAAATGACCAAACATTATGATACGAGATGGTAAAAAGTAGGTATGAAATGGCTATGGTACAAAATGACTGTGGTACGAAATGACCAAAGCACTATGGTACGAAACCATTATGGTACGAAATGACCATAAACTATGGTACGAAATGACTAATAACCATCTCTAACCTTGAAATAAATAAATTTCATTATATAAGGCTAAAAATACAACAAAAGCATCATTCCACTGCCTAATCAAGAGCTGAAGCAATGATCATATTTTCTCGACAGCCATCATCTTTTAGAATACATTAGTCTGTGATATTTTGTCTTCCTATTCTGAAACTGATATAACAATGAAATCACTTCCCATTCAGAAACAAAGAACAAAAGCATATAAAAGCTAGATGACAAGATCCTCATCATGAAAATACCACAAAGCCACTTTCAGAAGCTAATGCCATGATTGCATATTCTTAGCCGACAGTTTATGGTTAATCGGGTAACATGAAATAAAATAACGGGTGCACAGTAAGATAACCAATATAATACAATGATCCCACACTGAAAGCTGAAGCAATTAACTAAAGAAACTAAATGTAACTCCATAATTAATTTTATAATCGTTTCCATTTCGTTTCATCTCAACTAATTTTCGTGCTTATATCCAATTAAGGTTCAAGCACGCTGTCCTGGGCACACACCTCAGCTATCTTTGCCATTAACATACATGTCCGATGGCTTAACCACTGCACCACCGAGGCTGGTAATCATTTCCAAATCTTCAATGTCTCAACACTGATCATAAATAAACGTATCAATTTCCTTTTTTTAAAAGAAAGAAAAAAGGACAATATTTTAGGGTAGAAGGGTCACAGTGGTAAACAAAAGTATCATGCAAAGTTAAATTATAAATAAATATTTTTTCATTTTGTAAAACATCAAGCTCAACAGAAAATATTATTTTCATACAGAATTTCTTTTGTATCACTTTGATATTAAATCAATGGAAACAGTGCTTCATGATTACAATTTGTCGGCATTACATCACAAATAGCCTTTTTCGATGTCTTGTATGAATGTTTGATGTTAGGATGCATGTATGTTAATGGAAAAACTGCCCATGAAAGGAATTAGTATTGATGGAAATGATTTCCAAACAGTTACAGAACTAATGAGAAATTCTTCCATATAAAATAACAAAAAGAAGTAATAAACCATATAATATCCCATTTAAAAAAAAAAAAAACTAATTCAGTTTGTTTCACATAAACATCTTTATTGAATAATATTACAAATGCATTTTATAATTTGGTTTATATGTGTGTACTTCTTTGCAGTTTGGCACGTCTTATTCTATCTGTATGTACCAAATAACACAGATGCAAAAGGATTGAGATAACAAAACTTGTGTTAATTTTTAAAAAGAAGGAATGACCTTTACTTCCATCATCATTCTTTAAAATCAAAATGTTTAACAATTTTACATAAATTTACAATTCAAACTAAAACTGAAAATACATATACATATATACAAAATACAGAAATGACCACATGCATAATAACAAATAAACTAGACCATGCAGACAAGTGTTTTTTTTAAATAACCACCCTACTTCTGGAAACCAAATTAACTTTGGTAATGTACAAAAAAAAAAAATCAATAAAAATAGAAAAAGGAATAAATAAGCCAATAAGACATTTTACACTAATAAATGTGGAGAATGCACCCTAACCAGAAAAGTATTACCAATTGACAAACATACCTAGACACATCCCCAATACAATTCATTTAATTTATAAGTTCGATGCATGTATGTCATAAATTAAGCTATTATCTGTATATGAGCTTTTCATATCTACATAAAGAAAAATAAATAACTGGATTTCACAAAACATCTGGAAGACCGATGACTATTAAAACTAGAAATGTGACCTGTAACAGGTAAAAACAAATGCAGCAAAATGGTTTATTATCAGGGCTTCTAGAATTTTTATAAAATCCACTATAAGTTAATGTAATTATACTAATTAATAGTAATAATCAGATATGTCACCTAAAGAAGGCGATAAAGCTTAAAAACACTAACACTTGGTGGGGTGGGGGCAGGATATACATATTTACAAAATAGACTTAACCCCAGCATTTGACAATTTTGATTTTCACTATCCGTCGGACATGGCAATAGTAGTTATTCACTAGCCCAACACTGAAAATCATTAGCCATGGGAGTGGGGCTACCATAATCTAGAAGCCCTGATTATAGTTTGAGTTTTGCAGGGTTTCGACTAGTAACAGGTTTCACATACTTCATCATCAACCAAATTCCACAACTTTCCATGACCTTAAAAAGTAATATTTCCATTAATGTTTTAATGTCCATCGTGTAGTATTTTATATTGTGAAAAACTATTTTCGACCAATTTAAATTTTTCATGACATTCCATGACTAAACTCAAGATTCCTTACATCTGCAAATTTATTGACTTTCCAGAATTTCTATGACCCGTATGAACCATGAGTAAGGTGGGGTTTTTTTTTAGCTAATTTACAAAACATTACTGAAAAGTCACTAAATTATGTAAAATTTTAATAAGTACTGAATTTAGAAAAAAACAATAAAGTTCAGTATTCCGCCAGAATTGTACAAAATAATAAAATATAGATATATTGGAATCTCTTGGGATCTCATCTCCTATTCTTACCCTTCCAACCCAAAATCTGGGATTCATGGAAGCAGTGAATCCTGCTAAATAAATCACCTGCTAACACAGTGTTAAAAATCACCAGTCACCTGACTGGCTGAGGCAACCTTTATTAAATAAGGCCAACTATGAATTTTACAAAGGACAACCATCAATTTTAGAAAATTGTTTCTTTCCAAAAGGAAATATGTGATACAGCAAAAAGCTTAAGGTAATAGATTTGAGTAATATGGCAGATGCATTTCAGGCACACATGTATAGGATCATGAAAACGTGATCTGAAGGCAACATACATGTAAGTTTTACAAGAGCCAGTAACAATTTATTTTATTGCAGGAAAATTACTGGCCATCATGCTTTTTAAGTTTCAACCATGCTAGTATTAACCAGAAAGAATTTTGAGGTACAAAATCATCAATTAGCCACTCGACTATCAACATGGTGAATGATGGTTTTGCACCAGCTTTGAAGGGAACTAAAATGCCCTGGGTACAAGCAACCAACTGATGAAAGTTAAAGTGTTTTCTGTTAAACGAGACCACTAGAGCACATTGATTAATTAATACTGGATGTCAAATATTTTGTCATTTTAACATGTAGTCTTCAAAGGAAATCCACAACATTTTTCCATTGACAAAAAGATTATTTTATATATTTTTTCCCACAGACAGGACACCAAAAATACCATAGCCTGATATTGTGGGAATGGGAAATACCCAATCAGAGAATGGGTCCACCAAGGGAGTTCGATCCTCCTAGCAAGACGTTGACCAACTGAGCTAGATTCTGTCCCAATCAGCCACTCTGACCACTGACATGGTGAGTATTTTAACATGCCCATATACCACTAAGGTTTCAGGCATGACATCGTGAGCCATGGTTTTGCACAAGCTTTGAAGGTAACCAAAGTTTCCAGTGTACAAGCAACCAATTGGTGATAACTTATGCTTTCCCAAAAACAACTGTGGGACCAACATGTGCTATGTTTATCAGTGTGTCAAGGAATATAGCTCTAAGTTTCAACCATTTCACATGCAGTCTCAATTACATCCTCAATAAATATGATTACTCAGATCACTGTATGACTAGATTCGTGCATGAACTGGACAGAGAGGATATGGGAAAGATACAACCTTACATCACTTCTGACAGTATTACATATCAAAGCAATATATTTACTTTTCCACCCTCACAACTGTCAAGGTAAAATTGTATATTTCATTCAGGAAACAAAAGCAATGAAGCACAGATGGTAATAAATAATATCAAAAATTAGAAACGATATTACATTTATTCATGTCATTAAGGAACAGAGAAAGAGTATTGACAAAACAAAAACCTTTTCAGACCAGCAATTCCTTAAAACAGCTTTGACCAAATTCATCCATCATCCAGTTTAAACATGTTACCTCATAATGCTTTAAAATACTGAATTAAAGTAAAGAGCAACTATATATATATATATAGAACATTCTGTATTGCTGGTAATCTTGAGTCCTTCCTGAATAAAAGTTGTATGTTTAATAGTATCAACTTTGATGAAATATTTGGCTCAACAAACTTTGATTACCTGTTAATTTTTTCACTAGTCTACACCACAGACCTATAGATCTACCCCATGAGACTTATACAAGATATTACTACACAACACAGTTTTAAGTACAGATATTACTTTACCAATATGAACTGCATAGATCAACAGCAGATTACATTTAACAGTAAAAAGCAATAAAAAGTTGATGAATAATAAATGAAGTAAAATAGAGTGAGTAACTCAAATGTATGAAAGAGACAAGTTATACTTAAACACCATTTCAACAAGACAGACACTTGATACTCATTTCTAAAACTACAACAGACGACATCACATGAGGATTGGAGGTGCACAAGGTCACATAAAAAAACACAAAACCAGTGTCATTTATAGCATAAAGGGTTCTTAAACTGCAAGGTGATGTAGCCATAAGCGATAGTATCCAGTGACAATGAAGGTATATAAAGCCACCATATCCAATCAAAAACAATGTACTTATCTGCTATGGCTAATCTAAAATGCAACTGTATCCCATTACAAAGCATCTACCTATCTCAAACAGCTAACCTAATAGTACCTGTGAAACTAATATCATATTCAGTGGAATATAAATGTTGAATTAATATCACATAAGTTAAAACAATTTAATTGTTGCCGTTTTACATGTATCAGGGATTTATCCAGGCATTATGTGTGTCCGAACATAGGCCTCTTCCAAAAAGATACAGACCTAAAGATTCCCAATTTTTGTACTTAAAATTCTCAATAAATTTAATTATGTCTATAGGTTCTAATAAATTAATTTAACAGTGGTGGACTGAAAACATGTCCCAGGTAGGATTTACTTGTGCTATTTTCCCCAATCCCATCAAACATAAAAATATCCTGAACAAATCCCAATGTATTTTACCTATTATTTTCAGCACGATTCTCATGAATATATAAAAAAACAATTCAACAACATCGACCTCCTTGAATTTAAAACCTTACATGACATGCACTAACTTTGTACCCTGTGCATTGAAGACTTCTAAACATTAATAAGAGGAGTTCAGGATATGTCAACCTGTATAGTATTATGAAAGCTACATGTATTTATAAACTCCAGTGATCACATTTAATACTACTTTTGTACTCCGAGAAGGAAAGAAAAAGGAATATTTGTTTAATGACTTATCAGCACATCTGCAACTACAGCCATTTTGGTCTAACAAATGGATATTTCAAGTCCTGGGGGCATTGGGTGCAGTGGCGTAGAGTGGGCGGGGTCACCAGGGCAGTTGCCCTGGGTGCAAAATTCTGGACTGGTGTAAGGGCCTCGGGGAGTGCTAACAGTCCACTGGTTAGTGGGCGCAATACTTGGCTTGCCCCAGGCGCTGGCAACCCACGTTATGCCACTGACTGGGTGAAACAAAATAAAACCATAACAGGTCCACTACTGGGATAACATTTATAACACATCATAATTCAAGCCTAAGTTCAGCCAGCCATGCTGTTTTTCACATGTCTGTGAACTTTCAACTTACTACCCGTAACCTTGAACTTTTGACTTATTATACTTACACTAAATCTGCAATTTTAATTAGTATCATTGTACAAATTAAACCCAGATCTGTGTTTGTCCATCCGAGATTACATTCTTTATATACTATTGGCAACTAAGTTGGTACTATCAAATCAATACAGGAGACATATATATCCAAATTGGAAATAACAGGAAAAAAGAGAAAACATACAGAAGTACATGACAACACTATCTGAAGTAATACAGTACCAATTAAAGGAGAAAGTTTTGTGCAAAAATATTTTTTAATCCACATCTCTAAAAGTGGACTGTAATTACACTGTAATTTTTTATGCAAGCTGTAAATAAAAGTTGTTTAAGAAAATAAATATTTAAGAAATATGACATTCTATTTTCAACTGATTTCAAAATTAGAATTTAAAACTACTATTAATTTAGCAGTAAATTACAATAGTAAATATAAATTGTTTATTTTCATTAGATGGATATTAATTCAAATGTGTGTTGTTCCACAGCTCATTTTCCTTATGTCCAAAAGCTACATAAATTATTACGAAAGAAATTAAACCATCGTGTCATTTTATTGAAACTGTTATTTACATACAGGTAATAAATTTTTTAAAAATGTATCAAAATATTTATCCATGTGTATAAAAGAACCATGCTCCATCATATGTATGGTTTTTGATATCCTAAGCATTCTATTATCGTAAACCCACAACTTATTGCACCATGATAATGTGCTGTGTTTATATGCAACCAGAACAATGAATATGGTTAATGTATACATCCAGGCCTGGACATGGAGGGGTGGGGGCAGAAGGGGGTATAGAGCAAATGTACATTTTAGGACAGGACAGGACAGGACAGGACAGGACAGGACAGGACAGAATAGGATAGGATGGGATAGGATAGAATAAGCATTTATTGTGCTAATGTGGTATTATATGTATTCTATTATTGTAAACTTTTAACTTACTTCACTATGGTAATGTGTGCTGTGTTTATATGCAATCAGAACAATGAATATGCCAACTGCATACAACCAGTACTGGACTAGGACAGAAAAGGGGAGAAAGGGGCCCAGAACAAACATACATTTTAATTTTAGGATAGGATAGAATAAGTATTTAGTGTGCTAATTAGAGCAAGCATGTGTTTACAAGCCAGGACACTTTGGTACTTTAAGACTTAAATTATAGGGGTTTTTTGGCCATACTACCACTCATACTTCATGTCCTATTTGCAATCACGTGGTCTGAATTATACTCTATGTAACGTAAATATCAATACACTATTAACACAAAGTGCACTATCAGGGTTTTATTATTATATACTGTACACATCAATTCAACTATCCTATTAATCACAGATTATCCTGATGGTAAGAATACCAATCATTAAGTGTACACATACACAAACAATAATTTGTTGAATTATGCTTCTCTCCCCATAAATGCATATAAAAACAGTTAATAGCTGAAATACAGAAATATATATTTTTATATCAAAACTGATAGATGTTACTTTATCAAATATAACTGTGCAGAAACAAAATATAATGTCTAACATGTAAGGGAGATAACTCTAAAGAAATATGTTAGAAATGTTCTCAGAAATACCATACTACAACACAGGATGTAAACTGTATAAAAAATATATCTAAATATTTCCACTTGATTGAGTTATGGTGCTAAGACAAATCTGATATTTTAAATATCTAGTGTAACTAAAAAAATTTTTTTAATGAAAATAAAATATTAATGGTGTCTCACAATGTACAGTATGCAAGAAAAGAGTATATTTGTTTAACAACACCTCAGCACATTTTAAACTACAGCTATTTGATGTTTAACATGTGGTTATTTTGACATTTGGTGAGTAGAGAAAGACAAGAAACCGACTGCCAGAACAATGGTTACCTACACTTACAGATAAAACAGCAAAGGAACTTTTATATGCACTTTCCCATAGACAGTTACTGCAGAGAACATACCATAGTCTTTGAGGTACCAGTTGTACTGACTGGATTAGGAAAAAAAAACAATTTCCTTGTAGTGAGCTTATAGTATACCAATACCTTAATTCCAACTCATCCTTACCACCTAAATTTCAACATGGTTATAATGACTTCGTACTTTTTATGATGTTCATGTCAGAATTGTGACAATACCTAACTAATGATGTCACAAGTGTTAAAATATTCACTATCAATTCTCACTCCACCTACTTCTTCCTGACTGGGTTGTAAGATATCTTTACAAACAAAAATCAATATAAATGTTTATGTTCCATAAAAAAGGTATCAAGAAAAAAAACCCTGACGGGGGGGGGGGGGGGGGGGGGGGACAAAAGGACGGAAAGCCCCAAGTATTGCATAGCATTTTGAGCAAACAAAAAAGCATAGCAGCACAGCTATATGTGCATACAACAGGGAACAATATTTCACTCATACCATCTTTCTACTAGTACATCGGTTACGCAACTTTAAATTCACATGAACTGCCAATTCATGTTAATTTTTACGTGGTGTTTTTACGTTTAAAATTAAAAGTTGAAAATTTAAGTATTCCTGGAAAAAAATTCATGTTTAAAAAATCCATGTTTTTGAGGGTTTTTTTTAAATGTTCTAAACTGATTTTTTGACATTTGGAAAATCAATATAGTATAGAACCATAGTGAAGGTGTGTTGGGCTTTGATAATCCACTGGTTAGATGAGTATTATTTACATAACCAAATAATCAGTTATGTAGTTAAAGGTCACATGAACATACATGTACTTCAGTTACCTAACATTTTGAAACATTGTCCCCTTCTACCAAACAATCATGCCTTTCAACCACACAAGACAATTACTTTATATGCTGTCAGTGTCAGTCAATCAATGCTAACTTATATCAACCAGTTATGCTGACTCCATTATAAATATAAAGTTTATATAATAATGAAATGGTGTAAAATGACGAATGAATAATCTTGATTTTCTCAACAGACTGTTTTCTAACAGATTTTCCTAACAGGTATCGACTGTACAAAACCCCTACAGTTAGAAGCTGAATGAAGGGTCAACGTAAATACGCAAGTTATTAAAGTTAAAATTTTAGGAAGAAATATCACTTACAGTTTTACATAAATTATTATGTACATATAAAGTAGTTTTAAAATCAATTAAAAACATTAGCATTATTTTGGATTTTAGTGTTAAAAAAATGATGAAAATTTACCACATTTTATATACACAGGACTGGGGTTGGGGTTTTTTAAATGGCAGGCCAACAGAAAAAGGTCCTGCTAAGAAAACATAATATGGCCTCTTGGAAATAAGACAGCATGTAGTGTGTGAAAAATTGGGATCTCCGAGATGTATTTTAGAGCATTATGGAATTAAAATATAACATACTCTTGAGCTGAATTTCTATTGCACCTGCTTGGTGAAAGACTGCTTTTTGCAGGACACTATTTCAAACCCTAATATATATATATTTATTTTTAAGTAAATATTGCAATCGGAAGTACAGAGAAAACATACAAACTAAGTGCTCATATTAATCATTATCTGTAGTATTTAATTCACATTTGACACCATTCCCTATGCATTGATCACTATCAGAAAGACTAGGTGAACTGTGTTTTTAAACTATGCTCATTCTTCCTCAGCTTCAAGTACAAGCATCCATCAATGGCCTGGTGATGATCTGTCCTTCATTATTTCACAATTAAACATAGCATGAGTGATTTTGGTTTTGGTTTACCCACCTAATATACTTTCTGACTGACTATAAATCATGCTTTTTGACTAAATCTGGGATTTTTAAAATGGTTTTAAAATTGATCAAAGAAAATCTTTTAAAAAATTTAGTCAGCAAATTGACACCCATCTTACTACCTAATAAACAAATGTAATTATTTTTTTTCTATTAAATTAATACTGAAACCATTATGTAACAAAACTAATAACAGTACTATATTTTTATAAGGTTTTTTAAACTTTGGGGGGGGGGGGGTGTGTTGTATTAAAGCAGGGTTTCAAAGGAATCAATAATGAGGTATATTTAGGACTTAAAATCAATTTTCACAACAAAACAATAATATTATCGCCATGACTATCGTGTCATGCATATAGTTTTCCTCATAAGCAATTCAGATATAATTTTGTGTCTTGAAAAACTAAAACAAATGCTACAATTGGTTAATAAAATGTTATACATGTGCTAAAGGAATAAATAAAAGTTATATACACAATTTATATACTAGTTTAGTAAGACATTAAATTACTGGCCGTTTACCAAAAAAACACAAGGTGTAACATCAAATAAAAGCATTCTATGAACCAACAAACCAACCAATCAAAAAATGTTTTAATAAAAATAAGGCAGGCTTTGGAACTAATCCACTTTGTTGAACACAATTTGAATGCAATAGAGTTTATAAAAATAGTTTTGAAACCCAGACTTCACTTAGTACTTTTTGGTGCTCTTTGTTACCTAGACTTCCTCAAAGACTCTTTTAACCATGGCTAGCTCTGAGTAAGCAGAAAATTTTGCCAAATTAGCTATTGGATTAAAACATTTTTTTTTACAGTATCTCAGTTATTTTTTAACAAAATATTTACTAATAATTAATGAAAATATTTCACAAAATTAAAATAAAATTCTCCAAATATTTTTAAAATTCACAACTGGTGAATTTGGCAAGTGTCAGAGCTAACCTTGATTAACTGTCATGTAACAAACTATTTACTATTAAACACATTTTAAACAATAAAAAAACATCAAAATGGCACCTAAGGATGTTCTTCCATATCATAAGGCAATAAGAGTTGTAACCACAATATTGATGTATTACGGTAATTAATAATATCTAAAATATCAACATAATACTGGAACACTTATCATGGCAAACCTCAACATCATGGTTTTCTCATCTGGGTATTACTGTTGATTTGTATGCATATCTTAATATTTTAATTTACATTTTCACCAGGAAATAAGGCAATCTTTAACACACATCCAGCATTTTCTGCATCACAGACCTATTATGTTTAAAACAAACAATCTGTACACAAATAGTCAACTGACACTCAGTGACTTGCTTCCATTCTTGTAATTATTTTTCTAGCACACACTGAAAACAAAATATACGTAATCTTTCACCAGTAACAAGATATTTATACTCTTGAATAATTTTTTTTTTATTGCAGCTGTGTTTTGTATCATTTTAAAACATTACTACTATCCTAATGTCAGCATTAAATTACGTTTAAATTCATCATAGTTGGATTCAGAACATCACAGAAATGTTTAAGTATTATTCTGTCTTATTTGGTAACACTGTAATTAAAAGTACAGATGAACGTGTCATATGGTATTGATATTTTTCGTAGTTAAATGAAATACGGCTACCAGTTATAAAATCTGAAAACTAGTTTGTCATATTTGAGCTAACATTGTTATCTGCAAAACAGCTATGGTGGATAGTGTTAGCTGAAGAGAACATATACTTCACAACATAAATTGTAAGTCACTTTATTGTCAAGAACATTGATACAGAATTTCATAGATCAAGGAAAATGTGTTGGATCGTAAAATAACCACATTTAGTATTCAGAATGAAAATATTATTGGCATTCATAACCCAAAGTTAGACAAAAATGGAACTGGTAATCCATGATACTACCGGTATGTCCGTAAAATTATATGAAAAATGAACTTGCCAACTGTATCATATATCTTTTCTTTAAAGGTTACCTCCAAATTAATTATCTTCAACTCTATTATAGTCACAATAAGGATATCACAGAATTTTTCAAATATCACTATGTCTTTATCAGGCAAACACAGATCCACCTAGTCATCAAAACGAGAAACTTAAAATTAACTTTCAAAATGTCTCGTAATGTCTTTTCTTTGAGGAAGCCATATTATTTGACAAAGAACACCCATCACTTTCCAATATTTAGATATAAAAATAAGTTAGAAGAATAATTTAAAACTGCATAAATCTTTAAATAAAAAAGAAGTTCCTAATGTCCCCTTTGTCAAAGTAGCTGTAGATGGGGTGGTCTGTTTTGGGTGCCTGGGAAAACTGGGATCTTGTGTACGATATTTTGAGTGGCTATTGCTGGTGACTTTGACCTTTTATGGAGGCTCGAACTGGACGTGTCCATGTCCTCGGTGCCGTCAATTCCGTTTGCATGAGCCGTGTCACCGATTGGGAAGCCTTCGATAGCTTGATGATGAGCTGGACTGTAAATGAAAGGAAAATTTGTTTATGAACACCTCAGCACATTATAAATTTTAAAAATATCATCATGTAGTGACTAACCTATGGTTAATGCTACATTTGGCACTGCTCACCTGTGTACTCACCAAATTTCCTATTCACTAATTTTTATACAAACATTTAGTCTTTGGCTAATAAAATATTCCTTAAAGGAAATACTCTACATTTTTTAAAATAGGCTAAACCAAAATTTGTTCCAGTGTGAGCCAATTTAGGAGAGCAAATGACAGTGGAAACCTGCTACAGTCACATTGTCTATCATCGAATAGCAGCATGAGCATGTAAATTAACCTTCTCATCGACATGACAGTACATACCAAAGCTTTTGATAATACTTGCCATGAGGCACCGGCTGGAATGAAAAAAAACCTTGACATCCACCAAGGGGAGGTGGACTGTAAACAAACAAGCCAAAATGCAGTGCTTAATCTAAACAAAAATACCTTGGCATTTTGGTGAATTTTGTTTTGAAAGTATGTAGTCAAACAATGTAAATATTCATTAAACATGTCAATTCCTGAATCAACTTTTCGGCAAATTAATTTTGAAATTAATTTGGCAGATTCTACTTATATTCTACAGCTCTGTGAAATTATCATGTACAATACTTGTAATATGTACATTAATAACCACAACCTTGAAACTAATCATCTTTTAAAAAAAAATGTTCTGAGTTTGCAGCCTATATAAGATGTTTCAAATAATAAGGCCATTTAAAATGACAAAAATTACACTATAAATAAATGTTCTTATTTGGAACATGAGTGTCTCTATATTCAGTAGGTTTCTGATCATCCTAATCTTTGTCTCAGCTTAAATGCCTTTTCTTTATCCAATATATTTTTTAATTCCATATGTACAAAATTACTGGAAGAAAGAAAACAATCCATTAGATGACCAGAAAAACACTGATATTGTAAACAAGAAAGTACATTAACTATATATAACAGTTGTCGTTATAAAAGGCTATATTGTTACAATAGCAACAAACTCAGAACAGTCTCTTTAAGTATATCACAATTGGAAAAGGAATAACACATCTCATTAGGTAATAATTCCAATCTGTAAATTTGTTATAAATTCCTGGATTGGTCAAAATGACATCATGTGACTGCAACAACACAACAAAAATCGTTTCAATGGTTTTCTTTATTTTTTAAAATTAATAAAATAACTGTTTATGTTATTTGTTAATGTTGAATCACAAAAATTTCCTTTTTTTCTGATCTAGCTGTATGCAAACATTTCAGTTTAATGATGTTTGTTTAAATTCATTATGAGTATGTTGGTTGTCAAAGCATTTATAAAACCAGGGTTGAAAATTATTGGCTAAGGGCTACTAAGAATTTTACAAAGGTAGTCCGTTGGGCGACCATCGATTTTATTGTCGTTGTCATAATTGTTTTAACTTTAAGCGATCTGCATGAAGTAAGAACAGATCAGATCTAAAGTGACACCAAAACTTACATGATGACATAACCGTCCAAATATTACTGATCGTAATAAACAATAAGTACGTTTTTATTCTTTGTAATGTGATACATCGTATATTTTGGTAAAATGATTTTGGTGGTGTGGGTTTTTTTTTGGTCACAGATTTATTTTTCTTTCAAAATTTATTTTATTAGTTGCCTACTACTGTAGCATTTACAATATCCAAATTAAATGAAAATGTGTGCGTACTTAGTCTAAAGGAGGATAGCCACTCCTAAGGAAATCTTTTACTGGAAATGTTAACCCCTCTTGCATCGCTACAGAGGACTGCCACCATAGACTAGTTTATATACTAAAACACGTGCAGCTCTACCTGCATTATTTATTTATTTTACTTCATAGATAATGCAAGTCAAGCTGCATACCTTGGAAATTCTAGCATTTTGTCTCCACCCCAGTATTAAAAATGAGATTTAATATGTATAATTTAATGATAATTTGTAAAGAAACATTTTTATTTATACTGGATTTCTTTTTTCAAAAAGTGTTATTTGAGTTATTATAGGTTTAAAACGTAATAACATGTTTTATATGAATTTTAACTTTATTCATTATGAAGTTACATGCCAATTCATCGGACTATATACGATGAGCACATATTATTATTCAACAAAGAACATTCTAGTTTTGAATTTGGCTGTGCAGTTAAATATGAATATGATAATTGGAGGGCTAGTTGAATTTGAGAAGGGCCAGTGAGATTTTCAACCCTGTAAAACATCTCATTTCTATTTGTCAACTTCCATGCATTAAGTTTTCCCTTTCTGTTAACACAGAATACAATGAATATAAGAAATATTGTGTATGTAAATCACTGTATATCCTAGATTTAATGTACTTTGTGTTTAAATGTTTCTGGTGATTTAATTTAATTAAAAACTATAATGTTTAGATTTTTCAAGTCCTATACTGTAATTACAGTGCAACATTTACCTAACAGAGAATCTGAGACTTGACCCCATCTTCCGAGGTGATCGGGGTTCCTTCTCGGCGATCCATGGAAGATTCATCTCTTGTAGGACAGACGGTGCTACATAGGTGAAACCCTGGAACAAACAGTCAAGTAATGCATGTTTTCATTCAGTAAATATTGTACATCATGAAACTAATGCAATCAAGATATTAATGCGAAAACTTTGTACGATGTATCAGCGCAATAACTAGTTGACACATTATATTTTTAACCTAGTAAAAAGGAAACAACCAAATGTGTTTCCATTAGAATGAAGGTGCTATTTATTATCCATATGGTTAAAAAATATCTTGGTACATATCAAAGTGATATGTCCGGTGAGAATGCCAAGTGGGACGTTACACTTCATGACGTCATCGATTGGTGCACTACAACCTTACAGGAACGTCAACTAAACAAGCTGAGTGATATAAATTAAGATCGATTATGGGTAAACAGTATCTTATATAATTTAAATAAAATGTATCTTTACAGAATTTTATATCTTTAATTAAACAGCTTTTAATGTAAGATATAAGAAAACAATGGAGTACCAAAAATGAGCAGATGATTTGTCATCCATTTCTCACCAAACGAGGAAATTTAATCCTCTAATTCCATGAAATACTACTATTTAAAAAATAGTTTAAATTTGTTTTCATTTTAATGCTTTAGAAGCAAATTATTAAATGTTCATTAACTCTTATATTTCTTGTGAAACACCAAATGAAAATGTGAACATCACACATTTAATTTTTTAAATTTAAAGTGTCACAATTGCAACAAGAAAATAATATGAATATATAGCAGTTAACAGTTAAAAATAAAAGTATTGACAAGCAATGGACATCGTACCACAAAGACTTGATTTGCACTTTCACTAAGATAAGAATCGTCTGGCGAGTCAACAGGGGTCTGTTTTGTGAATTTTGTGTCAAACTGACTGACATCCTCATCACCGGTCTAAAAAGGAAACATAATAAAGCATATTAAGAACAAAAAAATAGACAAAATAATTTATTAAGAAAAGTTAACATATTAAAGGGTGTTTTTTTAAAACATTATTTTGTTGTATAACTTATCTTTATTTGTAATTCAAGCATGGTTACAAATGAAAATAAAGATTTACTTCTACTGCCACTAGATAACAAAATAAAGATGTAAAAAGAAAATAATCAAAATAAAGATTTTAAGAGAATCACTTCCTGTATAACTTATATTTATTTGTTATTAAAGCATGGTTACAAATAAAAATAAAGTTTTAATTCTAGCCATGGTAAAGGATTATTACATGACAGAAAAAATAATATCACAAATAAATTTGCAAGGGAACAACTATATTAAAAAATGGTGCCTATTTGTCGCGGTATTAGAAGCCAGTGAATAAGTATTATACTTCTCCGTTTTTCTTTTTTATTAAGGTGGATTTAATCAACTGGTTTTTAATGCATCTATAATAATATATATATATATATATATATATATATATATACACACACACACACACACACATACAGTCAAACGTCAGTATCTCGACCTCGGTAACCTCGAGTACCCAACATATCTCGACGTCCATTGCCAGTCCCGGCATTTTCCCTATGTAATGTTACCAAATCGAGAACTGTTATCTTGATCATGCTAACCTCGAGTACCAGACTTATGTCAAGCACATTTTGGTGTCCCTAGGTACACTTTGTTGGTTTTCCCCTCGAAGTATAATTTTTTTTACCTGCTTTGACCATTGCTTTTATTTGCCATTGTGTATGTGTGTGCGTACATGCGTGTGTGTGGCGTGTGTATAATATGTACTCTCACGTCTGTATTAGTGTGATATATGTACACAAAACTATCATATTACGATACTGACACCACAGTGTATGTTGGTGATACGACACAACTTACTTCGCTATCTTGTACCTGTCATTTATACTTTATACCCACACCCGAGCAGGCCAGGGGTATTAAGAAAATAAAGACTTTGTGTGTTCTTAGTCCGTATGGTCGTATTTTGTTCCAGGTTCGTTGGATATGCATGCATTGAAATAACTGGCATTTTGGGCCAAGCGGCCACGTGGTATTGTTTAATGTTTACCCCGGACTGTTTGTGGACTGCACCCCCACCAATTGATCGGGTGATGTTGAAAGAAAGTGAGCTATGTCGCAACACTCGACGTAAAAGACTCATATAACACTTAAGTAATGTTTGATGTGCAGGTGACGAAGAGGTTTTTTTTCTTCTTCTTTCTCTCTTTTTCTTTCTTTCCCCCTCTCCCTTTCTTTGGTCAACCAGTGCTTTACAACTGGCATATGAAAGCGAAAATTAATTTACAATATTCTTTGTTGTACAGTACCGGTAGGATCTATTTATCAATCCATCAACCCATCTGTCGATCTATCTGTCGACGAACAATGCAATATCAGGCTAATAAACAAAAATGTCCAGAGAAAATATCGACAAAACAGTTCATATTCGAATCGCCCCTGACTATATCATTGACTGTTGTCAAGTTTGCAAACACATATGTTTGGCATAATTTATATCATCGACTATTATGTTTATCTCAAGCCACAGATATCTCGAGCTTGGTGGTTCGGTCCCTTCAACATCGAGATACCGAAGTTTGACTGTGTATATGTATATGTATATTCATATATATGTATGTATGTATGTATGTATGTATGTATGTATATATATATATATATATATATATATATATATATATATATATATATATATATATAAATCGTGTAAATAGATCTGCTGTGAAATAGCCCATGTGATCAATTACATGTTACATCAGTTGTACATACTTTTTTACCTTTTGTTTGTACTGTTTGTATTTAATTACATGCTGTGTGTATAGTGTATTGTTCTTTTTTCTTGTATTTTGTAATTTATGTTTTATAAACTGTAAAAAAAAAGCCAATAAAAAAAATAATAATAAAGAATTAAAAAAAAAAAGTTTTAATTCTTCAGGCAATAGCAAAAGACATTTGGTTGGTCTTTTAAAAAAGGATTCCCCTATGAAGATGTCATTCCTTTCATTTACTGTATTTAAGATAAAATGTGTACATAGTAAAACAATTTACACAGTAATGTAAGCCTGTGCTATCTCACTACAACTAGTCTCCTACTGTATTACAAACTGGTCTCTTGTTTAGCAAACACCGACCACATGTATACTTACCACATTTGGTTTGAATGGAGGTTCTACCCTGTGGGCTAAAAGGTCACTCCAATTTATATGGCGGAAAAAAGCATGACTCTGAAAAGAAAGAATTTTTTTTTTTTTTAAATTACAATATGATTTTAAAAACTAGGTTTAAAAAGAACTAAAAAGTAATTTCAGAGAATGGGAACTTAGAAATAATTTTTAAAATAACAATTTCAAACATTATTTATGATAAACTATAGCTAGAAATAACATAATTATTAATTGAATTACAAAATCTGAAAATATTGCATGCAAATATAATTAAATATGCAGCATATGTAGTTGAAGAATCAATACTAAAATACCTTGACTGGTTTTGCATCATCTATTCCACCTCCTAGACGATCAACTGGAGATTTTCGTAGTAACTAGAAATAATTTATAAAAATACATTTCAATTTCAACTATAAAAATACATTATAAAATAACTACTTAATATATATACATGAAGTTTTTAAAAAAGACATTGTTTATAAGAGTATTACAGGTTAAATGTGACAATAAAGACGTGTATATATGCACTGCACAATGATGAAGTGGTTGCTATGTGCTGTGGTTCATTCAGGAATCTCTCCAAATGATTGGCAATAATTTCTATAACTAGCTCACAACAGATTAATAGTCAAAATGTGTTTCATTAGTCTGTTTTAAGAAATTATTTTTAGAAAAGTAACCTTGTGGTAACCACAATTATTATAAAGACATAAAAATTAATTCTAATTCATTCTGCATAGAACACTAAATTTGATTGGTTAATCAAATCCATTTGCAGAAATAAAACGAGCATAACCTGTCAGAAATGTGGGGGATTCCCCAAGAGCCTAGTTGGATGTACTTACCATACTTTTAAAATACCAACATTGAATCTTTTTCTGAATCAAAATGTGTTCCTCTAAATTTTATGATGTAAATGCTATATATAAATGTTTGTGTGACGTGACCTGTGTGACACTGACAGGAATGCAGAAGTAACGGCAACTATGCCAAATTATGAATTTTCATTATCGAGCACCAGTTGTTGTGACGAGTATTCGGAATAAGTGAAATCAGTAATAATGGCTGGCATTGTTGTTAATAAAATAAAATACAAAATCGATTATAAAAACAACTGTTGTAATACACGTAAAAACATCTCTTTTTGATCACCTTTAAATCAGCATCATTTGAACTGTGATTGTCACAATAAACAGTACTTTTGAAACCACCCTTTGCAAAACATTTGACAATGCATGATGAGATCATGTGACATCAAGAATGATGGGCCATGTTAATTGTTGCTACGATAAAAATGAGTGTTATTCTTTTCTTCCGTATGCCTTGATAACGTCACTTATCACCTCGAGCCTGTAGTGTTATTTAACAATGAAATAATCCTCTGATACATGGTCTGAGTTTCTAAAATCTGGTGTTGGTTGGTAGAGAGACCAGGGTTATATTCTTAAATCCAGTTATTCTGGGAGGGTAAGGCTAAAATGAGTTGCACATGTTAGGTTTTACTGTTGGATACCATTGAAATGGCAAGAAAAACCGAATGGGAAGTAAGATCATGCTGTTAATTGCTCAGTAACTTAATCCCTTAACTAATACAGCTCTACTAAGAAAAAAATAAACATACACTCTTCAACTTCTCTTTTCAATGTGGTCGTATTTGCTGCATTACAATTAAATATTACATTTAAACTATGTTTGGTTTGTTGTATACACACTAATTTACACTGAAATTAACAATTTTGTACAAAATATTTGGTTTATTTTACAAGTTAATGCACTATACACAGTTCATTCTATACATTACAATCTATTGATAATATACAGTTCATTCTAGGCAGTAGTTCATTCTAAGCATGTTTTAAGTGTACTTTACTATAAAATTATATCTTATAATTATTATAAAATTAATTTGGTAAATACAATGTTAAAATGGGGCTAAAATATTCACAAGAAAAATTATCATTTTAATCAACCCTCCTGCTGTGGAGTTTTTAATTTTCAATAAATTAAACTAAATTAATTGCATTTCTTTTGTTGTTCAGTATACATTGCACCTGTTTATAAAGCTTTGATCAGTATACAAATAAAACTCAACAATACCCTTTTTATTAGGCCTCTGGCTTCGTTGGTCAGATATGGAGGCAAACTTAGTTTGGCTTTTAAAATCTGAAAACAGAAAATTCAATTTCCCATCTTAAACACAACAAAATGTAATATTATAAAAACTGAACTTACAAACTTTTTGTTTTATCAGTCATACACGAACATAGTTCACATTCATCTGTCTAGCTACTATAAATATTGTACCTAACCCACCCCTAATAGAGATGTTCTGCTCCTGGACAAACAAAATTTGTACAATAATTAATATACTGAATAACAATAGTAGAGAATGACTATATATTATTATTTCTATGTAATAAAATTAGTTCCCAAATAGTGATTATGCCACCATTTAATTAGAGTTTTCAGTAGCCTGTCACTTATGGTGACAAATTAGTGTACCTTATCAACAGTCTTCTTTCGGTTCTCTGCTGTAAATGGAGGCTAAAAAAGAAAACAATCCAACAATATTATATGCTGTAAATATGACTGTTTCCAGAAATATGATGAGTTAAGTTTTTAAATAATAAAAATAATGGATATAGAAAATATTCATCTTGAGGCCATACAGTGTGCACATAAGTTTCTATTCAACATAGAACATTCAACTGATATCTGTGCAGTTATAATTGTTTTTGGTAAAATATTAAAGATTTATGTAACATTTTATGATAAAATTTCTAGATTTTTAATTTTCTTGTACAATTAACCATTATATGAGTTTCTAAAGCTATTTATTTATGTGATGTAATTTGTACTGGTTTAATGCTAAAAGGTTCTGTGCAGCAGAATAATATGCAAATAACCAATTTATGCTATAAACCAATATGCAATTAAGTGGATTTGACTGTATATTGATCAATTACAATTAATTTTAACTCATAAATGACCCTGTATTGCACAATATTCTAAACTTAAGAGACAAATAATAGAGTTATGCAGAAAGCATGATTAAAAAGTGAACCCACTGCTCCTGTCAACATGTCGAACATTAAAGCTCCCAGACTCCACCAGTCAACAGCTTTACCATGGCCACTCCGTGTTAGGATCTCAGGGGCCCTGGGTTCAGCAAAAAATATATTAAACATCAGTATATACCCTGTGTAAAAACAACAAACTACAGATATATTAAACATCAGTATATACCCTGTGTAAAAACAACAAACTACAGATATATTAAACATCAGTATATACCCTGTGTAAAAACAACAAACTACAGATATATGATCTATAACCTCTGTGCTGTATAATAGGTTAATTAAAAAAACACATTTAAAAACATTACCAAAATATAATATTTGGTCCTGAGACAAAAACTACATTTGAAAACTTATTCTTTGCTACCAACTAGTCAACATAGATCCACAATTAGTCATTATATAGATTAGTGTATTACACCTGCTAAATGTGTAATGAAACAAAAATGCTGATTTTATATTCTAGTCTTTGTTATATTTTATCATAATGTTCTAAGGCATTCCAATACTTACGATATGTGAGCTGGTTCTAGGGATGATTTGTGACATAAAGACATTCATACAACTTTAGTCTTCACAATTGTGAATACTACCATCATAATTGTGAGACTGAGTTCATGGAAAGTAATTCCCAGGTATAAAATAATTTATCACCCATTACAGGCTTTTGTAGGAGATATTGCTGGCACTATAATTTGTGATATCTCCTGCGATATTCTCGTTACATCACTGTGTATGTTTCAGTGCTAAACATATCATTAGTGACGTCACGCCACTGTCATTCTGCTATTTAATGATTCTACCGCTGCCAAATATAGTGACATCCAACCCACATTACCGACATTGTTTACAACTGTCGCAAATGAAAAGAATAATAAAAAGAATACCCGTCCCCGAGTGTCCTGTGATATCATAATTTATCAGCACTTGTTGATAAAAGTATAAAATTCCTCGGCAAGCCTCAGATTTCATACTTTTATCAACTCGTGCTGATAAATTATGATATCACAAGACACTCAGGGAGTATCCTCTATTTACTGTTGATGAGTTGTCTTGTGCACGCTAGGTTTGAACTAGCTAAAACACTGCTACCTAAATATAGATCTGACAGGTTGATATTTTAAACATAGCAGAAGAAAGCCAAATCAAAAGTGTATTCTAAAATTAATTCTCTTTAAAATGTCTGAAGTTATTTTTACTTTGAAATACACACACCTTCCAAATGGTATGAATCTGCTGTACTTACATGTACTCGATTGTTCCACAGAATGTGTGTGTCACCGCTCCTTCACTGATAGACTCCTTACACAAGCCAAAATCAGTTAGCTTCACATGACCTGAAATAAACCAAACTTAAATAACTACTGCAGGCAATATAGGTACATCTAGATATACAAACCTAGATCCAAATATGGCCTAATAACAGATGACTTATTAATAAAGGCTAATCTGTTTTACAAAGTGTCTTTAAAAAAAAGATTCTGTGAGGGCTAGTGACTTTCTCAAACATTTTTTGAACCCTGCCGTTATTGTTAAATACTGCTCTAAATGTTATATAATAAAATGTTTCTATAAGATTATAGTATTATAATATGTTTCAAAGCATTGCCTCAGAAATTTGTGGTGAAATGTACTCATCATGTAAGTAGTCAAGAATAGCAAATATATAAATCACATCACTGGCAAATGCTTTTCTTAAGTTAACTGTGTTGATATTTATTGATATCACAGATCCATATTACTTGTATTACACCTGAGCTACTAGTATGACAAGTTCTAATATTTGACATGAGATAATGAAGGAATGATAAAACAAATAAATTAACAAACAACAAAAGGATTAAATACATGCAATATAATAATAATATTAATACTAGTGGTTCACCCTGTCCATTGTCAAATTAGCCAACTGCTAACTTTTGAACAAAGTGGCCACAAATATTTAGTCTTTGGCTAATATAATTTCCTTAAAGGGACATTCCTGACTTTAAAGCTAATAAAATAGACAGTAATATGGATTAGTAAACTCACCTGTAATACATTTGTGTAAAAAAATCAATGAAAAGTGCGAAATTGAAATACTTACATAGAACAATACTTTCGGGATTCCCCATGACACGATTATTTGAAATCCTCGCGGAAAGGTGAAGGTCAGAGGTCGCAGTGATGACGAGAACACAAATTTCACACAATGCAATATTCAACACGTTTTTGGGATGCAGTCGATTCGTCCACTGGACAATTTGTCCACGGATGATTCGTCCACTGAGGAACTCGAGACGATTCGTCCACTACAAAAAATCAGTTCCGGACGATTCGTCCACTGGGTTTTTATTTCCCCAGTACATTTCCATGGGTGAAAGTTTTCCGGCATATGCCGGATTTTCAGATTTTTCTGGGTCTCTAAGGGTCGTTTTTCCAAATCGTGTAAATCCGTTGAGATTTTCATAGGGGGGTGGGTAGGGGTTATGACCCAACTTCGATTGTTGGTAGATGATTACTCCAAAGTTCAACAAAAAGTTTGATTCTACAACCTAGTTTTTGCAATGATTCATTCCAAGAAAGTTCCCCGATCTAGCAGATGCACATTTCAGTAAGTGCGCGGTTGTTGTTGTTTGTTTTTGTTTGGGGTTTTTTTTTGGGGGGGTGTGTGTGTGTTGTTACGAAGATCGTCGATCCTTTCGTTCGATTCCGACAAAACTGACTCAATGCGATCACCAGTCAACGGAAACACAAAATCGCAGTCCATGAAACGAGATCCAGAAAGTCTAAACAACACGCTTTGTTTGAATGACATTTGTTGTTTTGTTGAATTGTTTTTTAATGTACATTTAATTATATTGGAATTGAAGACAACAAGTTTTTATTTTATTTCGGGGTTATTAGGCATATGGGGATAACATGTAACGAGGGAGGGTACAGTGGATATAATGTACGCCATTGAAGGAGAACATGACATGGGGGGTGGGGGGTGTTAATAAAGTCTTCCGACGCGGAGGCTTGCATTACCTATTTACCACATCGTGACATGCGAGATAATGTACGAGCGAGTGGACGAATCGTCCGGGGCATAATAATGAATACAAACAGTTAATAAAAAATGGATATTAATGTTGAATTCTAACTCTATTTTACTTTTTTGGTTATAGTATACCACAAAATAATGTTAAGAAACGATTACAATGTCAAAGAAATAACTATTAATATGTATGAAAAAAATGCAGTCATCGAGTGGACCAATCGTCCAGTGGACGAACTGTATGGAAAGCACGTTTTTAATGTTATTTATTTTTTAATATTGACGTTTTGCATTGATTACCAATGACTTTCCATTTGTTTCCTACAAGTCAGTAGTATTACAAATTTTTTTTTCGTTAAACTAAGCGATACGAATGGATGCATTTTAAAAGAAACAAGTAGAAATGATGCCGATAACAATTCCAAGATTTCATAATAATGTTCTTTTTTTTCCTTCTTTTTTCCAACTTCAATAACTTTTTGATCTTGTCTCTTTTCTATTGCTTTCGGCTTGGCAAGCCTTCTGATCATTCTAGCATTTAGGGTTAGGGTCACTTGTACTTATAGCTATAGAGATCTATAGATGTTGAAAAGATCGGAACTTTGTCCATTAGTCAACTCGCCCCAACCCAAGCATTATACTCATAATACTGTGATGGTGCAATTTTATGGGTATCTGGTCGTTTCGGCCGGTTGCTAGTCACTTCGTACCTTGGTCCTTTCGTACCATAGTCATTTCGTAGCTTAATTCTTTTGTACCATAGTCATTTCGTACCTAATTTGGTCCTTTCGTACCATTGCAAAATTGAAAGTCATATCGTACCCAATCTAATTAGGTATATAAGATGCAAACACCGCCTGCTACTGACTTTATAAATCATTAAATATTTAATTTTGTCCCTAAAAAAAGATTAAGTCATTTCGTACCATACACTGAAACAAATTTGTTGTTAATTTAAGGGCGTTTCTGATCAGCAAAAACAAAAAACATATTGTCATTGTGTATAAGTAATAAACATGAGAAATTGGCTGATTTGGTAATTGATAGGGTAGTCAATGTTTTCAGTGGTTGTTATTGTTTATTTCTTAAACAAATAAGATAATAAGTAATATTCGACCATTTCAGCTGGTAACTGAAAAAAATTGTTCATATTTATTTATTATTATTAGCATATTTATTAATTATGAATGTAAAAAAAGCACACTTTGGTCAATTGGAGCCAATTTCAGAAAACCAGCGAAGTTGGCCGTTAATAATACATACCAAATACGGCTCTTGTCAGGTAAAATGGAAATAACAGTTGACAGGTGTTATGGTAAATCAATAACGATATGCTGCACAATAATGTGTTCTGATTTTCAAACTGTCAAAGTAAATTTAAAAAACAAAACAAAAAAACACTGCTTTTATGCTATGGTCGATTCGTTTTTTATATACTGGTATGAAATGACTATGGTATGGAAAGACTTCTCACAATGGTACGAAATAACTAAGGTACGAAATGACTTTTTGCTTTTGCAATGGTACGAAATGACTAGGGTACGAAATGACCAGGCAGCATGGTATTTACATGTGCTCTACGTCACAAAAAGGTCACGTGATGCGCTTCAAATGCATGACAAGTCGAAGGGAATCCGCCGTCTAAAAATAGACTTTATTTGACGGTTGAAGGGAAAAATAAATTGATACGTACGAAAAAATATTTGGCAAAAATGCATATTGAGCTACTACGAACATTTGGGGTACCAAAAACACATTGGATATACAGATATAGATATTCTGGACAAGGAAATGTAAGTAAATAGTCATTCTAACAATTAAAAAAGGTTTTATTAGCCGGAAACTTTATAGCATTGCAACAAAGTCAGGAATGTCCCTTTAAATTAACCACATTTTTAATAATATCTGAAAAATGGCTAAGCCAGTTTCCCAGTGTAAGCCCTGATGAATGAATGATTTCTTCAAAAACGGAAGCAACTTAACTTACTATTTAAATTCAACCTTTGATTTTTACCTCGGTCAATAACGTATGTGGACTCAATGAAAATTACAATGAGTATTGATTATCACACTACAACTATCTTTTCACCAAATATCAAATTAAAACAGTACGAAATACCCACCAACAGAATCCAATAAAATATTTTCTGGTTTCAGATCTCTGTAGATAATTCCCTCAGCATGTAAATGTTCTATCGCTAGTGTGATCTCAGCTAAATAGAAACTGAAATGAACAGAAAAAACATTAGCCAAAAAACAAGAGACAACAAATTAAGTGGCAAACAAAAGAAATATACAGTCAGACCTCGTTACAATGACCGTCATTACTACGACATTTACACCATCTGACCACAAATTGTCGGGAACAAAAATACACCTTCCGTCACCGACAGAGCAAATTAGGAACAAACGTGTATCCGACGTCTGAAAACACCTCTTTACAACGACATTACATAATCACAGATACCGTAGCACGTTGGCAGTACACACACAACCACTTAAAATCCTTGATCTCGTAGTGAGCCGACTGTGTCACATGCTGTCCGAGCTACCGATGTCTGCGAAATCTGTAGACATGTATTGCTTTTGCAAATAAGCCTTTAGTTAACCAATTAAAGGATTAACTTTGAACAATAAAATCTTCTATTTTGTAAACGAAACAGGCACCAATCGGAGATGTCTTTAACCAAGCAATGATTAGACTGAAGGTGAATGCGCCTACTTAAGGGACTACTAACCACTCCAGCAGTAACAAAGTCTAATTTGTCTGATTTACCATGCTGTGTCCTCCATAAAGATTCCTTCTCGCTCAAGCTGCATGAAGAGTTCTCCGCCAGGAAGATACTCGAGAATCAGATACAGCTTGCCACCTGTTTGGAATGCATAGATCAGATCAACGATAAATGGATGCTGAAAGTAAACAAACAAAATGCATATTAATATATTAACAAACTTTTACAAATCAATATCATCAGTTCTCATTTTAACAAGAGTTATGCAGTTGTTTGTAAAGAAACACTTATTTACAATGTGCAAAAGCATATTACGCTTTATTACTCCAGTAAGCACTCATAACCAGGGAAATGAAAATCACAATTTCCCATTAAGAAATTATCATGAATTGGTGTAATTAGTACTCGCATGAGCCATTAGTTGTACAAACCGTCAGATCAGGGCCATTGGATAGTATGAGTTACAATGTAATCACTGTTGCAATGGCATCTAATGCTGGACCGGCCTCGGTGGCGTCGTGGCACGCCATCGGTCTACAGGCTGGTAGGTACTGGGTTCGGATCCCAGTCGAGGCATGGGATTTTTAATCCAGACGCCGACTCCAAACCCTGAGTGAGTGCTCCGCAAGGCTCAATGGGTAGGTGTAAACCACTTGCACCGACCAGTGATCCATAACTGGTTCAACAAAGGCCATGGTTTGTGCTATCCTGCCTGTGGGAAGCGCAAATAAAAGATCCCTTGCTGCTGCCCATGTAGTGGCGACAGCGGGTTTCCTCTTAGAATCTGTGTGGTCCTTAACCATATGTCTGACGCCATATAACCGTAAATAAAATGTGTTGAGTGCGTCGTTAAATAAAACATTTCTTTCTTTCTTTCTAATGCTGGAGAAATTACACACACTTTGAAAAAACTAACTATTGACTGCTACAATTTAGTTGACTTCAGTTCTGCATCATATACTGTATATAGTGTTTTCCCTAGCTTGTTTTAGCATGGTACAGCACCATGCCGTAATAGTCTAGCACCATATTGCCTTAATCAGCACCATGTTGCCCTGAGATTAAACAAGCCTTTTTCAGTAATTAATTCCAAAATTGCCTTTATAAAACACTCAAAAAGGTATTATTAATTACTAAAATATGCCTTTTATATCTTTTGCCATTCATTTATTAAAGGAAGCACATACATTACATTAATGTTTATTTCAATTAATTTTTGTGTATTTTTAAGGAAAAACAAGTGCCCCGAAAATGGTGGAAATGCCCCAAAATTATTTGGTCTACCATGCCTTGCCAAATTTCTACGGAAATCACTAGTATATATTGATTAATTATTCATCGACTACTGGATGTCATATAGTTCCGTAACTAACAATCTTACAAAACCTGCTACATTTTTCCATTAGTAGCAAGGGATCTTTTATATGCACTTTTCCACTGACAGGAAAGCACATACCACTGCCTTTGACTGACCAGTTGTGGTGCACTGGTTGGAACGAGAAAAACCAAATCAGTTGAATGAATCTACCAAGGCGTTTCGAGCCTGTGATGCAAGCACCTCAGGCGAGCACTCAATCGACAGCTAAATCAAATGTTAGACAAGAAATTAAAATAGAGCATTAGTTTGTGACGTAATGTTCCAGCAATAACTGATATAATTTTAAATATGTGGAAAATCTTCTCACCTTTACACACTCCAAGATATTTCTTTCAGCTTTGGTATGTGCCGTGTCTTTGGCATTCCTAGCAATGGTTGCCTGAAAAACGAAACACACATCTCAAATATTCAGTTTCAATATTATATTAAACAATTAAAGGGACATTCCTGAGTTTGCTGCATTGTAAGATGTTTCCAACTAATAAAATATTTCTATGATTAAACTTACATATTAAATATATTTTCTTGTTTAGAATATCAGTTTCTGTATATTAAATTTGTTTCTGGTCGTCTCAAATATTTGTAAGAAGCCTAAACTGGATTTTATCTTCAAATGATTGTGTACGTATGAAAAATTAATATTTTAGGAAATAAAATGAAATTTAACCTTGTACAAATATAAGAACGATTAGAAACACGTTTAATATACACCCACTAATATTTTATATGTAATTACAATTGTTAAAAAGTCTCTCTGTTAGTCATTATCTTAAAAATTGCAGCAAACTCAGGAATGTCCCTTGAAAATAAAATGTTTTATAATAAAAACTTTTGTTGTTTTAAAATGAAATGTTCAATGTTGTAAAACAAAACATAATTCACCGGCATATCTTTACAAAATTACAAGAATACATATTTAAAACAAGAGTACCGGTGAGGAGTTTGATTGAAAACCATATCTATATTAATGAATATGTTATGGATATGATTCAAGTCTAATTATGTGAAATGTTTGCAATGGGATGGATAAACATTTTGTTTTGGACCAACCACCATTCCAAGTTGTTCCTACATGTGGTTTGATGGTCCTACATAAGAAAATAGTATATGAATTCTAGTTGTAATTGTTTTATTATTTAATGCTTTTACCTTTTTCAATACTTTCATGGCAAAAATCTGCCCATTATCTTGCCCTGCAATTTTTCGAACTTGAAAAACCTGGAACAGTAAATAACATTCATTTAAAATATGTGATAGATAGATCATAAAACAAGCCCTTCAGTATAATTTATAAACACTCACATATCAAATAGTTATATCCATAAATGCCACAATGTACCAATCCAGCAACAGACTGTCAGCTAACGTACATTAAGTACTTTCTTTAAGAAAATCACAGCATTGTGGAACTGACTGAGGAAAAATATTCTTGTTAAACAAAATTGTGTTTGCTAGGTATATATTTTTTTTATGAATGGTTCAAAGTAATTTAGCTTTATAGTGTTATTTTTAAAACTAATTACTACAAACACACCTTTCCGTATCCACCCTTGCCAAGAACCTTGAGCAACTCAAAATCTGATGGTCCTATTTTCAAATTCCCTGGGTTCACGGTATGCTCAGTAATTTCAAATGTTTCCATCTCAGGATCACTACAAAAGAAAATATAAAGTGTAAATACATAGTGCTTAAACCATTTAGAAAAAAAAGCACATCTATAGGTATTTTAGTAAATAGTACTGAACAATAAATACATCAATTAAAAAAATTAAATCAGATAAATGTAATGTGAAAAATATATATATATACATGACAATTATTAAAACTGTGGATCTGTTTATATTTTGCATTAGTAAAAAATATTATACAATGACGAAGAAACTGCAGCGTTAACTACTGGTGTGATAAGCAAATGTGAGAAACATACAGTAGCTACTGGTGTGAGAAGCAAATATGAGAAACATATGGTAGCTACTGGTGTGCGAAGAAAATGTGAGAACCATATGGTAGCTACTGGTGCGAGAAGCAAATGTGAGAAATACATAGTAGCTACTGACACAAGAAGCAAATGTAAGAAACATGGTAACTAGTGGTGTGAGAAGCAAATGTGAGAAATATATAGTAGCTACTGGTGTGAGAAGCAAATGTGAGAAACATGGTAGATACTGGTATGAAAAACAAATGATGTGAGGAACATATGGTAGCTACTGGTGTACAAAGCAAATGTGAGAAACATGGTAGCTACTGGTGTGAGAAGTAAATGGTAGCTACTGGTGTGAGAAGTAAATGGTAGCTACTGGTGTGAGAAGCAAATTTGAGAAACATATGGTAGCTACTGGAGTGAGAAGCAAATGTTGTGAGAAACATGATAGCTACTGCTGTGAGAAGCAAATGCTGCCCTACATACGGACTACTCATTTTTAGAATAGCAGCAAGGTTTAAAAAAAAAAAATTAAACTTACTCTTCTTGACTGACAGCACCCAGTTCCTGTAAATAAAAAGAAGAATTAGGATTATCTTCAAGTGTATGTCAAAGATATTTTAAAATGTTGAATTATGTACTAAAAAGAAAAGGTTGCTGTGTATGTATTGCACAACATAACCATTTTAAAGAAATTTATTTGTCATTCGTAAACATTATTAGATGATTTACACAAGTATGGTATATTTATTGTGTATAGGAAAATGATGATTTCTTGGACATTAGCAACAAAAAACATTTTATTTTGTTGTAAGCAGTTATCCACTAACGTCTCCGTTAAATATTTGGGTCCCTGCCATTAGAACAGATAATAAGACTACATGTTTGTACTCCCCATATGCACTACAATATAAAATCTACCATTTATCCCTCAAGGTGTACTGTTGTGTAATCTTGCATTGGTTCACTGTTAGCATCGGTGAGTTGCAATGCTAAGGAACTTGTACATGCACAGATGGAATGTGACGGGCATCGAAATAAGCAGTGTCTGGTAACCCATGTACAGGTTATCATAAATTAAGGGCCAGTTTCTTAGCACCACGAAATCGTAAAACCACCCTAGGCTATGATGTCACTATCGCCTGTCTGTAGAGACATCACAGCTTACGATGGTTTTATTATTTCATAGTGTTAAGATAGCTTCGAAAATAGGGGCCTCGATAACCCAGTGTTCGAGATTAAAATTTTCGGACAGTATCCCAGTTGGATACTAACATTTCAAAATCTGGTATCCCATATGAGAATTTAGTATTATATGGTATCCCGGTGGGATACTGGGTTCTTAAAGTCTGGTATCCAAAATTAAATTCTGGTATCCCCGGGATATCGGGATACCGTTAATCTCGAACACTGTAACCTATATGTTACAATATATTTATTATCATTCCTTCATAAACAATATACTTTGTTATTTATTTATATCATTGTTTTAATTATACTGATAATTGTGTATAAACATTTGTGGTTAAATTTAAAGATACATACAACAGACTGTTCCAAAAACTTTTGTGCGATTGTTATGTCAAAAGTATTATTTCAGCTGTGATACTAAACACAATTTAAGCTTCTGTTTTTTTAGTTTAGAACTAAGATGACCTTGTTCAAGGTTTATGTTCATTTGGCGACTAAATATTTCATACTACAGGGTTTTATTTCTAAAATTTGACTTGACATTCATGGCTTTGACTTCAGGAATTTTAGCGGTGCTTTACAAAAAATGTTTACATTTTCAGTTTCAATTTAAAAAATCTTGTTAGTATTTATTCAAATTAATATCTAAATGTTATATATTGCTTTCAAAATATGCCTTTATATAATAAAAAATGAGAATTATTTACATTGATTGCGAATTTTTTATTCCAATATTAGGAATAAAAAACAACATAGCTTTTGAGAAATGGTGGGGAATGCTGCCGATTATCAGTCTAGAAACATAGGTGATAAAACCCTGTACTATCTATATAAAAATACAAATAGGCACCATCTGGCTCCTAGATAGAAAAGTTAACATAGAGGGCTGAGGCAGGTAACTGTATTGACCATTTTAAATAGAATGAGAAAAACAAATAGTTTCATAACTTTCCATAACCCAACTCAAAATTCATTTACTTCACTGAAAACTACATTATCAAATTCTATGACTTTGCATGATTTCAATGAGCTGTATGAACCCTGTTTTAACTAAGAAACATAATCACAATAGTAAGTCACATTTGATTCTTATAAAAGAATGGTATGGGTATGGAACATTTGTGGTGTGCGTCCACCAAGCATGCCTATCGTGAGCATAACATCCAACTTCGGCTGAGATATGTACAAAAGTAATCTTCCAAAAAATAATATTCCCTGTCTTGTAAGCTGTTGTGTTATTCTAATATTGAGTGATGTGATGAATAATATCCCATTGTTTATTTTCAATGCTTACACACCCGTTCTTGAGAACACCATGTATTATTTTTGGTTACACATGGTTGTTAACACATGTACGTGTGCTAACAATTTCAAGACATACAACTGGCTGCTCCTAGGTGATGACCAGGTCACCAATGCCATATATCCAATTAAAACTACACGATGGAAATTGATTAGACTGTGACTTATAGTAACCTGACATTCATGTGTCTGACGCATAAGTCAGCTACAAGTGCAATAGCTGTAAATACTGTTAAAATTTGCTTAAAACTTAATTTTTGAGGATATGTAAGAAATAGAATAATACATTTGTGTCTGTTAGATACATTATAAAACAAATTGTGAGATATATGATATCTAACGGCCAGTCATGTATTATTCTCTGTTTAACTACCTGTACATACTAAGTAGATGACGAAATGGCATTTAGGCTGGCCTAACAATGTCTAGCCAATCCATCATTAAGTCACTGAGACAAGTGCCTGTACAGCCAGTTCTACTTAGTATACAAACATACCCTTTGTTCTTCAGACAGATGATACCCAAGATCTATCCAGAGTGGAAAGCATTCAAAATAAGCCCATTCTAATGCTAAATTAATCAAATAAATGTTATTGATTTGTATATGAAATGTATGCCTATGAGCCGGAAGGCTTAAAGCTAATAAACTATACTAAATTACATCATGTACAATTCTTCTAGTTCTGACTAAACATATATACATGTAACAGTTTTAATCAAATCAACAGGTGTTTTTAACTCAATATATGTCCCAGACACAGGGAATGGTCTGGTCTTGGACAGAATTCTCTGGCAAAGTCACAAGTATTTCATCCATGACAGGTGTGCTTAACAGTGCCCCCCCCCCCCCCCCCCCCCCCCCCCCCCCCCCCACACCAATATGAACCTGAAATGTTTGGCGTAAAAGTATTTGTCAGATTTACATTTTATATATTTTATTGTGGGCAGATGATATATATATATATATATATTTTTTTTTTTTAAACGAAGTGGAATATAATCTACAAACAAAATATTCACCATATATAAGGCTTTCACTAATATTTTATCTTGGTACGGATGTAAATGCTTTCTGAGATTGCTATTTTTTTGCTTCTTTTTTTCACAATGCTCCAAATTCTAGAAGAGTAATATTGGTTATAGCAGTAGGTCACAGCTTCAAAAAATATGGTGAAAAAAACACAACCATGAATGGGATATTGCAACATTCACCAACTTTATTATTATTATTATGTGGCCATATGTATAAATTCAGCATTATTTCAAAATATCTTTATTACAAATACATTTACCTAATCATATTACCTCGAAATGTCTTACCACAAAAAATATTTACAATCTCTAAATATTCCAAATAACTATACAATTTCAGTAAGATTGTGTAATTTTAAAGTCAGTGCAGGCATATGGATATATTTTGTCATTACCAATACTCACAGCAATAGTGTTTACTGGAACAAAGGAAAGTGATTACACTGTCTACTATTACATGAAATCCCTAACTGCTTGACTGGGTTTATCTGGGACTTAACTTAATTAAATATAGTGAATACTTCTGTGACTGTGAGGCATTTTTCATTGTTTAAATTTGACAGCCAAACAATGCGCGAACGTGCACCAGCTGACACGCGCCAATAAAGGGCAAAATATATTTAATGTTAAATTGTTACCATAAAAACACACGTATTTCATGTCTTATTTAAATTACGATATTATTCTAAACCAATATAATAACACTAGATCTCTATAACTGTTTGACAAAATATGACTAGAATTAGGCTAAGATTATGAAGATGGGCGAGTGACATTTTGTCAAAACTGTAAAACGAGTCATTACCGGGCTGCCACTAGCCGGATAATATTCCTCATCAGAAATTTCCTCGTGCGGTTGGATATCATCCTGAAGTTCTAAATCGAAGACACCTGCCATCGTTTACATTAGAGAACTTCTGGAGCGACATATAAAGAATAAATTGTTAGTTTTTTCTGTTCCAGAGTTCGTTCATTAAACCTTCGTAAAACCCAGGGATTCCTTGTGACATCATATTACCACGTGATTATACGTCTTCCTGTCTGTTTGAACCAATGAAAAGAGAGAAATCCCAATGTTGGGCGATAATAAAATTCTGACACCAGGGGACAGCACTATTATTTCCGGAAATCACGGGGAAAGCCGACCAACAAAAATGTATAGCAGGAAACACTTCGGCCGATTACGGTTCCTACGGTATTTAACTAACGGAATTGGCCAGAAATCAAACCTCGGACGCACCTCAGTAAAAAAAATGGTTTAACATTATCTTAGCATGAAATTAAACAACACATAGGAATATGTTTTTTAAATGATTTAAATGGTACTTCTAATTTTAATATGACTTACTATTTTGTAATATTAAAGATTTTCAAGATATTAATTTTGTATTACTAAACTTTAGTGGGTTGTATTCAAATTACAGATACCATATAAAACAATTTGGAACACATGTCCTGATATATATCAAAACGAAACCAAAAGTAACGTTGTGGTGGTAAGGCTTGCTTTAGGGGCTACAAACAGACACTTGTTGTCTATCCTGCCCTTGGGAAGGTCTGAGAGAAAAGCTAATTCACTCCCTAGCAGGGAGTACCTATAACTGGGGAGTGGTGCACCAGAAACTGGCTGGGTGAGGTGCAAATGGCAGGCGACTACCCCAGGGTATGATGCCCTGGTGTATGATGCCACGTACCTGCATTACAGTTGAAACAGTGCCATGGCTGGCTAATTAAGTTCAATTTGCAAGGTGGTACAAGTACCATAACTCAATTCAGACTACTCTACCAGCACTTCTTTTTTTTTTACAGGTGGGGAGTCACAGGGAGGAAGTTAAGTGTCACAAGCTTGCTGTAACCCCTAAATATTTTGCATATATGTTGCACAGTATCTACATACTATTATACTGCATTAAAACAAAGTTTGTTTAACAACACCACTGGAGCACATTGATTAATTAATTATCGGCTATTGGATGTCAAACATTTGGTAATTATGACTCGTAGTCGCCAGAGGAAACCCGCTACATTTTTCCTAATGCAGCAAGAGATATTTTATATGCACTTTCCCCACACACATGGAAGCACAAACCACGGCCATTGTACAATTGCGGTGCACTGGTTGGAACGAGAACACCCCCCCCCCCCCCAATCAATTGAATGGGTCCACCGAGGTGGTTCGATCCTGCGATGCAAGCACCTCAAGCGAGCACTCAACCGACTGAGCTAAATCCCGCCCCTGCATTAAAACAAATGCTGTGCGGTATTCAAATCTCAAGAAAAAACATCTAAATTATGTTATGATGTAGACGAAAAGCATGCATATGGTCTATTCTAATTTGTTAAGATTTGCATAATGACCCAATATTAATTCTTTTTGTGAAATGTAACAATCGATGTTACCTTGAATTAAATACCCTTATTCCACCCAAATATATAAAAAAATATATCCCAGTAGTTTTATTTAAAACTGTCTTCTTGTTTTTTTTAATTTTCTTAGCTCATATTATAATGCACGAATATGATTGACGTACTTATTTGTTGCATCATCACTCCTGTCGGTGATGTACAATGGATTATTACTGTATATAGTTCTTCGCTTTTATTCCCTGTCAGGGTCTGGAGGTGCGCATTCACAAAAATTGCCGAGAACGTGTACAATGAAAACGTCAACAACGTTTTGACGTTTTAATATGCTTATTGATGTCAAAACGAGGCCTACATTTATCTGAATATAGTTTAACTTCAGAAATGTGCGAACAGAATCGCTGTTTGACATTTATAAGCATATTTGTTTTAAGTGTATATAAATGTGAAATATCTATGCATGGATCTAATACTACCTAATGACATCTAACTGCTGTGCTGTTGCACTTTTTTCTTCAAATGTTGAATGGATATATCAGTAGAGGTGATGATGATAACTAGTTTAACGTGCCCATATACCACTAGGGTTTCGAACACGCCCATCCCGAGTCCGACCTCCGATAAGATCGGTGGCCTGACTCGGGATGGAGGGGGGGGGGGGGGGGGGGGGGGGGGGTAGAAACTGGGCAGAATTTTGAAAATAGCAATTAGTAAAGAAGTTAATAGATAAAAAAATAAAAAGGTTACAAGCCAAAAATAAAAAAGAATTGACTGCTCGGTCGAATATTTATATAATTTGGAGCATTTTAGAAGGACAGTCCAAAATTAAATAAGAGAAAGAAGAGAGGATCGGACTATTTAATAATATTTAAAAAAAAAAAAGTAATTTCGACATAAAATTTTGAACGCAGATCTAAAAGTTTAAAGTCCGATCGATATGTCCACGCGAGTGGCCTCGTTAAGGCCGTTTGGGTGCACAGCATCTACGGGGAGGTGATGTTGTTCCTCTCCTCAAAGTGAGGCACCAGTCTCCTGTAGCTGTGGGTGTTAAGGCAGTGGACCATCTGTGGGTACTGGGCGCCGGTGACGATCTTCATGATTCTGTGGATGGTGTTGTTATCCATGTCATGGCTGAGGAATCCCTGTCGGTAAAGATCATCCCGGCGCGACGTCACTACTATAGCTTCCACTCCCCGTAGTTTGACCGTGTGGATGGCGACCTGGTGGCCATCGGGAAACGTCTTGAAGTTTTCTTCGTAGACCCCGCCTGGCAGTCTGTCGGGGTCCGTGACGTCTCCCACCAAGTACTTAGAGTACTGGCCTTTGATTTTCCGCGCTGCCACTCTCCAGTCACCCGAAGAGGAAGTAGAAGGCCGCGTCTTGGCTGGTTGGTCCTCCGGGGGGGTCACGGCCTTCCTCTTGACAGCCCCAACATCCAGAGTCGCCGTCGCGGAGTCCCCCGTGGGTGGGGGTCTCGACGCAGACGAACGACGAGCGGGAACAGGTGACGCTGGTCGCGGTGCACTGGTTGGCTGCTCCACTTCCCGCATCTGAGCAGTCGGTCCGGCTGGTTGGCGAGTCGCCTCCCGTCGATCCGTCCGGTTTGGTCGTGGTGGGGGCGGCGACGCAGACGGGACCGCCACTGACGGTTGAGCCGCCAGCTTTGTCCCCGCCTGAGCCGCCCCTGGCGCACGTTTCCTCTTCCTAGTTCCCTTCCTCTTGGCTGTAGCCGCGTCGCCATACACCAAGGTCACGGTTGCCCGTGACCCGGTGTACGCGACGCGGTACTCCAACAGCGATCCATAACTAGCGATCAGTCCCCCCAGGTGGGGGGGTAAGTTGAGAGCGCATGAAACCACGTCTAACTTCATCGCTGGTCAAACTGAGTGTGTTTGTTCGTTCGTTCGTCCGTCCGTCGTCCGTTCGTTCGTCCGTCCGTCCGTCCGTTCGTTCATGCATCAGGACCGATGAAGTAGGTGTGTAGGCCTGCATTAGCGTAGTTAATGAGTAGTGTTATGGGGTATCAGATACACATAAAAGTGTTGGGTGGGGAAAAGATGATTGGGGGGCCATGGCTCCTATGCATATTAATAAGACTACCAAAAATGCACGCGAGTTTAATTAAGTCAGTTCATTGTGTTTTATTTCATCAATTTAACCGTAAGAACTACTCCTGAGGGGCTGCATGCGTGGATCCAAGAGGAAGGTGATGGCATCCACCCCGTCCATAATTCAAAGTTAGCCGAAAAATCAAGTGTTTAGCAGATTAATATAATGCTATTATTGGTTTTAGGAGGGGCGGGACGTAGCCCAATGGTAAAGCGCTCGCCTGATGCGCGGTCGGTCTAGCATCGATTCTTGTCTGTGGCCCATTGGGCTATTTCCCGTTCCAGCCAGTGCACCACAACTGGTATATCAAAAGCCGTGATATGTGCTATCCTGTCTGTGGGATGGTGCATATAAAAGATCCCTTGCTGCGAATGGAAAAATATAACGAGATTCCTCTGATGACTATATGTTAGAATTACCAAATGTTTGACATTTAATAGCCGATGATTAATTAATCAATGTACTCTAGTGGTGTTGTTAAACAAACTTTAACTTTATTGGTTTTGGCGGGGAACATATGTGTTCAATGGTCAGCTTGATATTTTTGTGGAAGATTTAACCCTATATTTAATAATGTTAATGTACTTTTGAATACTGTTGACACCATTTTAAAGGGCTGCACTCCTGCTCAAAAGAAACCTGCAGTTACCCCTGCCAGTTATGAGAATAATTTTTAAAATCTAAAATTACCACCCCACCCCCACCCCCCCCCCCCGTTCCCCATCGCCATCTTCACAGCCTCGTTGTAACCCCTGCTCGATTTCACGTTGGATCCGCCACTAACAACACTATTTTTATTTTCAAATAGTATCATCATTTAATTTATAATCAATCTGATTAAAATTAGCTCTACTGGTAATTGTAATTAACAAGTGGAGCTAATTTTAATTAGATTGGTAATAATGTGCTGAATACATTTATATAACAGTTTTGGTGGGTATTTGGGGGAGGGTTGCCCCCTCTTCAATACAAATTATTACCTTTTCAACATAAACAAAACTATTTTTTAGGTTGTACTCTGTCACTGACGTAGCCAATAGTTTAAGTTTGGGGTGGCTGCCAAACAAACAGTATATAGTCTCTCTAGTAGGCTACGTTCTGTTAGGGTTCTAAGCAAAGAGTACTCTCCCTAATATGTTCCGTCAGGATGGCAAGACAGGACGTGACGGAAACAAAGGTATGGTTATGGGAACACGCACACACAAACACACACATACACACACACGCACGCGTTTTTAAATTTTTAAAAATTATTTTTAATATTGGGCCCCGTTCCACGAAGTTATCTTAGCACTATGATCACCTTAAGTGCACTTAAAGTTATCTTAGCTCTAAGATCGCTTTGTGGAAATTATTTAATTTTTGTGATACATTGGAACATATTCAGAATACTTTTTAAAGAATAAAAGAAGGAACACAGAAAACCCCCCAAACAAACAACCAAAAAGCCCCCATCAACAACAACAAAAAGAAAAAGAAAAAGAAATAAATCATATTCAAGCGCACTTAAAGTTATCTTAGCTCTAAGATCGCTTTGTGGAAATTATTTAATTTTTGTGATACATTGGAACATATTCAGAATACTTTTTAAAGAATAAAAGAAGGAACACAGAAAAACCCCCAAACAAACAACCAAAAAGCCCCCATCAACAACAACAAAAAGAAAAAGAAAAAGAAACAAATCATATTCAAGCGCTACGGGCGTTGTATATGTATCTTCAATAAAGACAGTACAAAAGGAATGAGGACAGTGGAGATAAAGATTATTGAAATAAGACAATGGAAGTAAATAAAACGAAAAAAAAGAAAGAAGTGTCGTTTCACCATTGTCTTATTTTTTTCTTTCTTTTTTCTCTTTTTATTGTTTATTACAGTAGGCCTAACTGTTGTTATTATTGTTTAGTTGTTTATATTTTTATTTTTATATATTATTATTATTTATTTATTTATTATTATTTTTATTATTATTTATTTATTTATTTATTGATTTTGATTTTGATTTTTTATTTTTTTATTATTAATTATTTTTTTGTTTGTTAGGTGGAGGCGTTGTAGATTAATTTACGTATGTATGGGTTCATATTTTCAATATAACATCTACAAACTCGCGACGCATGCGGCGTATATTTATAGTATTTAATAAACAAACTATTTCGATACAGGGATAGGCCTCGTATGTTGATATTCATTATGATAATATTTCTGTTATGAAGATGATTTGGAAACAATGCGATTATCGAGTTACAACATAAACAACCTTCACAGCTGTATTAGATAGGAGAAGCATTTCATGCCTCAACCTTGTATGAATAGATCATATTATCTCGTATCTCATGTTACAAATTAATCTGATTACACGAAGAACATGCACGTAGTGCAGGGCCTACAATGCACCCGCTCCCTTTTTTTTATATTGATCAACAGTTACTGATACAACAGGGCCGTACCCTCCGGGGGGGCAGGGGGGGCAGCTGCCCCCCCCTGAGAATCTTGTCCTTTTTTTTTTTTTATATATCTCCAGTAATAGCATAGAAATGTTTAATCTTTATAGTATGTTAAAAATTATTTATAAAATTTAGTGCTCCCCCATGGATTTTGGTCAGGGTACGGCCCTGTACAATTAAAGCCATATTATCACAGACCACCGACCTATTTCATGGTCTAACAAAGTATTACCTAAAGAAAAATTATTTGATTTCTCCCTAAATATACTTTATTCAACCATCTTTATAACCACCATACTCCATTTATTAATGATATTTTGTAAAAATAATTGAATTATGGCAATGGTCCATAATTCAAAAACTAAAATTGCCGAGAGGGTTGACATGGATTTCACTCCATTATGGTTCATTTAAGGTGATGCGATAGCTAGATTTGGTTTCCAACAATTAATGTAATTTTTATTTATTATCCATTTTTAGAGAAATAAGGTCCTTAAATCCGTGACAATATGCCTTTAAGAGATATGTATGTTCGCGTGTTTGTCTGTACGTGTGGGGCGGGATTTAACTTAGTCCGTTGAGTGCTTGAGGTGGTTGCATCGCAGGATCGAACCACCTCGGTAGATCCATTCAGCTGATTGGATTGGTTTGTTCCAACCAGCGCACAACTGGACAAATGTCGTGGCATGTGCTTTCCTGTCTGTGGGAAAGTGCATATAAAAGATTCCTTGCTGCATCAAGAAAAATGTAGTGGATTTCATTTGATGAAAGTCTGTTAAAGGTTTTTCTGTTTAACGACACCACTATAGAGCACATTAATTTTATTAATCATCGGCTATTAGATGTCAAACATTTGGTAATTTTGACATATAGTCTTCGAGAGGAAACCAGCTACAATTTTCCATTAATATAAGGGATCATTTATATGCACCACCCCACATACAGGGTAGCATATACCATGTCCAGTCATGGTGCACTGGTTGGAATGAGAAATAGCCCAATGGGCCCACCGACGGGGATCGATCCTAGACCAACCGCGCATCAAGCGAGCAATTACCGAGTATTTGACATCCAATAGCAGATGATTAATTAATCAATGTGCTCCAGTGGTGCCGTTAAAGAAAACAAACAAACTTTTTTTTATCCGTGTGTGTGCGCGCGCGTGCTTATACATGTACGCACACACACACACACACACACACACACACACACACAGTGTACAAATACAAAGTGGATTTAGGAGGGGTTGTTGGTGGGAGGAGGGGGCAGGGGGTACATTAATGTATTTTAGTTCGATGGAGTTAATAAAGAAGAGTGACTTGCCATATACAAAAGCATTGGCGGATCCAAAGCGGGGTGTGTGGGTGTGTGTGTGTGGGGGGGGGGGGGGGTCACAGGGGTCTAATAACCACCCAACCCGCTGATCTGAAGTGCTAATTCAATTTTTATTTATTTGTTTTGATTCATCATCCACAATACTAAACTGCCCCCAAAAGTCGTTTCTGAGCATCTTTATTTCAAAATTTTCCAGGGACCATAACCCTGAACTACAGATCTCGTTTCTTTTGGGAGATTGAAAAACTTAAACTTGCCTTTCTTAGAATTGTGTGACCCCCCCCCCCCCATTCCGTCCCTGCAAAGGTATAATTACCTGGCCAAAAATGAAGACCCCAGGCTCTGCCTAAATTCGCGCCAGCACAAACACAGACGTCCACACCAAGTCCAGATACACGACGTCCACACCAAGTACAGATAAACGACGTCCACACCAAGTACAGATACATGACGTCCACACCAAATACGGATACACGACGTACACACCAAGTACAGATACACGACGTACACACCAAGTACACGGAGGAAGGAAGGAAATATTTAATTTAACGACGCTCAACACATTTTATTTACGGTTATATGGCGTCAGACATATGGTTAAGGACCACACAGATATTGAGAGAGGAAACCTGCTGTCGCCACTTCATGGGCTATTCTTTTCGATTAGCAAGATGGGATCTTTTATATGCACCATCCCACAGACAGGATAGTACATACCACAGCCTGTTACACCAGTTGTGGAGCACTGGCTGGAACAAGAAATAGCCCAATGGGTCCACCGACGGGGATCGAACCAAGTATAGATACACGACGTCCACACCAAGTACATATACACGACGTACACACCAAATACAGATACACGACGTACACACCAAGTACAGATACATGATGTACACACCAAGTACACTACACTCACGAACACAACATACACTACACACGTACGTAAAAGTGGGAGAACGGTTGGCACATGCAAGACATGTATTTTAAAGGGACATTCCTGAGTTTGCTGCATTGTAAGATATTTCCGACTAATAAAATACTTCTACGATTACACTTACATATTAAATATATTTTCTTGTTTAGAATATTAGTGTCTGTATATTCAATGTGTTTCTGGTCATCTTAATATTTGTAAGAAACCCAAACTGGATTTTGTCTTCAAATAATTTTGTAGTACGAATTTTTTTTTTTTTTTTTTTTTAAATTAAATTAAATTTAACCTAGTACAAATATTAGAACGATCAGAAACTGTTTAATATACAGCCACTAATATTTTATGCAGAAAAATATATTTGATATGTTGCAATCGTTAAAAAGTCTGTTAGTCAATATCTTAAAAATTGCAGCAAACTCAAGAATGTCCCTTTAACTAAATTAATCTAGCACAATAATTTAGGTCATGCAGTAATTAAATGATGCCATAACACATCAGAGATTATAGTTTTGTTGTTATCAGATTCTGATGACATACATTTCTTTACCCTCAATAGATGAATGATATGAATGATATATCATTTATTATTTAGCTTCACATCATTCGCTAGCTTATTGGACGGGCATGGTGTCAGGTGATTGTTGTAAATAAAAAGCTGTATGAATGTATGAATGCACCCCCTAGCTTAAAAAAGCATGCATCTCGTCTAATGGGAAAGGGCAAATAAAAGATCCCTTACTGCTAGTCTAATCCAAAGATGTTACTATTTTAGGCAAAGGCTGATCGGGGGTGGGGGGGGGGGGTGGGGGTGGGGGGTGAGGGAGGGACCCCTAAATTTTGCAAGTTATAATTTTATTATATATTATTTTTTATTTTTGTTTACCATCCCTCTTCAAACTTCCCCCAAAGTTCCCTTGGCATTCTGCCTCATGTCATTCCATCTCCTCCCAATGGATTTTCTGGATCCACCAGTTAGGTACAGTAATTTTGAGAGTAGGCCTACATTTTTATGATCAAGTTACAGAGCTCACCATTTAAGAAGCACCACACTTGCTCTCCATCACTCCCCTAAGACTAATTCAAGGAGAGTAACGTTTAGCTCCCTTTAGCATGTAAATTTATATGGCATCATTAAGTTAAAATATTCCCCTCAATATTTGTTTCATGTCAAGGTCGAAGTTATAACCTTGTTCACATAAAATGGAATCTCCAATTCACAATGGTATACCTATTTTTAAAGAAACACACACACCAACACAGAGTGCTGGAGTATGCATCTATGTGCCTGTAGCAAAACGGTAGCATATTACACATACCTACCATAGGCTTACATAATGACACAAATAAACAAACATCCCATATTACTACCATAGGCTTACACATTGACAGACACAAATAAACCTCATACTACTACCATAGGCTTACATAGTGGCAAAAATAAAATAACCACTAATGTAAGTAAGCCTAATACTGTGCACTAATAAATAAACAAAGTCTCAAAATATATTTCAATATTTATTATTATAGATTTATACATGTTTACTGTTATGTACACCAGTGATATTTTGTGCACAATAAATCAGTAAATGTTTATCACTCAACACGTACAAAACAAACTGCTGTGTCACAAAGCAACTAGAAACCAGAATTTAACACAATATTTCACAGAAAAGAAAGAAAATGTGATATTAAATCCAGACAAACACCGTAAAAGAAAACCATCATGATTATTGCATATATAACATTATATTTAATAAATACCAGTAATCTGACACAAACAAAAACAGAAAGAAATGCCAAATGAATTTAAACACATTGTCTTTAAATTAAAAACAAAATTTTAAATTAGTTTTTTTAATGTGGTAGGATATCAAGTTATATCCCACATGTTCAGAAATTTAAACATTACATATTAATGGTTGGATGTCAAACCTTACCAAGCAGCCACTTGCATTAACTAGTCCTCTGGCTTCAAGAGGACAGGTTATTATTTTCCAAAATCACTGTCTAGTACAACCTGACCTGTGTTAAGCAGCCACTTCTCTTAAGCAGCTGTTTTTAACACCCCCACTGGTGGAAGCATAACAGGTTTTTAAGCATAAGACAAATTAATGTTTTTTAGTTTTTTTAATCAGCTCTATTCTAATCTTCTCACTGTGTGGTCTTTTTCAGTCACATACACGTACATGTAACTAGCTTTGAGTGGGCATCCATATACGTGGAGTGAATCTCAACAATCAAACATTTTTTTTTTTCAAAATGTGCTCACGGTTAGACATATACAATTTCAATACTTTTTCATTAAGTATATATGTGATTAAATGTACTAAATTCAATTTTGATTTAAGCAAAACTTTCAAATAATATCTGTAAATATATGTAGTTTCTTTTTTATTATTTTTTTTATTATGAAAATAATTCATTTTAAAATGTCTTTAAAATTCACATATTTACTATTACATGTATTAGTAATTTTTTCAACTACCCAGTATCTTGTAACAAAATCATAATAAAAATCACTCTACATTAAAGAATAAAACTGTTAGCGTACTTTAAACTTCATCTCTAACAGGGTCTAAGATCTATCAAGACAGTTGCTAGGAGACAAGATGCTCAAGAACGGCTCCACATGATCCTAAAAATCATCAGAAACAGTCTTCATCTTGACTTGTTCGAGTCTCCTCGGCGTGCAGTCTGCATTAGCATTTAGTAAGAAGCAATTCCAACACTAGTGCAATGTAATGAATAAGGACAGATTAGCCAATCAGGGTAGGGTTTCCACGAGTCTGAAATATTGGACTCGAGTACTCAAGGGTCAAATCCGACCTGGACCAGAGTACCCGACACTTACACTAGATGAGAATGAGACTAAGGAATAAAATAAAATCTTAATTCCAGCACTGAACATGGATGCCAAATAAGGCCATTGCATTGCATGTTACACATTCGATTTTTGCTTTCCTTCCATGTCTCATACCCCTATAACGTAACCGGCGGCAAGCATATGGCAAAGTGAAGTAAAAGTTATATAATTAAATGATAGTGCTCTTCCTTGCACGGGTACTCGAGACCTGTAAACGGACTTGAGTCTTGCTAGACTCGGCCCGTGCCCGAGTACTCGTAGAGACCCTAAATGAGGGTCCAGATTTTTGAAGCTATCTTATGATTATGGTATCGTAAAAGTAGCATAGGCTATGGCATGTGTTGTAGTGATTTCATAGCCTAAGATATTGTAGCGCTAAGATAGCTTCATTATCTGTAGTCAATAGAGTACTTTAAAGAAACAACTTGAATGATACTGGATACAATATACATATTTTAAAAATCAGAATGATGATTATCATGATATGCAACAAACACTAGAATAGACTAATTGTACTATAACACAAAATGTAAACTCCAAGGCTGTATGTATTTTTACACTCTAATATACCAGACAGAAAGTAGGTTAGCTCTCAGTTTCAACATGTTAAGTTTCATGTATCCACAGTTTAAAGTTAACTATTGTCAAGTAAAACCTTGTCAGCTTGGATTCAAGGTAAAGTCTAATTCTAGGATACAGGTTTAGTCAGAAAAAATGCGAAAACAAAGAAATGGACAAGAAATTATATTTATATAATAATGTAAAACAACATTCTGAACTTCACTTAAATATGTTTAACATAGTAATTTTGAACTTTGGCCGATTTTTTTGTTTTATTCAAATCCATCAAAACCACAAAGCATTTGTCTGAAATAACACAATAACACCATAGAATTTTAGAAATCCAGTTATCTGTGAATATGTCTCTAGAAGGATAAAATCTGACGATTTCTCACCATTTGTATTTTCATCTATCGTGTATAATCATCACCTGTCATTGTATACTGAAAACAAACATGACAACATTTTAAACATAACACACTGATTACTCTTAATTGGGTTTTCATCTTTAATATTACTAACTGACATTATCATCATGAGATTTTCCCATCTTTAACATTATTCACACTATTAGTACATGTATTAGTAATGAGAGTTTAAATTTGTTTTTTTAAAACAATGCTGACACTATTATTATGAAAGTTTTGTTTCCATCATTAACAATACTGACATTATTATCATTATGAATCTTTTTTCATCTTTCACATTATTGATGCTATTATCATTGTAACAGTTTTTCCCATCATTATTCCTCCACACACAGTTAGTAGGTCAGGCTGTTTGATTGGTTGGTGTCAAGTAAGAAGTGTGTCGTCAATTTCCTCTCGCCGAGGCTCTGTTTGGGTGATGTGTTTCTTCAAACTCTTGGTGAGTACTTCGCGAAGTGAATCTTGCATACCAGTATCAAGAGATGACAGACAATCCTGTTTAAAAATAAATAAAAAGATCAATGATATAAAAAAACCCAAAAAACCCCAAAGCTATGAACAACAAGAACATACAGACTAAAAATGGATTATTTCACTTGAGTTAAACAATTTCTGGCAGTACAATAAAATTAGTAGTCATTTGTGTGATTGTGTTCCGACTTGATTCAAATTAATAGAACCAACATGCCGTTCTAGAGGAACCTTTCTGCAGACAGGATAACACACACCATAGCCTTTGACAAGTTAGCTGAACTGGTTGCATCATATACACATTAGGTTTTTTTGCAGGGAAATCAGTTTTTAATATTTGTTTTTACAATCAACATTTAATAGTCTAAAATAATCTTTTAAAAAAGTGGACCTAATATATTTGGGTTTTTTGCACGATGAAAAATCTAAACAAAGCCTACTGAGAAGTAAATTAGAGTTTAAAAGTTATTTGAGAATATAAACACTGTTCTCAAATGTTACACCATAGCCTTTGATAAGTTAGCTGAACTGGTTGTATCATATACACATTAGTTTTTTTTGCAGGGAAATCCATTTTAATATTTGTTTTTACAATCAACATTTAATAGTCTAAAATAAATTTTAAAAAAGTGGACCTAATATGTTTGGGTTTTTTGCATGATTAAAAATTTAAACAAAGCCTACTGAGAAGTAAATTAGAGTTTAAAAGTTATTTGAGAATAAAAACACTGTTCTCAAATGTTACCTGAAAAGAATCTTTAAATAACAATGGACCTAATAATAGTAATATGTTGGGGTTTCGTTGCAAGATGAAAAATTTAAGCAAAAGCTTACTGTGAAAAGTTAAAAGTTTGTTTTGTTTAATGACACCACTAGAACACATTGATTAATTAATCATCGGCTATTGGATGTCAAACATTTGGTAATTCTGATACATAGTCATCAGAGGAAACCCGCTACATTTTTCCTAATGCAGCACGGGATCTTTTATATGCACTTTTCCACAGACAGAAAAGCACATACCACAGCTTTTGACCAGTTGTGGTGCACTGGTTGGAACGAGAAGCCTACCAAGTCAGAAATTTAGAGTTATACAAGAAGAAACACTCGTTTAAAATGTTGGGATTGATCCCTGTCGATGGACCCATTGGGCTATTTTTCGCTCCACCCAGTACACCATGACTGGTATATCAAAGGCTGTGGTATGTGCTATCCTGTCTGTGAGATGGTACATATAAAAGATCCCTTGCTGCCAATCGAAAAGAGTAGCCCATGAAGTGGTGACAGCAGGTTTCCTCTCTCAGTATCTGTATGGTCCTTAACCATATGTCCGACACCATATAACCGTAAAATAAAATGTGTTGAGTGCGTTGTTAAATAAAAACAATTTCCTTCCTTCGTCTAAAACGTTACCTGAAATCCCTTTTCACTGTCCCTAAGATGTAGCAAGGCCACCAGAGCCAACTCGCTGTTTGCCCTGACGAGGGTGTTCCTCTCTTTGGTTCCATTCACAAGCAGTGGAATGAGTTGTCGAATCAAGTCGGATGGAAGCATGTTTGGAAAGCTCTGAGCAATCCAGATTACTATCTGTCCAATGAGTTGTTTGACGTCGTTCGAATCGTGTTTCATTCCCTACAAGTTAAAAAATCAAGAGGTAAAAAATTAAACTTAAAAAAAATATGTTTTATGCTAGAATTTTCTTTATCAAACTTCAAATCAATAGCAATTGTTATTTTTTAATATGATGGGCATTGAAGGAAGGTGGGGGTTGGGGTTGGGGGTAGGCTGAAACAATTTTTGTGTGTGCAATATTAGGCTATTCATGTATATATAACGGTAGGTGTCCAAAGAAAAAGTAGACAGAAGGATCCACTAGGTTCATATTGAAACCCCTCCAGGTCCAGATCACACAACACCCTTATATTGTATAAACAACAGAAGTGTCAAATACCTTTAAAATTATTTTTCAATTAACTAAAATACTTTTTGTAATAAAAAAACATAAAAAGAAAAATATATATATACAGTGTACCCTCGATTTATTGCCCCCCGATTTAACGCCAACCTCTTTTGTACTGTACTCAAGTAGTTTTCATTCATGTTTATTTCCCTCGATATAACGCCACCCTCGGTAACCGCAATCCACCAACGACGTTTTTGAACCAAACTCCATTTAGCCATTATATTTCCCTCGATTTTGCCGCCAATGGTCTGGTCACAAAGTTGATTATAGTGACATAATTACCAGCGATCTGTTGTTTGGGGAAATCCTCACACCGTTGTATACTGGCAGAACAGAACAGAACTTTATTTCACTCAGGCCGCTATTCAGCGGCATATGAGGTACATTAACAATAATTATATGACAGTGACAAGATGGGGTTTACATGAGAAAATTTATATGTACAATATCAAAACAAAAAATTACTACTAATAATAATAATACAAAATGAAATATATTTCTAATAGTAATAATCTATATATATATATATATGCAAACATGGATAGTAGTAGTCAGAATAAGACAGTATAAGCTTGGGAGACCATTCTTTTTAAGGTTTACCAAATTTAACCGTAATTTCTTTTATTAATTTGCACAACTTTTTTAGAAGACTTATTTTGTCATTTGTCATTAGTTGTTTAAATTTCAGCATATTGGGTTTGTTATAATAATATGGCTTTAACAAAAAATTTCGGGAGTTATTAAAGAAAGAGCATGTAAGTTGATAGTGAAATTCGTCTCCGATGTCATTTTTGTTACATAGTGTGCATAGCCTGCTTTCTACTGGGGTGTTGTTCCATCGTCCTGTTTTGATTGGTAAGTAATGGTTTGATGTTCTAAATTTTAGTAACATAGTCCAGGATATTTGTGGTAATTTTATAATATATTTTTCAAATGTTAGATGTTCTTTAAATGTGGTGTACATTTTACCCCTTGATGATGAAGCTATGTCGCTATTCCATTGTTGTAGGTACTGATCGTTTTGTCTTAATTTAACGTGATAAATAAGTAGTGGTATAGATGAACAGTTTTGTAACATCCAAATACTGGTCATACCTAGTTGGTTAAATATATTTTCCACGTGTTTTATCCACTTATAATTATATCCAGATATGTTAGAGTCGTGTAACATTAGTTTATACAATAAGAGGGATGTTTTTGTTTGTTTTCCAGAAACAATTCGGGCCCAGATACTTATCATCCTTTGTTGGATAATTAATTTAAGGGGTTTTCTTCCAAGTTCACCGTATATCATGAATAGTGGGGTTCCTTTCCTTACTGGTAGGATGTGTTTTAAAAATTTAATATGAATAGCAGTACACACTGAATCTGTTTTTGTTTATTGTAGCAATTAATGGATGTAAGTGCTAGAATTGTTTAGGCAGGCGCGGTGTTTGTGTCCAATCAACACTCAGTATAGAAAGAACAGCCGCTATAGTGATCACGTGACAGAGGGGTGCATTAGATTCATTATTTCAATCGCAGATTGTTACGTCGGGTCTTTGAAGTGCTGGCAGCAACGACTCGAGTTTAATTAATAAACAAACTTTAGGTAAGTTTTATTTCGACCATGGCCTCATGTTAAGTTGCTATTTAGCTTTGGCATTAATACGACGACACCGGTAACGCATTTTATTACAGCAGATGGATTTAAAGCACAAACGTATCGTATTAGACGCAGTTAAAAAAAGAGAAATTGTTCAGTACTCGAAGGTAAATTCAACTAAAAGTCAACAAGATATAGCCAATCACTTTTCAGCGTTGTGGGCCTATCCTGTAAAACGAAGGACAGTTGGCGATATTCTACTTCAAAACGAAAAGTGGGAAGATGAAAATGTCGAACCGGCCCGAAACCCCCCCGGAAATTGGCAAAACACACCGATTTGGAAGAAGCATTATTCTTATGGTTCAGCAATGCCCATGCTCAAAATGTCCCTATGACAAATGAAATTCTGAGAGTTAAAGCCAGGTCCTTTGCTGATGAACAAAACATTTCCGACTTCGCGTTTTCTAATGGGTGGCTGCGGAGGTTCAAGTCGAGACACAGCATCGCACAGCATGTTATTTCAGGTGAAAGTGCCGGGGTTGACAAACAGCTGATTGCTAATGGGCGAACCGCGGCCAGTGATGTTATCAAGAATTACGCCTTAAAAGATGTGTACAACACCGATGAAACGGGTCTGTTTTATCGCATGTTACCTGATCGATCCCTCTCAACGACGACCGACAACAAGGGGACCAAAACATCCAAGGGAGGATAACGATTGTTTTATGTGCCAATGCCGACGGCTCTGATAAGCTAAAACCGCTAGTGACAGGAAAATCAGCGAAACCTAGATGTTTTAACGTCAATTTGTACGTGGATTACAAGGCAAATAAAAAAGCATAGATGAACGGAGAACTGTTTGCACGTTATTTAACAAACATGAACACCATGATGAAATGACAGAAAAGAAAAATCTTGCTCCTCATGGACAATGCACCAAGCCATATCATCCCAAAGAAACTGTCAAACAATAAAATTAACTTTCTGCCACCAACCACGACGAGCCATCTTCAACCACTCAATGCTGGCATTATCCAAGCTTTCAAGGGACAGTACAGGCGAATGCAACTTCAACGACTGGTACAGTGTATTGATGACGACAAGACCAGTAAAGATCTGCAGCTACCACTGAGTGACGGCATTCGTTTTGTGAAACATGCTTGAGATATGGTCAGTGCCACCACCATAAAAAATTGTTGGATTCACACAGGGGTCGTTCCTCAGGACCCTCATACTGACTTGCATCAAGCACCAGCCAATGAAATGACAGTGTTGTGAGATCTAGTTGGTGATGTCATGGGCCGGCTTTCAATCGACGAACAGCTGAGAATGGATGTTGACAACGAAGCAGAGACATTTGCTAATATCAGCGATGAGCAGATTCTTGAAAGTGTTAAACAGATTCACGACGAAACGACTGATGACCAGGAAGAAGAGTCCGACGCTGAACCGGAGCCCATTCCATCAGCGGTTAGTGCCAGGGATGCCATGAACACGGTGATACGTTTTGTAGAAGGGAATCAACATTGTGTTGATTCAGATATTAACATTTTAACAGCCTTCCAAACACGACTGAATGAAATAATTCTATCAGGTGCTCAGCAAAAAAACATTCTGAACTTTTTCAAAAAAGATTAAAGAACAAAAATAAATGTATTTCACAGATCGATTGAAACGCATACATGTGCACGTTTTACGTTTTAGTGTATTGACTTGCCATGTTTATAGACAAATAAAATAATAATGTTGTTACCTGGTTGTTGTTATTTTTGTTACTGTTATTTACATTTAAAACATACCCGGTATGTCATATTCTTGACATTCAGCAACTTAAAAAACACACTATACCGCCAAAATTATTTTGGAACATTGGTTGGCGTTAAATCGAGGTTATACTGTATATATATATATATAAATGTTATTACAATAAAGACCACCACACAAAAACTCAGAAGTATTGATTAAAATAACAGTTAAGCAAAAGAAATGTGTTGTTTGAATATTACCAGTATGTACAATGTGTACTGCCTATTCAAAATGATCTTAATTCACAAAAATGCATACAATATATATTTGTATTTTCAAAAAAGAATAAGTGATGAATATAATGCAAAATATGTCGGAAATGATAAACAACTTAATATTCGAAACATTCTCTATTCGTTATTTTAATTAACTCTTATCCACCCAGAAAACGTCATCACTGATCCAAATTTCGAATGTGAAATATGTAATTTTGAATCTACATTATTCAACCTCAAATTGTAAAAAACCAAACTAATTTAACACTATTTTGATGTGTGTCATAGTTTAGGGGAAATATTAGTGAGTCTAATTACCAAAATAAAATTTACAGAAGAACTTATTAATATTTTTTAAAAATATTTTCTTAAAACCCTACGATCACGATCCATTGTTTATAATGGTTTATTTTCACTTTCAATCGATGAGGAATAATCCATCCATCATCTACTTCAAAGTCTGTATTATCAGTTATTTTCATCGAATATATCATTTATAAATCTTCAGTTTTCATTAAATAATAATGTCCAACATGTTTTAAAAGAAATGCTTATACAAATAGCGAGAAATCGAACCCATGTGCACGTTACGTCATCAATAACGTTTACACACATTTAGACCATTTTTTGTTTTCTTTTCGGTAACAACTTAAATACGAATCTCAGTCAACAAAATACACTCAACATGTTCGAATGTCATTCTACTATGTTTTATCATTCACAAAATCAAGATAGACAACTCCTGTGAATGTTGACAGCTGTGTTTATGAAGACCGGTAGCGTCTAGACTAGTTGAGAATGGGTTTTCACATTAGTTTTGTGCGTCTCGACTGGAGTCGAGAATAAGGAGGAAAGAGCTAATTCTGATGGTGTACTACCTCCACAAGAAAAGTTATTGCTTTATGGACATAATGACATCCCCAATAATGTTCAGGGGTCACTGGAAATAAATTTGTTGTAGCCAGTTTTCAAACATGTAGGTCATTTGAAAATTATTAAAAAGTGGCTAATTTAAACATTCTATTAGCCAAATACTAAAAGTTGAAGCCATTTTTTATAAAACTTAGCAATTGGCTAATTTGGTTATGATCAGGGTAAGCCCTTTTCTCCTTCAACTTATTTCTGTGCTTATATCCAAGTAAGGTTCAAGCACTCTGTCCTGCACACACACCTCAGCTATCTGGGCTGTCTGTCCAGGACAGTAGGTTAGTTGTTAGCGAGAGAGAAGAGGGTGTAGTGGTCTTACACCTACCCACTGAGCCGCCGTTAAAACTCGCTTTGGTTGTGAGCCGGTACCGGGCTACGAACCCTGTACCTACCAGCCGTATGTCCGATGGCTTAACCATGACATCACCGAGGCCGGTGGTAAGCCCTGCAGGTTGTGTACTATTATATTAACCAATTACCTTGTTTAACAGGCCAATTAAATCTACAGAAATCTCCTCTGCTGATTTTAGCTGATGTCTCATTATATATCCTGCACATCTCAAACCACTGAGGCAGATAGGAATCTGAAATTACACAAATAGTTCAATAAATGTTTACAAAAGTGTTAGATATAGTGTCCCAAATTGTCCTTGTAAAAAAAAAAAAAATCTTGTAAACTATACTGCTAATAAAACAATCTAAATAGCCATGGTATGTGATTTGCTGTTTGTGTGAAGGATGCACCTTCAAACAGGCAGCTAATCACATACCTTGGCCTGTCATGTACTAGTTATTAGGTATTGGCTGGATACACCAAGTGCGATCAATCCGACGACATCAGGCCCCGTGCTCATAAATTCTACACACATGACTTTAATAGAGACTTTAATGTCATGACAACACTATAGAAACTGTTTGTGTGTGATGTCATTAGTTATTGGAATTTAGATTGTAAAGTTTTTTATTACCCATATGGTTAAAAATATCTTGGTACATATCAAAGTGATACGTCCCACTAGAACGCCAAGTGGGACATAACACTTCGACGTCACATGATAACGCCATCGATTGGCGCACTACAACTTTACAAGAACGTCAACCAAGCGAGTTGAGCGATATAAATTAAGATCAATTATGGGTAATAAATAGGATATTAAACTCGTTGCCATTTCGTATCAAGTTTATGTCCCTCTTGAAATAATTTTTATTGTCACTCGCTAAAGCTCGTAACAACTGAACATTATTTCACTTCGGACATAATGATGATACGAAATAGAAGCTTGTTTAATATCCTATAAATAAGAATGGGCCTGGGTGAATGCTCCACCACAAACATATGGCCCTCACAGCTGAGGACAAAAATTCAGCATAACTCTCACCAAAGGTTTTTACAATGTTTTTTTTTTAATATAAATATTTATTTCACAATAAACATACTCTATCAGCCACCGCCAGTTGTCCCACAGCTTTGAGGATGTTCATTTTGAATGCAGGAGTCCAGATCTGTTCTGGATGCTCCTTGATGGCAACTCCCAGAGCCACGCTGCGACCATGTCTGAGGGTCCAGTCTAAACTCGCATCAAGGTCTGAAACAGGAAAATATCCATAAATTCATGAAAGAGTTTCATATAAAAAATCGAAAACAGGATATACCATTACGGTGACAATAAATAGAAACGAGACGGGTAACCAGTTACCCAACATTCTGTGCTAATAATTCATCCTGTATCTGTGCTAATAATTCATCCTGTATCTGTGCTAATAAAACATCCTGTATCTGTGCAAATAAAACATCCTGTATCTGTGCAAATAAAACATCCTGTATCTGTGCAAATAAAACATCCTGTATCTGTGCTAATAAAACATCCTGTATCTGTGCAAATAAAACATCCTGTATCTGTGCTAATAAAACATCCTGTATCTGTGCTAATAAAACATCCTGTATCTGTGCTAATAAAACATCCTGTATCTGTGCTAATAAAACATCCTGTATCTGTGCAAATAAAACATCCTGTATCTGTGCTAATAAAACATCCTGTATCTGTGCTAATAAAACATCCTGTATCTGTGCAAATAAAACATCCTGTATCTGTGCAAATAAAACATCCTGTATCTGTGCAAATAAAACATCCTGTATCTGTGCTAATAAAACATCCTGTATCTGTGCAAATAAAACATCCTGTATCTGTGCTAATAAAACATCCTGTATCTGTGCAAATAAAACATCCTGTATCTGTGCTAATAAAACATCCTGTATCTGTGCAAATAAAACATCCTGTATCTGTGCTAATAATTCATCCTGTATCTGTGCTAATAAAACATCCTGTATCTGTGCAAATAAAACATCCTGTATCTGTGCAAATAAAACATCCTGTATCTGTGCTAATAAAACATCCTGTATCTGTGCTAATAATTCATCCTGTATCTGTGCTAATAAAACATCCTGTATCTGTGCTAATAAAACATCCTGTATCTGTGCTAATAAAACATCCTGTATCTGTGCAAATAAAACATCCTGTATCTGTGCAAATAAAACATCCTGTATCTGTGCAAATAAAACATCCTGTATCTGTGCTAATAATTCATCCTGTATCTGTGCTAATAAAACATCCTGTATCTGTGCAAATAAAACATCCTGTATCTGTGCTAATAATTCATCCTGTATCTGTGCAAATAAAACATCCTGTATCTGTGCAAATAAAACATCCTGTATCTGTGCTAATAAAACATCCTGTATCTGTGCAAATAAAACATCCTGTATCTGTGCAAATAAAACATCCTGTATCTGTGCAAATAAAACATCCTGTATCTGTGCAAATAAAACATCCTGTATCTGTGCAAATAAAACATCCTGTATCTGTGCAAATAAAACATCCTGTATCTGTGCTAATAAAACATCCTGTATCTGTGCAAATAAAACATCCTGTATCTGTGCAAATAAAACATCCTGTATCTGTGCAAATAAAACATCCTGTATCTGTGCAAATAAAACATCCTGTATCTGTGCAAATAAAACATCCTGTATCTGTGCAAATAAAACATCCTGTATCTGTGCAAATAAAACATCCTGTATCTGTGCTAATAAAACATCCTGTATCTGTGCAAATAACACATTTTGCACCTTTGCCTTTGGTATTAACCAAGTTTTGAACTCTATTTTTAGTCAAAATGCTTTACACAGACGATTAGTCAAGTTATGTTATCTTTTAACATTGTTTTTTAAAGTGGATGGTTTACACAGACGAAATGTCATATTTTGTTATCTTTTAACATTGTTTTTCAAAGTGGATGGTCTTAAAACAAACACTTTGCATCTTATAAAATACTTGATAAACATCAGTCCTGATATTCACCTAAGAGGTCTTGAATAATAAGTTCAGTGAGTTCAGCATCAGGTAACACACTAACGAGCTCGCCCATGCAACCCGCGGCCACCATTCTCGTGCTGTCTTCTGGGGCGCTGAGTAAACCCTTCAGCAGCGTGGTGATCTGTCTGCGCAAGCCTTCAGCTACTTTACCTCCTGCCCCCATCAGACAGTAGCGTAAAGCCTGCAGCATGGTGTCTCTGGAAGGGTCAAACACAAATGTTTCAATGATGGCTCTCTAGTAATCATCGACTGATGCAAACGCATTTAAGAAAAAGAAATAATTAAGAAAGGAAGGAAATGTTTTATTTAAAGAAGCACTCAACACATTTTATTGACGGTTTTATGGCATCAGACATACGGTTAAGCACCACGCAGATATTGATAGAAAACCCGCTGTCACCACTTCATGGGCTACCTTCATGAGCTACTCTTTTTTATTAGCAGCAAGGGATCTTTTATATGCACCATCCGACAGACAGGATAGTACTTATCATGGTCTTTGTTACACCAGTTGTGGAGCACTGGCTGGAACGAGAAATAGCCAAATGGGTCCACCAACGGGGATCGATCCTAGACCGACCGAGCATCAAGCGAATGCTTTACCACTGAGCTATGTCCCGCCCACAGGAAATAATTAACTTTCAGCCAGGTGAAAGTTATAAAGCAAAATAGCATAAAATGTACAAACTAAAAATTAATTATGAAAGTCACAGACCCTACTTACCAAGACACATACCTTTTAGTTAGGCATAAAAAGCATTTGAATGTGATACAGGCCTCTGATACATTGCGAGAATTATTGTTTTATTCGTACATCGTACAAGCTATTTTTCATTTACACATTTAGGACATCATTTACATGGAAATGGTCGCCTACGTTTTTGATTTACATCACCTTTGGGTTACGCAAATTTTCAATTCACAGAGGTCTGAAAGACAAACATCAAGGTGACCAGAAGCCAAATAAATTATGGAAGAAATTGTAACTAATGTGTGATTCATCAATACAAATCATGTAAAAGCCAAAAATACTTAATGCGTTAATAACTAAGGTCAATGTACTTAATACTGTTTGGATTTCTCCCCTCCATTCATGACTACACACACCTGACACTAGTATCTTCAGCATTCTTGATCCCAGACTGGAGCTCTGTAAAGAGAGGGTCCACTCTTGTGTGAATCACTATGAGCTTGCCGAGGGCGGCCGCAGCTTTCAGTCGAACAGAACGGTGCGGGTCATTGAGGGCCTTCAGGAACGTTGTCTGCAACTGGGGCAAGAACGGCTTCAACATCATCCCCACCTGTGGAAAAAAAAATTCAAATTATGAAAATAAAAATCACAACATTTTGATCAAAATAATGTTCAAGTAGGTAGGTTAATTTTAATTGTTACTTTGAATATTTAACAAGCTATATTGTTCAGATTACTTTGTGTGCGAGTGTGTGTATACACTAATCAATAATTAATTGTTTATAATCTTGTTGCTAAAAATCATTTTTTATTATGTGACTGCTGTCTGGTAAGCATTACACGACATACAGTTTTACAATCAAATTACTAACCTTGGCTAAGAGCAAGGTCAAAGTCTCCAACACTGCGACCTTAACGTTCCAGGAGAATCTGTCACCAAGGATACGAATGAGAGGACCAGTAATGTTGACTACAGACGGTTTCAAGGCTTCGGCACTCGTGTAGTTGATCACCTCGCCCAGGCCATTGGCTGCAGATTCCTTCATTTCTGGGGAACCGTTTAAAATTCCCTCACGGAATATAGGCAACACCGGTGTAATTCCCTGAAAATGTGATGACGTATTAAAAACACAAACATAGTTTAAAATGTTAACACTTAACATTATTACTATATCTGCAAACACTATGTCACTGATCGTAACTCATTTCTCTTTTGTAAGCACTAATTTTTGGCTAACTTAAAAACAGCAGGATGACCAAAAACACACTGGATTTACAAAAAAACCAATCATTTAATGAAGAAGGTGTAAGTGATGAGTAAATTAACCATAAAAACATTGTAATATTAAAAAATATTTTATAATGCAAATTAACTAAGGTCAGTGCCTTTAATAGTACTATTTAGTTGATTATACAATGGACATGTGTTTTTAAGGTGACAGTGAGTTTCCCCCTTCTCTATCTTGACCGAATATCAAAGTAACCATATGTTAGATACCATCTGTGTATTGTAAACTGATGGCGCATGTTTTGTATTATGATTGGTTAATTACATATTTTTCTGGGATCAAATGAAAATAACACCTGAAAAGCTAATGACGTCATTAGCAATTGAAACAGGCCAAGTTGACGGTTCAAGTGTCTACAGTTAGACTGTAGCCAACTATTTTTGTCAAGAAATATCAGATATACAGTTAGTTCCGTAAAAAAAAGATTCAGTTTAACCTCAGCCTTTGGTCAAAAAATGACATTTGCGGGATTAAATAGACAATAACACCCGCAAATCTAAAAACTCCATATGGTTATCTCCTAATTCAAAACAGTGTTCGTGAATTACTGAGAACCTGTTCTCGTCACACCACATCACATTATTGATTAGATTATGTGAGGTAGTGTGGGATTTCTTTGCAATGTTTAGGAACACATTCCCTACATCAGAACAGAGTTTCAAGTACATGGCATACGTAGCTTACAAGTACTGAGGTGTCTTTAAACCAACATTCCTTTCCTTTTCTTTTCAACCTACCTTCTTAGGAATACTGAAGCCAGGAAGTTCTGACCCACTGAAGTCCGAGACAGCGTATCTCACAGACTGTCTCACATTAGTGATGTGCTGCAGCATTTCTGTGGCGTCCAGTTTCTGAAACATTAACAACCAATCTATGTATATATTAAGACACAAAACTGTTATTGAAGTCCCATATGTTTAAACAATATTTATTCCCAATTATAATGCTGGTTGGGGATTGGCCAACAGGCAAAATGCCTATATCAAGGCCTCTCCCTACAATTTGAAAATGTAATTCAGGTTTACACAAGATGACAGACCAATGGTAAATTCCTTGATTTCAAATCTTATAGGCATATTTCCACGTGCAAGTTTACAAATCTGTTCGCAACCCCAGGGCTACCAAGGATTATAAATAAAAGTAACCTTGATTACTACTGACATGGAAGAAAAGGTGGGTTATTTCTATAGTCACTTGGCAACACCCCAGGGGGGGGGGGGGGGGCTACATGCCTTTTAGAGTGGGAAACAAAATGTAAAATCTAAATCATACATTTTAGATATAATAATATATGGTCAATAAATCTCCATTACTATTACCTAATACTGTAAATCATGAAATTAATGCGAGCAAGTAATTACTGCGAAAAATGCGACGAACACATTGACGCAATAATAACTTGACGCATTTTGTTTAGTCTCATTCCCAATACAAAAAAATGTGCAGGATTTTACTATAATACTTCTAAATAAAATAAAACTTTTATAATATAAAGATGAAACAAAATACAAAAACTATTTTTGTTAAACGTCTTTTTGTGAATACTTCAAGAATCTTTCTTTCGTTTCGATGTTGCCATTCTATTTTCACTTTCCTGGAATATCATAGTGGTTATATAATACAGTGATGTTCCAAATTTTTTGTTTTTAAAAAGCTCACTTTGCGATGTGAGTATTTTCCAAATTTTCTTACACTTCTGGATTACTGTATACATTTAAACTGTTTTGAACATTTGTAAAATTATAATCAACAAATTTTATTACTAAATATATTCCTTTAAAAATGAAACAGTAGAAAATTATATAACCGTAACCAACAATCCATGCATATTTCTTCAAAACATTTGGCTCGACTCTATACATGGCATTCAATTTAGACTGGTCGCAGGTTGTCACTGTTGCAATATATTGCATTTGTTAACGTCTATTCGTGTGCTGCGCATCAAGTGTATAAAATCAGTCTAAAACATTTGTTAGAATAATACGTCTGCGTTCGCGTGAAATATTGTGCCCTGTAATAGCGACCCGTTTACCTTTTATTCCTACTGGCGGATTAATTAGAAGCAATCACCACACAAAAGTGCGAGGCATACCCTTAACACTAAGGTGTAGTTATACTAATTACACTACTTTAAGTAATTAGGGCTTCCTGGTTGACTCACCATGCGATTAGCTTCAGGTTATGTAGTAGCTGTGAAAACAACTACTGACTTCTTTGAACATGAAAGATGAAGCCCAAACAATATAATAACAACACAACTGTGGTTTTTATGTGATGTGGACTTTTGCCCGACGCATTAATGAAAATACGCATTTTTGTTCACTCATGGACGGACGCAATAATATCATGATGTACTAATTACATGACTTACAGTATTTATATAACAAACACAAACAGTCCTACATATATTTTGTTGAATTATTTTATCATATACAATTCACATTAATGTTCGTACTACTGCATACCACTGTTGGACATACTCTGGCTAAAATGGCTAATCTAAATCACAAAAAAATTCATCATTTTGAATTTTAGTCTTGGGTTTACGATGTAAAAAGGTAAGATACAAGTATTACTTTTCTGTTGGCAGTGATGCTGACTACATTAACTTCTGCCTTGAACATTTTTAATAGGTTTCCTCTGAAGACTGTATTAGAATTATTAAATATTTGACATCCAGTAGCCAATAATTAATAAATCAATGTATCCTTGTGGGCTAGTTAAACAAAATAAACTTCTTTTTTTTCAACTGTAATTATTATATTTTGCCTGGTGAGTCTGCTGTAGTTTATTTCTCTGTGCATACTTCTTCAAATAAAAGTTTATAATGTGGGTGGCGATTATCAGGGAACATTTTCTTTTCGAAATCTTGATTAGTAATATTTCTAGTCCTTTGAAAAATTTATTAGCAACTACTGTTTAAAAATTGTGTAGCAATCTCTGAAACTTGCGTAGTGAACAGTTTGTTTTGTTTAATGACACCACTAGAGCATATTGATTTAGTAATCATCGGTTATTGGATGTCAAACATTTGGTAATTTTGACAGTCTTAGAAAGGAAAGCCGCTACATTTTTGCAGTAGTAGCTAGGGATCTTTTATATGCACCATCCCACAGGCATACTACAGCCTTTGATATACCAGTTGTGGTTTACTGGTTAGAGCAAGAAATGACCCAACGGGAACACACACGGAAATCGATCCTAGAATGACCACGCATCAAGCTAGCGCTTTACCACTGGGCTACATCCCGCCCTCCGTGTAGTGAACAGCTACACAATACTGAACCAAATGTTCCCTGAATATACAAATCAACTGCCTCTCAGTCAGGCAATTGATTCTGGAACAGTCCTAAACCAACCTTTGTAATGGCATCCAGACAGTTCCAGGCGGACAGCAGAACATCGGTGTCTGTGCGCGTGAATAGGCCGATCAAGGTGCGGAACAGCTGTGGGATGTAGTCGGAGAAGTCAAGAGCTGTCTGCTTGCAGAACGCATGGAGAATGGTCACTGCGGCCGAGCACATTTTGTGGTCCCTTGTCTTGGTGGCGCTCATCAGGTCCTCCATGATCGTTCGCAATCCCATCTGATCCTCGACCGCCAAAACCACAGTTTTACAGTGGTACAGTTCCTGAAAAATTACATCAAATTATTATTGAGCAATTTAATATTAAAATACTGTTTGTTCAATGAGTAAAATATTGTCAAGGTTAAATTTTCTACAATTTTTTTTAATTAAAGATGAGTTCAGTTTATATATAGATGTTATTGATGTTAATGTAAGAAATAAAGTATAAAAGAGATTTTTTAGAATTAGTTGACAGACAGATACAAAAGGTAAATTTTAATAAATATTTATAAACCTTCATGGTAGGCCTAATTACAAATATAAAATACTAAATACAGTACTTTCTGCTATAAGTTAGTTGAAGAATCTTAACAAAGGGAAATAACTCTTACACAATAATAATTATATTATAATATTAAAATAAAATTTGTAAGTTCTAATTCAAATGTCTATCAATATAGTATTTTAAAAACATAAATTACATAAAATAGTATTTGTATATAGGAATCAGTACCAACTAACAATCATTAAAACTAAAAATAATTTAATTAAATTTTGTTTTTTTATGCAAATTACCCAAACCATTTGCCAAGAATACAGTAAAATGGGATTATATATATAAACCTCCCACAAGCACTAATGAAGTGGTGGTAAGGCTTGCTTTAGGGGCTACAGACAGACACTTGTTGTCTACCTTGCCCTTGGGAAGGTCTGAGAGATAAGCCAAGTTACTCCCTAGCAGGGAGTCCCTATAACTGGGGGGTGGTGCACCAGAAACTGGCTGGGTGAGGTGCAAATGGCAAGTGACTACCCTAGGGTAAAATGCCCTGGGGTATGATGCCACGTACCTGCACTACAGTTGAAACAGTGCCATGGCTGGCTAATTAAGTTCAATTTGCAAGGTGGTACAAGTACCATAACTCAATTCAGACTACTCTACCAGCACTTCTTTTTTTTCAACATAAATTACAGCAAAAATAATGAATGAACTGAAATATTATTAAGCTATTTATCATTTCAAGAGAAACCACTAAATTTCTGATTTCTCCTCTAGAACATAAAAAAATATCATTTAAGCTCTTTATCATTTCAACCACTTACAAATTTCATCAAACCCCCTAAATTTCTGATGACATGGTTGTTTATTTTGACAAGCCTGCCTGAAAGAGTAGCTAATGTGGTGGCACTGCCTGAAAGAGTAGCTAATGTGGTGGCACAAGACTCCTCTTATCCTTTAGAAGGTGCATCAAAATTACCAATATCAAATCTATCAGTTCTTTAATCAGTGCACAGGAATATCGTTAATCAACTTATTTTCATTTCATTGTTTTTCTCTTGCTCCCTTGTTAAATGAATTTGTCTTAAATAGTTGATGAGTTAACAAAACAGCATTTTGTTTCTTTTATTCAGTGTTTGAGAATACTGTATAAGCAGAATTTTCAGGACCTAAACTTTTCATGGTTTGAGGACTAAAATATATTGATCTTTCTTGTTTTCAAGGTTTTGCAACTCTGAAATGAGAACATTTTTAATTTCGTGGTTTAGTATGTCAAATATTCTTTTCCATAAATAATCAACATTAAAAGTTTCATATCAGAATATCGCCAGTGCTTAAAGTTAAATAATAGAACACCGAAACCCTTTCCATGCACACTTCAGAGCTCACATGCAGTTTGTATACATTTTACTGAATGCAATATAATAACTGGTTGTCTTGAAATACACTATTCCCTTGTATTCATCTTCATGTGACAGCAAATAAAATATTGCAGGAAACTGTCAATTTATTATGGTGATCTCAATCAATATTTCAATTTTTCTGTTATTTTCAAGGTTTTATACATTTGTGGCTCCCCACAAAAATAAAAACTTATGAAAACTGCCAGTTATACAGTACCTGTTCTTCTTCCGGGGTTCCAATCTTTTCAGCAAGAGCCGACATCAAGGCCGGAAGGATCTTGGCAAGATGTTTTGTTAAGGCATCACCCGCCACTGATGTTAGAAGGGATAAGGCTTTTGTGTTTACTGGTGGCTGGGTCAGCTAAAAAATAACAAAACATCTCGATATTTAAAAAGTTATATAAAATGGACAGGTTCTTATGTGAAGAAACTATGGGTGTTTTGTAAAATCATAAGCAAGAGGACTGCCATTGGAATTTTTAATTAATTCACACTCGCAATGGGAAAATTCTGTTGTGATAACTGTTCAGATTAAAATAATTTTTACTGCATAACTTTAATGTAATGACATTTAAAATTGTTCTGAGGATTTGAATTTGAGACATTTTAATTGGGTATATACTGTGCTTCAAAGTGTTCTGTGGGTATTGTATAGTGAAAATAAGTTTTCCAAACAAAGCAAGAGGTGATATATGCTCCTCACCCATAAATCTTTAAACATGATTCTTAAAAGTTAATGGTTATTGTTAAAAATAATGTTTTTCGAAATTATTTTATTAAAAACAAAAAAGATTAATAGGACAAATAGAAAACCAACCAAAAACCTTCAAATAATAATTTTTTAAATGGCTTTAAAAGAAATAAAAGAAGAAGAGACACACTGAAATTTCAAATACTGAGATAAAAAAAACAAAAAACCCCAGAACAAAAACATCAAAGTTACTTAGAATTTGTTTGTTTGTTTTGTTTAACGACACCACTAGAGCACATTGATTTTTTAATCATCTGCTATTGTATGTCAAACATATGGTAATTTTGAGTTATAGAGAGGAAACCTGCTACATTTTTGCATTAGTAGCAAGGGATCTTTTATATGCACCATTCCACAGACAGGATAACACATACCACAGCCGTTGATACACCAGTCGTGGTGCACTGGCTGGAATGAGAAATAACCCAATAGGCCCAAAGACAAAAATCGAGCGCTTTACCACTGGGCTACATCTCCAGTTACATAGGAATTACCTGAGGAACAAGATACGGCAGAACAACTTTGCTTTTGACTGACATGACCTGCGTTAGGCCGTCCAAAGCCATGTCATGCATGTCGGGATCATCCTGCAAATAAAATCAAAATTATGAATATTTAAGCCTTAATAAATTCAACACACTTCATTTAAATTATTAAAATCTAACATGGAGGCAGAAAGAAATTTAGGTTTTAAACAGTATATGGCTGAAATTGTATACTACATGTCTTGCCAGGAATAAAAGAGACTAGTATTAGTCAAATTTGGATGAAGACATATAACAAACCTGTATTTGACAATAAAATTACTTACCTTTAAACAAATGTAAATTATTTTTTTAGGTATAGATATAAAAATGGTAACAAAATATTTTGGGTTTTGCTATTTCATTCTTATAACAATTTTATAAACAGAAATAAATTAGCAGATTTTAATGATAAAAATTAAGAATAATCATCCAGAAAATAAATATCAAATTTAAACTTGTAAATTGGGATTTATTTTAAAAACCTACCAATTTTTCAAGGAGGTCTGGCAGTATTTCATCGAGGGCTCTCTGTCCGATATTGTGATGCAGATTGTCGAACGTGCAGGCAGCAGCTTCACGCACTTCAGGCAGCTTGTCGCACAGAGCTCGACGAACAGTCGGAATCAGACTGTCAGCAAACAGCATCACCTTTACAATGTGAAAATAGAGATGATGAAAACATTTTATCATTTTCTCTTTTCATGAACACTTAACTTAATCTTTCACCATATGTGTTCTAAACATCCCTAAATGGCTATAATCTTCCACTGTATCTAGAATGTCCACTTCTGGTCAACTAACTCTTTCTCCTGCTCTTAATTCATACCTGTGATGCCACACTATTATTCTAGATCGTGTCATTTTAACCAATAGTGTCAATAAATAAATAAAATTGAAGTTAATTTAGCAGTCATGTAATTTTTTAACATTGATTAAGTTGGAGAATGCACTTGGAAGTGTAGATTCATGAAAAATAATTAACTTCCTCCTATGGAGTTTGTGAATTATTTTTCACAAATATACACCTTCTTTTCTCCACTACTTAGGGTCCATGGTAATCGTGGGGAGGGGTGGGTGGGAGGAGAGGGTGTAAAAATGCACTGCATGACAGAAATATCTTTTAACACTGTCACATCAAGGCTCAGTAGCTTCATGACAGTACTGCCTGTAGAGCGATTAGCGCTGAAAGAATGTGGCAATCACTATTCCATTTAATGTAGGAATAGTCAGAGATTATGTCTTCTGATTACTAGTGTAATTGTAATCACAACATAGTATTATTACTTTAAAACTGCTTTATGATTATGTTACAGCAAAATATACACAATTTTTTTCAAATATAGTTGTTCTGTGGTTGTACAAATCTTCAGTAAAATGGGTTTATGACTGATATAAATGTTTAGTTACTCACATGTTCCTTGCTGGTGGAGGCCATGATCTCACTGAGCCCAATACACACTCCTTGTCTCTGGTCCTTCTCATCAGACTCCAGACCGCGTTCCAGGATGGGGATGATTTCAGGGAGGACACGCTCACCCAACTTCCTCACCAGGTCACCCAGAGTACGCGCAGCAACCTAAAGCAAATACATACAAGACAATGAAATTATTTTCTGTAGGAGTAAATGGATATTCAACGGAAAAAGAAATTTCAACCTAGAGGAGTATTTATATACAGAAAGGAAAAAAAAACCCCATTACAACTTGTAAGAAATACAAATATTAGACTGATATTAAAACACAGAAATTCCATAAGATTGAAGAAAACTTTCAGTGTTTTCTCTTTTATTAATACTTATCCTGATACTTATACTTTCTTTGGCATTTCCCCCCTTTTCGGACCGTAAGGTGGAAAAGGGGGGAAATGCCAGAGTAAGAGGTCAGGATAGAGTATAAAGAAAAAATGTATTACAACATGCAAAAATCCTCGAGAAAATGAGCAAGATAAAGATATTAAAAGCAACAAAAAATACACAAAAAAGCAAATATATCACAACCCTGCAGAAACAAGATGTTACAATATAAAGAGAAAAAAACAAGATTAAGAAATTACAATGTATGATTGTAGTAAAAAAATATTGAATACCACATACGAACAGATATAAAAATTCAAAAGGAAAAAAAAAGGCAATTTTTTTTTTTTTTACCATTGACACCATTATTCCATTACAATACAGAATGATGTTCACTTGTTGCAATAGGTGCTGGCTGCCAAAGATCCATGACAGTTTAAAATTTGAAATCAATAATTAACGAATACAGAATGAAGCACTTACTGTTCTCTTGTCATGACAGGTGCTGGCTAGACACCCCAGCAGAAGTGAGAACATGGTGGGCAGAATCTCTCTCAGCATCTTGGGCGTGTTGCTAACAATGATCTTCCAGACGTGCAGAGCCGACTGTCGAACAAGTAGTGCAGTGTCCGAGCGACCCATGTACAGTCCAGCCAACACTCGATTCCGGCGATCTTCTCCCAGCGCAAACATGATTGACTGAAGAATATCAAATAATTATAATTATAAGGGAATTTTGTTGAACATTTGGGACAGCATGTTCTTCGTTAAATGAATACCAATTTTTTTAATAACAACAATAATAACAACAGGGCTCAAACTTAATGTCAGCACAGATAGCAATTGTCGTAGCCGCGATATGAATTCCTGTAGGTCTGCGGTTTTACTGATGGCATTTTTTTTGCTGCCAGATAAAAATTATTGCCATTGGTTGGAAAAGAAATAAATGTTTTATTTAATGATGCACTCCACACATTTTATTTATAGTTATATGGCGTCAGACATATGGGTAAGGACCACACAGATATTGAGAGAAGAAATCCGCTGTCGCCACTTCATGGGTTACTCTTTTCGATTAGCAGCAAGGGTTCTTTTATATGCACCATCCCACAGACAGGATAGCACATACCACAGCCTTTATACCAGTCGTGGTGCACTGGCTGGAATGAGAAATAGCCCAATGGCCCACCGACGGAGATCGACCCCAAACCGACCACGCATCAAGTGCCACTGGGCTACATCCCGTCCCACCACTGGTTGGAGTGATAATATTTGGTTTTTCCTTTTATGTTTATTTCTTGCAAAAGTTACTGGTTTACTATTGCTGTAGGTAGGCTGGTTTACTATTGCTGTAGGTAGGCTGGTTTACTATTGCTGTAGGTAGGCTGGTTTACTATTGCTGTAGGTAGGCTGGTTTACTATTGCTGTAGGTAGGTGTAAAATTGCTGTCAGTGAGCATTTTGCCATAGGTTTAAATTCTTACGTTTGAGTCTGATAATAATAACATCAAAAACTGAGCCAATTTTAAAAATCAAATATGTACACTCAAGTAGACGTTTAGCATAAATTAAAGAAGATCTTACTCCTTGTTGGCTGTCAGTTCCAAAGTTATCATCATCTCCTGCACTTTCGGTGGACATCTTGCCAGACACACCTGCAACACAAAACCCATCATTATTACCGATATGGTTAAAAATATATTAGTACATATCAAAATGTTACCTCCCACAAGAATGCCAAGTGGGACATAACATTTTGATGTCACACGATGACATGATCGATTGGTGCACTTCAACCTTACAACCAAATGACTTAAGAGTGATATATATTAAGATCGATAAGGGGTAATATATAGGATATTAAAATTATTACCATTTCGTATCATGTTTATGTCCCTGGTGAAATAATTTTCTAAAGCTTGTGATCAATAAATTTTTATTTCACACGGGACATAAAACATGATACGAAATGGAAGCAAGTTTAATATCCAATTATTACTGTCTGCTTTTAATATTTGTCACTGCCAGAGTAATATGTGCCCTGAAAATAACACACATTTGCACCAAAACTATTTTGACTATTCTAGAATAATTTTTCATTTCAATAGGTATGAAGAAATATGGTGTTTTAAAAGATACATTTGATACAACATTCTTTTATGTAACATGCACAGGCTATCACTATGCACAGAAAAAAGGCTAGCTGTCATTATTAAAGTTAAAGTGGGTTTTTTTTAACGACACCACTAGAGCACATTGATTTATTAATCATCGGCTATTGGATGTCAAACATTTGATAATTTTGACATACAGTCTCAGAGAGAAAACCCGCTATATTTTTTCCATAAATAGCAAGAGACCTTTTATATGTACCATCCCACCAACAGGAGAGCACATACCACAACTTTTAAAATAGCAGATGTGGTGCAATGGCTGAAACGAGAAATAGCCGAATGCATCCACTGATGCTGACTGATCCCAGATTTTAGGTGAGTGTTTTGCCACTGGGCTACGTCCTGCCCAGCTTTATAATACATGTGACAGATAAGCTGTCAATTATCCCATGCTACAAGTTCGTTTGATGGTCTGACTTGGGTCTGACTACAGTTTGAGTGGTGTTAACCTATTCACATGAAATGGAGCTCTATCTATTAGTGGAGGATGGGATATAAATAGCTTAACACAGGCTTGACAGAACAACTAAAAGGTCAAAGCCGTCCATGTTTTACCACAAGTTAAATACTGTACCTGAAACTTTGAACAGCAGGTCAAGGCTTGACTGAACAACTAAAAGGTCAAAGACCTCAATGCTTTACCACAGGTTAAATACTGTACCTGAAACTTTGTACAGCAGGTCTCCTAGCAACTGGACAGAACTGTATCTGATCCTCCAGTTGTCGTCAAACAGGCCGCGTTCTATCTCTGGTAATAACAGCTCTATCGCCGTGTCGGCGTACAGGTTGATGATTCTCTGTCCGGCACGCAGTGCTGTGTCTCGGACGTACTCAGACTCGTCAGCCAGAGCCTGAACACAAACAAACAACAATCACACGTAGAGAGTAATACTTTTAAAAAACATAAAGTTTGTTTTGTTTAACGACACCATTAGAACACACTGATTTATCATCACTGGCTATTGTATGTCAAGTATTCGATAATTCTGACATAGTCAGATGAAACCTGCTATATTTTTTCATTAGCAGCAAGGGATATGAAATATTAGTAAACTGCTATTAAAGTGACACTTGATCTGTAACAGTACATGATAAAGCTATATACAAAATTTCAGCTCAATATCTTAAGGCATTGCAAAAATAAGTCTGGAAAACCAATTTTCATATCTCCTAAGTTCAAAGACAGTAACTCGCCATGAAATTCAAATGTGATCTATAACAGTACCTGATAAATTACATACAAAATTTCACCTTGAGGCATAACTTGAGGCATTGTGGAAAAAAATGTCCGAGAAAACCTATGTGGGACAAATGGACAGAAGGATGCAAGTGAAACCTATCGCCCCCTCCGGTTGGACCAACAGAAACTAAAACCAGTGGCAGAGTGAAAGGGCATAGGACGAGAAGTTAGTTTTCATTAAAAAAACCCAACATACATGTAAAAGTTGGTTGTTCACCATGATGTTTATTTACCAAAACTAAAATAAACACATACAAGTTTAATCCACATGGTTAAAGTTAAAGTTTGTTTTGTTTAACAAAACCACTAGAGCACATTGATTTATTAATCATCAGCTACTGGATCTAAAACATTTGCTAATTTTGACATATAGTCTTAATAGAGGAAACATGCTACATTTTTCCATTAGTAGCAAGGTATCTTTTATATGCACCATCCCACACACAGGATGGCACATACCATGGCCTTTGATACACCAGTCATAGTGACAGAGAGAGATAGTATTTTTTTACATGCCCCTATACCACTATGGTTTCGGGCATCCAGTCATAGTGTACTGGCTGGAACGGGAAATAGCCCAATGGGCCCACCAACGAGAATCGATCCTAGACTGACTTGCATACGGCGATCACTTTACTACCAGGGTACGTCCCAACCCCACACGGTTAACTACAAAACGGTAAGATTCAAAGTTACAGGTTCCTGTTCTGGATGGTAGAATTGGCGAATGTCGACACCTGTGCCCCTGAAAGGTGTGTGCTACAGCAGATTATTCTGAATGTGCACGTTAAAACTTATGACCTGACCTCAGTTACAGTTTACTTACCTTAAGAATGGATGGCAATATGGGTCCAACGAATATGCCGAAGTCCTTTCCAAATGTTGCGGGGAGGTAGATATAGGTCATGACGTAGCCGTCGCGTACGTGTGGGGCGAGGTCGTCTTTCTCGGCGGTGGCTATGATGTCCGGCATGACCTTCTTCAGTTTGTCCAGCCCTACACCACCTATCACTTCACTCAGGCCTGTACATGAAGACAAAATATAGACTAGAAGTTCACACACACAAAACATTCATTAAATGGCTGTGATAAAAACTGGAACAAAGAAAAATAAAGTCAAAATATACAGTAGTCTAGAAATGAACACACAAAAATTCACTAATGGCTGTGATTAAAATTGGAACAAAATAAAGTCAAAATACAGACTAGAAGTGAATATACAACAATTCACCAATGGCTGTGATGTCACACTACATTTAAAGGAATCAATCATCTCAGCATCAAATGACCATTTGTGACACCCAATAGCCGATGTGTATTTTTGTGCTAGGGTGTTGTTAAACATTCATTCTCAGCATCAAATGCACATAATGATATAAAAGCGCTCAGAATTCTAATTAGAAAATGAACCACTATTGCAGCAACGAGATCCGTTCTTTCATTTTCAAGACAAATGTGTCATAATTATGATTTGTTAGGCACCTAACAACTCCTGGGATATTGTCAAACAAAACATACCATTCCTTTCTTTTTCCCAATATAGTTATGTTGATTAAAAAAATACAGGGGTCTTGATACAGACATATCAAAGCCTACACCAAATAGAAAGAAAGAAAGTTTGTTTTGTTTAACGACACCTCTAGAGCACATTGATTAATTAATCATTGGCTATTTGATGTCAAACATTTGGTAATTATGACTTGTAGCCATCAAAGGAAACCCGCCACATTTTTCCATTAGTATTTATATGCACCATCCCACAGACAGGATGGCACATACCACATGCTTTGATATACCAGTCGTGGTACAGTGGCTGGAACAAGAAATAGCCCAATGAGACCCACTGATGCCTGAGGATCGATCCGAAACCGACTGCACATCAAGCGAGCGCTTTACCACTGGACTACGTCCCGCCCCTCCACACCAAATAAAACATTGCTTTTTTTTGCTTTTTTTTATTTATTAAGAAAACCATATTGGAGTCATGTGACAGACATTCCTTTTCTTCTTCATTATTTTCTGTTGTAATACTACTCGTTCCAGCCAGTGCACCATGACTGGTATACCAAAGGCCATGGTATGTGCTATCCTGTCTGTGGGATGGTGCATATAAAAGATCCCTTGCTACTAGAAAAATGTAGCAGGTTTCATCTCTATGACTGTGTAAAAATGACCTATGTTTGACATCCAATAGCTGATGATTAATAAATCAATGTGCTCTAGTGGTGTCGTTAAACAAAACAAACTTTTTCTGCAATACTAAAACCTACCTTGTGCTGCGCCTGATCTGTCGACCGAGCTGCTTTCCGAGACGAGTTTATCCATGAGCCAGGGCAGCAGGTCATCGAAGCTGCTCTCCCCCATCCCCTTCACCATGGCACCGAGCGCCCGTGCCGACACACTGCGGACTTCAGGCACAGGGTCCAGCAGACACTGCTTCAGTCCAGGGATCACAGAGGGCAAGTAGGGAGACAAGTCCTGAAATACAGCATGAAAATTCACTTATATTCTCACAACAAATGCAAAGAAAAAATCTATGTAGTTGGTTGGATAAAGTATTTTTCTGAGAGTACCGCTAAACCAATACATGTCACCTACTGGGGACAACAAATTTCAAGGGCCATAACTCTGACAACAAGAGTACCGGTGAAGTACATGATACACCCGTCAGGTGTTTGATGGAAACCATAGATATTAATGAAAATGTTATGGGTATGATTAAATTCTAATTATGTGAATATAGAAAAATTATTTGATTGTATGTGACACACCACCATCCCAAGTTGTTCCTACATGTGAGGTTTGATGGTCCTGTATGCATCTGTATGCAAGATATGATCCAGAAAAGTTAACTGACGAACGTACGGACAGACGATGCACAACCCATCATAGACAGGCATATAAAAACGAGTAAACCTGCATGAAAGTCAAACTTGAACTATATATAAAATTTTAGCTTAAAATCTTAAGGTATTGCTAAAAACAAAGTCTGGAAAACTAAATGATGGACAGATGAACAGACTGACAGAAAGACTGACAGACGGACGGATATAAAACCTATAGTCCCTACAATTGGACCGGTAGGGGACTAATAAATGTATACATTTTCAAGCAATTCTCTGCTTGGCCATTTATTGGGTCAAATGCCATACAACCCTGTCATTAACATCACATAATGGCAGCAAAGATGATCACTTTTTCATGCTGGTATGTTATTAAACATTTATCTGGACATTTCTACAAGACATTAGCAGCTTACCTTTTGGTCAGTGAGTGAGTACATGTTGCCCATGATCTGAGCGGCCATCTTGCGAGTATCTGTTGTGCGATCCTTGAACGCACGTTCCACCACAGGCATGATGAGAGCAAGAGATGGGGCATCAACGAAGTGAACGAACTTAGTGGCTAGCAATGTCTGGAGACATGTAGTCGTCTTCATGGTAGGCTCCTGAAGGGCGTCAATGAGGACTGGAACGATGGCTGAAAACAGAAAAACAAGATAAATATCTTTCAACAAAAATGAGTGTAACCTTTTGTTGTAACCCGCAACTTTGTTCCTAATGCAGCAAAGGATTTTATGATTAATAAATGCTCTAGTGGTGTCTTTAAACAAAACAAAACTTTAACTTATCAAGTGGATTATTTTAGGGAAGGTATGCAAATAAGTGAGAGGTCAGGATAATGTATGAAAAGAACAATTTACATAAACAAACAGCAAGCAGGGCTCACCTTGTACATTGCCAAACAGCAAGCGGGGCTCACCATGTACATTGCCAAACAGCAAGCGGGGCTCACCATGTACATTGCCAAACAGCAAGCGGGGCTCACCATTTACATTGCCAAACAGCAAGCGGGGCTCACCATGTACATTGCCAAACAGCAAGCGGGGCTCACCATGTACATTGCCAAACAGCAAGCGGGGCTCACCATTTACATTGCCAAACAGCAAGCGGGGCTCACCATGTACATTGCCAAACAGCAAGCGGGGCTCACCATGTACATTGCCAAACAGCAAGCGGGGCTCACCATTTACATTGCCAAACAGCAAGCGGGGCTCACCATGTACATTGCCAAACAGCAAGCGGGGCTCACCATGTACATTGCCAAACAGCAAGCGGGGCTCACCATTTACATTGCCAAACAGCAAGCGGGGCTCACCATGTACATTGCCAAACAGCAAGCGGGGCTCACCATGTACATTGCCAAACAGCAAGCGGGGCTCACCATTTACATTGCCAAACAGCAAGCGGGGCTCACCATGTACATTGCCAAACAGCAAGCGGGGCTCACCATGTACATTGCCAAACAGCAAGCGGGGCTCACCATGTACATTGCCAAACAGCAAGCGGGGCTCACCTTGTACATTGCCAAACAGCAAGCAGGGCTCACCATGTACATTGCCAAATCAGCCAAATGCTAATTTTTATACAAAATTTAAACTTTGGCTGATAATATATTCCTCAAATTAACCACATGTTAATGCTTTTCAAGAACAATACTCAACATTTCTGAAAATTGGCTGAACCAAAATGAGTTCCAGTGTGAGCCCAGCAGCAGCAACAACATTAATAACTTACCTTGAATCTCTGGATTCCTGATCACCGATCCGATCTGCAACAACATTAATAACTTACCTTGAATCTCTGGATTCCTGATCACCGATCCGATCTGCAACAACATTAATAACTTACCTTGAATCTCTGGATTCCTGATCACCGATCCGATCTGCAACAACATTAATAACTTACCTTGAATCTCTGGATTCCTGATCACCGATCCGATCTGCAAACATTAATAACTTACCTTGAATCTCTGGATTCCTGATCACCGATCCGATCTGCACAACTTAATAACTTACCTTGAATCTCTGGATTCCTGATCACCGATCCGATCTGCAACAACATTAATAACTTACCTTGAATCTCTGGATTCCTGATCACCGATCCGATCTGCAACAACATTAATAACTTACCTTGAATCTCTGGATTCCTGATCACCGATCCGATCTGCAACAACATTAATAACTTACCTTGAATCTCTGGATTCCTGATCACCGATCCGATCTGCAACAACATTAATAACTTACCTTGAATCTCTGGATTCCTGATCACCGATCCGATCTGCAACAACATTAATAACTTACCTTGAATCTCTGGATTCCTGATCACCGATCCGATCTGCAACAACATTAATAACTTACCTTGAATCTCTGGATTCCTGATCACCGATCCGATCTGCAACAACATTAATAACTTACCTTGAATCTCTGGATTCCTGATCACCGATCCGATCTGCAACAACATTAATAACTTACCTTGAATCTCTGGATTCCTGATCACCGATCCGATCTGCAACAACATTAATAACTTACCTTGAATCTCTGGATTCCTGATCACCGATCCGATCTGCAACAACATTAATAACTTACCTTGAATCTCTGGATTCCTGATCACCGATCCGATCTGCAACAACATTAATAACTTACCTTGAATCTCTGGATTCCTGATCACCGATCCGATCTGCAACAACATTAATAACTTACCTTGAATCTCTGGATTCCTGATCACCGATCCGATCTGCAACAACATTAATAACTTACCTTGAATCTCTGGATTCCTGATCACCGATCCGATCTGCAACAACATTAATAACTTACCTTGAATCTCTGGATTCCTGATCACCGATCCGATCTGCAACAAGATTAATAACTTACCTTGAATCTCTGGATTCCTGATCACCGATCCGATCTGCAACAACATTAATAACTTACCTTGAATCTCTGGATTCCTGATCACCGATCCGATCTGCAACAAGATTAATAACTTACCTTGAATCTCTGGATTCCTGATCACCGATCCGATCTGCAACAAGATTAATAACTTACCTTGAATCTCTGGATTCCTGATCACCGATCCGATCTGCAACAACATTAATAACTTACCTTGAATCTCTGGATTCCTGATCACCGATCCGATCTGCAACAACATTAATAACTTACCTTGAATCTCTGGATTCCTGATCACCGATCCGATCTGCAACAACATTAATAACTTACCTTGAATCTCTGGATTCCTGATCACCGATCCGATCTGCAACAACATTAATAACTTACCTTGAATCTCTGGATTCCTGATCACCGATCCGATCTGCAACAACATTAATAACTTACCTTGAATCTCTGGATTCCTGATCACCGATCCGATCTGCAACAACATTAATAACTTACCTTGAATCTCTGGATTCCTGATCACCGATCCGATCTGCAACAACATTAATAACTTACCTTGAATCTCTGGATTCCTGATCACCGATCCGATCTGCAACAACATTAATAACTTACCTTGAATCTCTGGATTCCTGATCACCGATCCGATCTGCAACAACATTAATAACTTACCTTGAATCTCTGGATTCCTGATCACCGATCCGATCTGCATCAACATTAATAACTTACCTTGAATCTCTGGATTCCTGATCACCGATCCGATCTGCAACAACATTAATAACTTACCTTGAATCTCTGGATTCCTGATCACCGATCCGATCTGCAACAACATTAATAACTTACCTTGAATCTCTGGATTCCTGATCACCGATCCGATCTGCAACAACATTAATAACTTACCTTGAATCTCTGGATTCCTGATCACCGATCCGATCTGCAACAACATTAATAACTTACCTTGAATCTCTGGATTCCTGATCACCGATCCGATCTGCAACAACATTAATAACTTACCTTGAATCTCTGGATTCCTGATCACCGATCCGATCTGCAACAACATTAATAACTTACCTTGAATCTCTGGATTCCTGATCACCGATCCGATCTGCAACAACATTAATAACTTACCTTGAATCTCTGGATTCCTGATCACCGATCCGATCTGCAACAACATTAATAACTTACCTTGAATCTCTGGATTCCTGATCACCGATCCGATCTGCAACAACATTAATAACTTACCTTGAATCTCTGGATTCCTGATCACCGATCCGATCTGCATCAACATTAATAACTTACCTTGAATCTCTGGATTCCTGATCACCGATCCGATCTGCAACAACATTAATAACTTACCTTGAATCTCTGGATTCCTGATCACCGATCCGATCTGCAACAACATTAATAACTTACCTTGAATCTCTGGATTCCTGATCACCGATCCGATCTGCAACAACATTAATAACTTACCTTGAATCTCTGGATTCCTGATCACCGATCCGATCTGCAACAACATTAATAACTTACCTTGAATCTCTGGATTCCTGATCACCGATCCGATCTGCATCAACATTAATAACTTACCTTGAATCTCTGGATTCCTGATCACCGATCCGATCTGCAACAACATTAATAACTTACCTTGAATCTCTGGATTCCTGATCACCGATCCGATCTGCAACAACATTAATAACTTACCTTGAATCTCTGGATTCCTGATCACCGATCCGATCTGCAACAACATTAATAACTTACCTTGAATCTCTGGATTCCTGATCACCGATCCGATCTGCAACAACATTAATAACTTACCTTGAATCTCTGGATTCCTGATCACCGATCCGATCTGCAACAACATTAATAACTTACCTTGAATCTCTGGATTCCTGATGACCGATCCGATCTGCATCAACATTAATAACTTACCTTGAATCTCTGGATTCCTGATCACCGATCCGATCTGCAGCAACAAGATTAATAACTTACCTTGAATCTCTGGATTCCTGATCACCGATCCGATGTGCAGCAACAAGATTAATAACTTACCTTGAATCTCTGGATTCCTGATCACCGATCCGATCTGCATCAACATTAATAACTTACCTTGAATCTCTGGATTCCTGATCACCGATTCGATCTGCATCAACATTAATAACTTACCTTGAATCTCTGGATTCCTGATCACCGATCCGATCTGCATCAACATTAATAACTTACCTTGAATCTCTGGATTCCTGATCACCGATCCGATCTGCATCAAGGCCTGTGCCCCTGATTTCTGGACCTTGGAGTGGGAGTCCGTCAGTACTTCCGTCAGCTTGGGCACGATGCTGGGCAGACACGCAGACAGCTGTTTGGGTGCACAAAATGCCATGGCACCCAGCAGCTCAACAGAACCTGAAGTAATTAATACATATATTTAACTGGTATAACTGTAATTGTTAAATGTATAGTACAGCTCATTATTTATTACATCCAAAACTGTATATAAAAAAAGAAGAAAAAAAGCACATTCTTTTTTTTCATGAACATTTGACCTGACCTCTCAACCTTTGTGCAGCCCCCTCTCCTTTACAATGAACTGATCTGAATGTCTCAATCTAGTATTAAAAAAAGTATCATGATGACTGTGGCTGTAGGTTAAATGTTATTCTGATCATCTTAATGTTATTACTAGGTCAAACTTCACTTTATTTTGTTATATAATATTTGTTCATACATACAACATTATTGAGAGACCAAATCCAGTTTGGGCTACTTAAAACTTTAGAATGACAAAAAACACATTGAATATACACTCTGATATTCTAAACAAGAAACTATATTTAGTATGTAATTTTAATTCTTAAAAGATTTTTATGAGTTTAAAATGGCAGCAAACTCAGGTTTGTTCATCACCCAATATAGAATTGTCTAAAAATCTGCCCCAGTTCTTGCAGAGTATTTATCGTCCTAACACTTAAATAATTCATGGATGAAACCAAATCCAAACCTGTTTTAGTCCTCCAAGAGTCTTCTTCCAGTCCGCGTAACAGAGCAGGCAGTACTAGCTTCACACCATGAGCACTCAAGTTACGCATCACCGACTTGGCACAGTCATCAGCCGCCTGCAACAACACATTTAATTTATTCAGTTACCAATACATTACCACTTTCATATTGCTTGAGAAATAAAGAATAAACAAAATAGTGGAAGATAATAAACATAATTTTCAATATATTTTTATAAAATGTATCTTTACATGGTATAATGAACAGCAAGCGAAACCCTTATTGTTTGTACAAGTAAAAGTGTATCTTTACATGGTATAATGAACAGCAAGCGAAACCCTTATTGTTTGTACAAGTAAAAGTGTATCTTTACATGGTATAATGAACAGCAAGCGAAACCCTTATTGTTTGTACAAGTAAAAGTTTTAAACGAAACATTATTTTCAATATATTTTTATAAAATGTATCTTTACATGGTATAATGAACAGCAAGCGAACCCTTATTGTTTGTACAAGTAAAAGTTTTAAACGAAACATTATTTTCAATATATTTTTATAAAATGTATCTTTACATGGTATAATGAACAGCAAGCGAACCCTTATTGTTTGTACAAGTAAAAGTTTTAAACGAAACATAATTTTCAATATATTTTTATAAAATGTATCTTTACATGGTATAATGAACAGCAAGGGAACCCTTATTGTTTGTACAAGTAAAAGTTTTAAACGAAACATAATTTTCAATATATTTTTATAAAATGTATCTTTACATGGTATAATGAACAGCAAGCGAACCCTTATTGTTTGTACAAGTAAAAGTTTTAAACGAAACACAATTTTCAATATATTTTTATAAAATGTATCTTTACATGGTATAATGAACAGCAAGCGAACCCTTATTGTTTGTACAAGTAAAAGTTTTAAACGAAACATTATTTTCAATATATTTTTATAAAATGTATCTTTACATGGTATAATGAACAGCAAGCGAACCCTTATTGTTTGTACAAGTAAAAGTTTTAAACGAAACATAATTTTCAATATATTTTTATAAAATGTATCTTTACATGGTATAATGAACAGCAAGGGAACCCTTATTGTTTGTACAAGTAAAAGTTTTAAACGAAACATAATTTTCAATATATTTTTATAAAATGTATCTTTACATGGTATAATGAACAGCAAGCGAACCCTTATTGTTTGTACAAGTAAAAGTTTTAAACGAAACATAAATTTTTTAACATTTGTTTTAAAAAGAAGAATATCTGCCAGTAATTTGTGATTTAATTTTATTTTAAATTGAGCTAGACATATGCTAATAATTTTTTCACCCTCCATTACTCCATGTATAGATACAATATACACCCCTTTTTTAGGTATTTGGGCAAAAGACTTGTGAACATAACAAACATTCTGCACCCCTCCTTCTTCAAATTCTTTGACAATGAGAATGGACATTAATTGATACTAGTGAACAGTAAGTCAGGGCTTACCCTGTACATTGCCAAATTCTTTACTGCTAATTTTTTACACAAAATGGCTACAAAATGTGGACTGGCTAATACAATATTCCACAAATTAACCACAATTTAATGATTTTCAAGGAAAATACTCAACATTTCTGAAAATTGGCTCAACAAAATTTGTTCTAGTAAGCATGTTTATGTTTACCTGCAAGTAAGATACTTACGTGTCTGACGTATTGACTGTTATCACCAAAACAGAGCAGCAGGTGTTGTATGATATTGACGATGTACGGCTCAAACAGACGACCTAACATATTGCACAGCATCTCGAAGGCAAACAACGCTCCTGCAAATCAAACAGAAATTTCAATTGGTAAAACCATTTTTTTTTCTTCAACATAACAATTGCTCTCAAACAATCTAATAGTCTAATATAATATAAAATATCTTTGTTTTTGGGCAATGCTAAACAATCTAATAGTCTAATATAATATAAAATATCTTTGTTTTTAGGCAATGCTAAACAATCTAATAGTCTAATATAATATAAAATATCTTTGTTTTTAGGCAATGCACATGTTTAAAAAAACAACAACAACAAAAACACAAAAAAACACCAAAAAACCCAAGAAGACACTCTATGTTTTCAAGTTCTCAATAATGTTTCCATACTTCCTATCTCTTTTAAGTTTTTTTTATAACATCTAAACTTAAGAGTTTTCTATGTAGCTTGACATCTTTTCTATTTCAATTTTAACACCATATGTTCTCTCCAGCGGTTTTCTGAATACTTATTATTTTTATTTTTTATATCATGTCTAACCTGATGCTCTTAGGCTTTCTTAGGCATCATCTCATCATCAAAGCCACAAGAGTTTGGTAAATTAGGCCCAGGATTACCTTTTTTTCTCCGACTAGTCTTCCATTATTCCATTACACCTGGCCATAGCATATCTGCTTCCAGGGTTATTATTTTCACTTGTAAAATGTCTCTTTTTATGGCTTTTCACAACACTGATAACTTTCTTTTTGACAAATTTTTCAAAACATATTGGGCCGTACTGACAAAGCCTGTTTATGACTTACACCCGGTGTAACTACATACATTTACAATGGGTAAACACCTGCTTTTAAAAAAAAACAGGCTTCATAAATTCATACCACGCTTTAAAAAAAAAAAACTTCTTCATACCTTCTCTCTTCCTGGGGTTCTTCTTGTCCTGAATGGCCACCGTGAGGATGTCCATGACCTTCTGCTGTTTAAGGGCCAGCAGCCCCATGCCCTTGATGAGTCCTGCCAGCCCGTACGCGGCTCCCTTCCTCTCTCCGTAGTTGTCAGACTCCAGCAGCAGGTGCAGCAGTCGCTGGACCAGGTCGGGGGCGTCCTGCTTGATGGAAGGAACCAGCGGGGGTAAGCAGTTCGCAACAGCTTCCTGGACCTGTGGAAATCAAAATAAAATTGGTTTTCGTGAAAGGAAAGGAATATTTGTTCAGAGACACTTTATCCCCTATTAATCAGCATCTGTTCCCATGCTTATAAAACTTTTAAGAGTCTAGACCCAAGACTCAAATAAGAGTCTGAGACATTAACGTCATGGCAACACCATACAAATTGCATGTGTATGATGTCATTAGAGATTTGAATCTAGTCTCTAAACTTTTATAAGTACAGGCCCATTTTGTATCACATTATCGCAACTGTAAAATATGCTACAACCATAATATATAAGCTATAAGTATAAAAAATCAAAAGCATATTTATATACATCTTTTCCATAAACAGAACAGCTTAAATCAGACTAATCATTGCAGAGAGATAACCCTATCTGTGAACATTAATGTATTAATAATATTGTTAAATGACAAACAAGTATCTGTTGTACATTTGTAAAGTATCCTATACTATGTGCTTGAATTGTACTGAGAGTTAAAAATAAAAAGAGTTGGTTTTGTTTAATGACACCACTAGAGCACATTAATCGGCTACTTAATGTCAAACATTTGGTAATTCTGACACTTAGTCATCAGAGGAAACCTAATGCAGCAAGGGATCTTTTATATGCATTTTTCCACACACAGGAAAGCACATACAATGGCCTTTGACCAGATGTAGTGAACTGGTTGGAACAAGAAAAAACCTGTACTGAGAGTTGCATTTTGACTAAAAAATATTGTATTCATTAAGATGATATCACTGATGATATGAACCGGCCTCGGTGGCGTCGTGGTAGGCCATCAGTCTACAGGCTGGTAGGTACTGTGTTCGGATCCCAGTCGAGGCATGGGATTTTTAATCCAGATACCGACTCCAAACCCTGAGTGAGTGCTCTGCAAGGCTCAATGGGTAGGTGTAAACCACTTGCACCGACAGTGATCCATAACTGGTTCAACAAAGGCCATGGTTTGTGCTATCCTGCCTGTGGGAAGCACAAATAAAAATCCCTTGCTGCTAATCGGAAGAGTAGCCCATGTAGTGGCGACAGCGGGTTTCCTCTCAAAATTTGTGTGGTCCTTAACCATATGTCTGACGCCATATAACCGTAAATAAAATGTGTTGAGTGCGTCGTTAAATAAAACTTTTCTTTCTGATGATATGAGTTAATGGACTCACCTCTTGTGACGGAGTGGACAGTGCACTAATAAGCTGAGCTAAAATGGGTTTCACTTTAGGATTGTCGGAGTCCAGATGCTTGGCCAGTGTGCCCATCAGAATGATAATGCTCTGTCGCACTGTGTCGTTCTGCGCGGTATCCGGCGCACTGGCCAGGAAGTTCTCAAACACTGGCAGCAAGATGTTCACATTGTCCTGAAATAAAATACATTGACTTCATTTTGGTACTTGATTAATGACTTTACATTAATAAAATGTAAGAACCATGAAAACAAGTTATATGCTGAAAATTATCTTTAAACTTTTTGTTTTTTGGTAATGCATACTATGGAAGTAATGTAATAATTTATAGGAATTAATCAAGTGGTCAAAAATCTTGTTTATCAGGTGAATAATGGCTTTGTATTCTTTTTTTGATAGATATAAACATGACAGTTTTTAAAGGCATACTGTCACGGATTTAAGGACCTTATTTCTCTAAAAATGGATTATAAATGAAAATTATATTAATTTTCGAAAACCAAATCTATCTATCGCATCACTTTAATTGAACCATGATGGAGTGAAATCCATGTCAATATCTCTTGGCAATTTTAGTTTTTGAATTAATTGCCATAATTCAATTATTTTCACAAAATATCATTAATAAGTGAAGTATGGTGGTTACGTAGATATTTAAATAAAGTACATTTAGGGAAAAATCAAATATATCTTTGTTCAGGTAATACTTTGTTAGGCCATTTAATAGGTCAGTGGTCTGTGACAATATGCCTTTAAGAGCTGCACTCTTTAAGTACCAAATACAGTACAATTTACAATTGTTATGGATAAATTCTAGTCCGATGCTTATAACCATTAATTACCATTAGATTGTACCCACACTTTTTTACCAAACACAGATTGTGAAAAAAACACATTACAATGAATCAGATTCCACATGCTAGATTATAACCATGTCGGCTAAATTGACTTCGCTGATATCTCCTAGGACAAAACAAACGCAATATTTTGCTGAATGCCATATGCATTTTTATGGAACTCTTCAAGAAGGGTGAATTGATATGACGTAATCTAACAACGTCATGATATGCACTAAGGTAATACGTAATTGTCATGATGTCGGATTAATTACAATATATACTTCAGAGGCTTCCACCCCTATTGAACAGTATTCCATAAAAAAGAAAAATGGCAGAAAGTGAAAAATTGCATGTGTTTTGTGCTAGGCGATCTCAGTGAAGTCGATATCTATAGGTGATATGGTTTCAGTCTAATATGTAGAAACCATGTCATTGTAATGGGTTTTTCACAATTTATGTCTTGACAAAATGTGGAAAATGGAGAAAATCTAATGGTAATTAAAGGTAGGAGAGTAAATTATCGTAGTTGTTAACAATGTGGTTTAGGCCTTACAATGGATCATCATCAACCATTATATTTTAATTTTAAAATCTCTAAAATGCAAATATCCAGACATTTTCTCTAACCTTTCCATGTACGTTGATAACTGCAAGGGCAGCATCTCTCATCTGTGAGCGAACGACCACAGACCGATCTCCAAGAGCACTGGGAACATAGAATTCAAACAGCTTGGATATTTCATCCACAGGAACGAGTGGCGCCATTTTTGCAAGTGCCAGTGCAATACCTGATCTGGCACTCCACATGTCCGGTGGCTGTTCTTCTATGAGACGTCCAAACTGATCCAGTTTCGGTGGAGGCATCTAAAACATAGACAAGAAAGGAAATGTTTTATTTAACAACGCACTCAACACATTTTATTTACGGTTATATGGCATCAGACATATGGTTAAGGACCACACAGATATTGAAAGAGGAAAGCCACTGTCGCCACTTCATGGGCTACTGTTTTTCGATTAGCAGCAAGGGATCTTTTATATGCACCATTCCACAGAGAGGATAGTACATACCACGGCGTTTGTTACACCAGTTGTGGAGCACTGGCTGGAACGAGAAATAGCCCAATGGGTCCGCCGACGGGGATCAATCTTAGATCGACCACACATCAAGCGAGTGCTTTACCACTGGGCTACATCCTGCCCACTCATAGACAAAAATGCTGTAGAATTAAATGTTTTCGCCTACCACATGATGTCAATGACAAATGCATCCACAAATGTTCATCTTATTACTGGTGAAAAAACAATGACACTGTTGCTGCCAATGCTGCAAGGGAAGTAATACCTATATCTGGCCTTTTTATTTCATAGTGATAAAGGTGGGGGAAAACCTCGATTTAACAAGAGTACCGGTGAGGCACATGATACGCCTATCAGGAGTTTGATGGAAAACCATAGATATTAATTAATATGTTACAGGTATTGTATATAGACAAATTATTTGATTTATTTGTATCACAGTGACCTAGTAATTGTACATGATACATCATCATCCCAAGTTGTTCCTACATATACGGTTTGATGGTCCTATATGCATCTGTATGCAAGATATGATCCGGATTTACTGTTATGTGCAGTAGACCGTCAAAAGTAGGTCACAGTAACCTAGTAATAGTATGCTACACACCACCATCTCAAGTTGTTCGTACATGTGAGGTTTAATGGTCCTGTATGCATCTGTAAGCAAGATATGATCCAGACAAGAATTTACTGTTATGTGCAGTAGACCGTGAAAAGTAGATCACAGTGACCTAGTAATAGTATGTGACACACCACCATCTCAAGTTGTTCCTACATTTGAGGTTTGATGGTCCTGTATGCATCTGTATGCAAGATATGATCCAGACAAGAATTTACTGTTATGTGCAGTAGACCGTGAAAAGTAGATCACAGTGACCTAGTAATAGTATGTGACACACCACCATCTCAAGTTGTTCCTACATTTGAGGTTTGATGGTCCTGTATGCATCTGTATGCAAGATATGGTTTGGACAAGAAAAAGTTAACAGACAAACGTATGGAAGGACTAACAACGCCATACCATAATACGACCCATCATAGACGGGCAAATAAAAAAGGTTAATCACACTTCAGTACATTGTTTAAATGACAGATTGGATCTTGAGAACAGTGATGAAAATAACATTAGGAAAACAAAAAAAATCCAGAAAATTTTGCATTGTTTAGAAAATGCGAGAGTAACATCAAAGAACAAGGACAGTAACAGATTTTGTCTAGTGCATAAGTTAGGCTTTCTGGAAAAATCCAGACATGTATGGATTTTTCATTTCTGCTTTAGAGTGTGTGGAGAAACCTACCACAACAAAACTTCTGTCAGCAAAAAGTTTTTTTTATCTGTAATTTCACCAAAGCAAATTTCACAGCTTTTGATATAGTAGCTGTGGAGCACTGGTTGGAGTTAGACTAGTACATATAGTCTAAACGGACCCTTATTGACTTTTTGAGACAAGTTGTATTAACCAGGTCTTCTAGATTATGTTAGCCCAACTCCCATGGCTAGTGATATTCAATGTTGGGCTAGTAAATAATTACTACTGCCATGCCCGACGGCTAGTGAATGTTTTGGGTCAAATGTTAGCATTTTAAGCTCTATCTCCATCTTTAGGTAACATATTTGATTATTACTAGTATTTAGTAAAATTGTATTAACTTTAAGTAAAGTAGGGCTAGTGAATTTTTAATCATTGCTAGTAAATTTTTTAAATCACTGATCCCATGGCTAGTGGATTTTATGAAAATTCTAGAAGCCCTGTATTAACTGTAAGATTTCAAACATGAACAAAGCCCTGGCTTGAATTATTAAAAGAAATGCAATAGCCTCACTGTCACTGACACATTCGACACACCAGACAAATATGTTCTAATACAATTTCATAACATAAAATGAGTGGCTGTACTAACGTAAAGCTTTTCGTCGTATTTCACAAGCAACTGTTGAAGAATGACTGGAACAAATTCACTGTGAACTTCCAGCACTTGGGAGATTGTCTCTGATGCTGCTTTCCGTACAACTTCCACATCATGAATGATGTCATCTACAATCGCTGCCGGTAAGTCATCAAGTGGCTCTTCCAAGTTCAACTCTTCTCGGACACTTAGAAATAAACATGCTACATTTCAAAGCATAAAAGAACCAGAAATGTAACCTCTAAAGTGTAAAGTGAACTGAAAGGTATTGTAAAAATTATTCTTAAACAGTGACTATATCATTGATTAGTTAATCAATGGTAGAGAAAAATAACCTTTTACCTATCCTACTGTTTTTTTTAAATGGATGCTGTCTAAATTATTTAACAAGTAATCAGACTGTGAAAAGTAGGCTGTATTAAAAAAAAAGAGAGAGAAAAAAAAAAGTACATAGTTGTTGTCTAGACCTTAGAAGTTTTAGTATTATTTTGTGAGGAACATATGGTTGAGATTTTGGTGACCATGATTTTGCCAAAGGCCCACAGAGGGAATTTGGTTAATAATATTTTATTAACTGACAACAGGTATAAACAGAATTTCCATAGGATTTGAAAGATCAACTGAAACAAAGTTCAAAGCCACTAAACAAACAGTTTTCAATGTTACATACCACTCTGCCAACTTCTGGATGTGTTCTTCCTCATCATTGCATGCAATCCAGATTCGGCTAGCAATATTCAATCCAAGCTCAAAGTTACTGTCCACATCGGGTAAAACATTGACCAGTGCATGTAAACACTGTAAGAAAAATAATAATGCAAGCCAGTAATGTAACACCATCTGAATGTATAGTTAAATAAAACAAACATCTGAATGTATAGTATGTGACATAAATAAATCAAGAACATTCATTGCAATAATGTTTGCTGTGGGATTAAGACATTTGTAATTAAAATTATGGTATATTTTATTGCCAACTTTAATGTTTTTGTAACTATATTTAATTTGATAAATTTGATAAATTAACACATGTCTTTTACAAGCTTATAAAAGATTTGTAGAGCAACAGGTGGTTACAAATAAAATTTTAAAAACTTGGGTACATCAACATAAACCTTGCTTAAATTATTAATTTACAGCAAAACTAATGTGTTTCTGATCATCTTAAGGGGCTGTCCATAATTTTGAAGATTTTCACGAGCGTACAAACCGTACACTTTTGACCACTCCCTCCCCCCCCCCCCTCTAAAAGTGTACATCCCCAAATGAAAGTGTAGCTGGCCCCTTAACACCCCCCCCCCCCCACACGTACAGTTTGTACGCTCATTAAAATCTTGAAAATCATGGAAGGCCCCAAAGTATTTTAGTAGTTTCAAATGTATTTTATGCAAAATAAAAATGGAAATATCTTTGAGAACTAGAGTCTGTGCCTTTAAAAAAATAGTTTAATTAGCCTCCGAGAATTAAAAAAATTTGAAACACCACATCCCCCCCAAAATCAGGTAACCCATGTTCTTTTCATAACCGTTATAACCATATAAAATTTATCTTAAATTTAAAATGCTAACAAAAATTGGGTTACACATCATTCAATATGTGCAAACAACATGGTAATTCCACTATTTTTCAGACACCTGTTATTGCTGTTTCATTATTTGTATTCAGTTCCAATTTTTAAAATAGTTTTTTGAGCTTTTGTGTCCTAAACAAAGTCATACCGACCTGTAATGATGCATCTCTAACAACCGAACAGGGAGATTGTAGACCTTCCAGAAGAACAATTATCTCCCCTTCTGACACCTTGCCTGTTCCTGGACTGCCATCTGCACTCTCTGCCACTGCTAACATAGCCTCAACTGCTATCTGCTGAATTTTACCTGCCATGGTGCTCAGAACATTCAGTATCAGACTCAACAACTCCTTCCGTGGCAACAACTCTGGGTCATACTGTGAAAGGAACAAAATGCATATTGATTATAAAGTAGTAAAATCTACTTCAGTAGGTCAACTTTTTTAAGCAGCTAGCCTCCTGTCAAAAGAAATTACCGTAACAGTTGTATTTAATTCTGAACAAGCCACACGAAAAACAAAGTTTTTATTTCATAAATTGTTTAATAAAAAATAAATAAAATCAATGAAAACTTAATGAGTTAAAACAGGAAGGGAAAAAGAACATTTGTTTTCCCGAACCTCATCATATTCTTAACTATGGATATTTGGAAGTGCTTGATTGGGTGGTAAACATTCAGTGAGAACTCTCCTTAAAATTCCACAAATCAAACAAAATTAGAACAGAAGCTCTATGTTTGATTGATGAAAATATCTCCACTGTTGTTTTCAAAGAACTGCATAAATTACCTATACATGGCACTGGATTCACCATCTTTGATTCTGCTCCAATTGTCTCCAGGTGGAAATGAATTCTGTGTCTAGAATTGCCAAACAAACGTGCCCATGTCTGGCAAATGGTAATTTGGGAACTTGGTTGAGAAAGAGAGAAGGAAACCAAATGTCATCACATAAGCTACTCATACAAAAAATTATGGTGTGGGCATACAAAACCAAACTGCCAACCCTTCCACATGCAATCAATTCTAGAATCAGCCTTATTAAATGTTAAAAAAAACAAAATTCAACTTACCTCACTTCCCGCTGCTACAGCATCTCCATCATCGTTTTGGCAACTTCTCATCTTGGAATGACTTGAAATTAGCTCCAGAGCCAGGGAACAGATTTTGGTATCTCCCATCACAGTCTGACCTCCATCCAACAACACACACCGTATTAAATAATAAACAAAGGCAAACGTGTAGCCAGGTAAAAGTGACATGTCTTTGGAAGAGTCCCCACTTTCCAGGCAGTCACTGACACCAGTTTGTTGAGCTAGCGTGACCACAATACGTGAGGATTGTACTGCCTCGCTTTCTTGAGTCCACCCTGGGTCGATCTCGCATAAAGGATGCATGAGTCGTAAAGTGCCATTGCTCACCATCAAACCTGCAAAACAAATTATTTACTCATGGGATTACTAAAATAATTTGAAAGTAAAATCACAGCAGGATAATTTGCACAATAATTTATCTTAAGAGACCACAAGATAAGGGTGTGGGCATTAAGGTTAGAAACAAGTCAATATATGAAGAAATAAAAAATACTTTGAGGGTGAAATGAGGTCAGGTCAGGTCAGGTCATAGGGTTTTACGTGCACATTCAGAATAAGCTGTTGTAGCGCATGCCTGTCATGACAGGAAAGGTGGGGGGGGGGGAGAGGGGAGGGGGAAAGGAAGAGAGAGAGGAGGGACTACCTGCACTGGGAGCACCAGCAGCCCGACTAATGTCGGTAGGTGGGGGTGGTGGTGGTGGGGTGGGGGGGGGGGGGGGGGGGGGGGGGAGAGGAGAGGAGAGGTGTGAAATGAGGTCAAAATAAACTATATAAATCAATCAATTACCAGAAATCTTACTGGTGGCAAGCCAGAAAAACAGCCCAAAACACCTCCAACAAAAACAACCTTCAACAATACAAGTATTTAGCTTTTAAAGGAAACTGCAGTTACTATAACAATACAACAGCACATTGTTTAATTATCAGCTATTACCCGGTAATAAGAAGTCAAAGTTACCGAGATATTTGTTTTCAAAAGCTGACTGTCCGAGCTGAACAAACACTGGGGCTACTGTAGGTGCAGCTAGAGGAGATTGTAACAGGGGAACCAGCAGTCGGCACATGTCCCTCATGTAGAAACAACTCGAGTACTGGTTGCTTTTCACGGCCACTGACAAAATACTGCATGCACACTGTATCTCCTTGTCAAACTGAATACAGAAAAATAATACATTTATAACAAAATGGTTAATAAACAAATATACTGCCTTGAACGAATGAAATTGGTTTTATAATTTAAAAAATATAAACACCATAAAAATGTGAAAATACTGAATGTAATCTACTATATATATATATATATATATATATATAAATAAAAGTCAGGCACAGTTCAGATTTGTTATATTTCTGGGGAGAAATCTCTCTCTAGTATTGTTAAGTGTATGGACAAAGTCTCGTTATAAAAGCAAGACATCATATTTTACAATCTTTATCAGTTGTATGACACTACTGGTTGGGTCAGGGAAAAAAACCTGCAAGTCCACTGATGAGGCTAGATCCCACAACCCTTTGCACCATAGTAAAATGCCATAGCATAATAAAATAGAGTAATACCCCTCGCAGTCTGTTCCTGGTCTGAGCCTCTCTCTCTTTCTGAGCCTGTAGAAGTTCTTCCTGCTTCTTCGTCAACTTGGGCATGTCTTCCTTCTTGCCCATCTTCTTTTCCTGAAGCCGAAATATGAAAACAAGATATTATATAACAAAATGATCGGCCCTAACCTTCTCCCTCATTCAGACTTTATCACTGTCTGGATAGACTGAATGAATGTTTATTGACACCCCAGCATAAAAAATACATTGGCTTTTATTGGGTGTTTGAATAAATGAAGAACTGTCAAACTTTGTGTTCTCCAACATGTGTAAAAGATACACAAAATTGTGGGTGCATGTATGTGAGTGCATGTGTGCAGATAAAAAAATGCCATTGCACATAAACAAAAACACGAAAACTGCAGTCACATGAAAAAATAGCAGGTTACCAAAGAGAACAAAAAGAAAACGATTTTCAAAGAGCGCTAAAATTTACAATCCCTTCTGTATATGTCTGTACATGTGTATGCATAAACCTACAGTCCGAAAACAAGAAACTAGACTTGTTACAAACCTTTCTCAGCTCAACCTCAGCCATTTGCTCTGCATAGGAATACAACTTGTTTTCTCGCCTCACATTTTTGTCTTGCGTTTCCGATTTCTTTGCACTGAAAATTAATTTGTTTTAGAATCATTTGTCTTACCTATTAATGATAAGAAATGAGTTTTATCTTAATGGTTAAGTTATTGGCAACAAATGTTTTGCACTTGTTGATGTATGTACTTGACAAGAAAATCCCAGAACACAATTCAATATTGTAAAATATTAGACAAATTTATTAATTACTAAAATAGAATACCCTGGACACAAATGAAGATTCTAGCTAATGACTTGCTGTTGAGACCAGTCTATTGTAACGGGAAAATGCTCAAAGGTTGCGATGTCAGGTTATGTATGAATAGAAAAAACTAATTATATATAGAGGTTATTACCAGAGTGCTTATCATTATCATCAATATCATATATTAGGAATAAATACTTTATCATGCGAACCTCTGGCTAACTCCCTGAAACTCTTAACTATATCGTTGTCCCTTTCAAGTTCGAGTATATAATAATATATATATATATATATATTTATTTCCATTCTGATCTATCATAAAAATGATTCTAGAAATTAACATAATAGATCTATTTAAAGAAGGGAATACCCTTTTAGCTCAAATAACCTTGGTGATTAGCCAAACACTATAACTAAAAAAATATATATTCACCTTTCCAAGATTGACTTGTCATAGAGCTCTCCGTCGGGAGTGCAGAAGATGGCGAAGTCTACCTTAGTGATGTTGGTGTAGTCGGGTTTGTCCAGGAGAGATTTGACGTAAATCATGATCAACTTGAGCACCTCGTCTGGTGACACTACAACTAGCATGCCCAGAGTGTTACACACAGTCTGCAAGGTAGACAAAGAGCTTATAAAGTAATCATAACAATTGTATAAAGTAATCATAACAATTGTATAAAGTAATCATAATAATTGTATAAAGTAATCATAATAATTGTATTTTCAAATATGGCTGTTTCAGTATTAACAAGAAAGAAATGTTTTATTTAACGATGCACTCAATACATTTTATTTATGGTTATATGGCGTCAGACATATGGTTAAGGACCACACAGATTTTGAGAGGAAACCCGCTGTCGCCACTACATGGGCTACTCTTTCCGATTAGCAGCAATGGATCTTTCATTTGCGCTTCCCACAGGCAGGATAGCACAAACCATGGCCTTTGTTGAACCAGTTATGGATCACTGGCCGGTGCAAGTGGTTTACACCTCCCCATTGAGCCTTGCGGAGCACTCACTCAGGGTTTGGAGTCGGTATCTGGATTAAAAATCCCATGGTTCGACTGGTATCCGAACCCAGTACCTACCAGCCTGTAGACTGATGGCCCAACCACGACGCCACCGAGGCCGGTCAGTATTAACAGACAGAGATGAAAGTGAGATACAAACAAAAAATACAGAAATTTTAATATTGGTGTTGGAGAACTAAAATTGGTCCTAGGGTTCGGGTTGCACAATGGTCTGAAATGGCGACCCCCCATTCAGAATGTATGCAAAGTATGAGCCGAAACCATATCGGAAGTTTTGTATGGATAATATGAATATTTTTGGATAACAGCAGAAAACTCAGAAACTTTGTATGAACAATGGAAAATCTGAAGTTCTGGAAAATGCTCATCTCTACTAACATAGGAGGAAAATGCCTTTTTTCTTTCTTTTTTTTTAAGGTCAAGCTAAGTTTTACATACCTGGTTGAACAGAGAAAATTTTGCCAAAATATCTATTAACCTTCAAAAATTGCAGAAACACAGTTACTTCTATCAAAATATCAATTATTACTTAAAATTATTTCATCAAATTAAAATAAAATTTGTGTCAAACAAAGGTGAATTCGGTTATATATCTTAACGTTGAAATAACTGAACCAACAAGTTCAAGATATTAATAGATCGAAATAAGCATAATTGTTGTGATGAAAATTCTGTCAAAGGAAGATTTCCCCAACCTTCTGGATATCCAGGGTTAGTGATGTGTCTTTACCTCTGTGAGTTTTTCTCCAGTTTTTATGTGTTTCAGACAGGCACTGGTGTGGGAGCGAACAAAATTTGCTGGATCCAGATTTAGCTTTCTCAAGATATCAATCCAAGCTGAGTTGTTGGCAAAACCTGAAAAACACATGATTAGCAATATATGTTGTGTGATCATTTTAAAAATCATTTAAAAAGAAGAAGAAGTTTGTTTTGTTTAATGACACCACTAGAGCACACTGATTTATTAATCATCGGCAACTGGATGTCAAACATTTGGTAATTTGGACAAACAGTCTTAGAGAGGAAACCCGTTCAATTTTCCAGTAGTAGCAAGGGATCTTTTGTATGCACCATCCCACAGATAATGATATCAGATACCATGGCCTTTGATATACCAGTCGTGGTGCACTTGCTGGAACGAGAAATAGCCCAAGGGGCCCACCGACTTTAAAGGATTTGTGAACAGCGTCTAAATATTGTAACTGTGTAAATATATGATGCCAAATATGACTAAAAAAATAATTTACAAAATATATAAAAATTATTTCACTACTTAAAAGCAGTACAATTCGTAATTCTGACATCGTTGGGAAATATGCATATTTTACCGGCAAAGATCGGCAATTTCCGTGATGACGTCAGAGACGCTGTCCAACCGTGAACCGCTATTCAGTAGCCTATTGTTTGCCATTACAAAAGCGTGCTTTCTTCGAACAACACTGAGTTAAATTACGGAATTATCCTTTATAATATGGTTTATTGTGTGGCATGGGGATGTCAAAACCAATCAAAAAAGGGATCAGGAATCAGCTTTTTTAGGTTTCCGCCAGAAGGTGATTCTAGAAGGAACATTTGGATCCATCGGTGTCAGAGAGGTGAGAAGGGATGGACACCAAAATGTACAAGTCGGTTGTGTTCGGCACATTTCGAAAAGGATGCTTTCGCTCGGGACCCGGTTGAAATGGCTAAGATGGAATACAGCAATGCAAGAATCTCGTTAAAAGGCACTGCTGTCCCGACTATATTTACCAACAGGGAGTTTGTTGAAAATTCGGTAGAGATGCCGATTCGCCGCCCTAGGTCCGCTTTTCAGAAAAGACGCAATGCCGAGGTAAAACATTCATTAGGCCCTAGCCAAATGACTTCCACCAAATAGTTTTACAACCAGCAAACGTATTTATAATATATATATATATATATATATATATATATATATATATATATGGGTACTTGTTTTTTGGCTAAAAACCCTCCCCTAAAATAAAACAAATAAAATCCCCATGTCCAAATAGCACGATCCTGTACCGTAAAACATATCGCCATACATTGTATTTTCGCAAAATGCATTCTAAGCGAAAATTTCTGACATCCCATTACAAGATTGTGGAAAAACAGTACATTTCTTTTTTTTTATAGAAATACGATAATTTACTGCAACAAAATATACATGACATACATGGCCTTGTAGAAATAAGTAGTTAATAAGAACGTCATTAAAAAAAATTTAATAATAATTTCTACCAGTTTATGTTTCCAACACGGTTTTCCATACCGTCGTTGGTTTCGTGCTCGCTATCACTTTCATCTTCGCTCTCAACAGCTCGTTCGTGGGCCAAAGGCTCGAACTGGTACGGCTGTATGTCCAGGTAAAAGTTTTCTTCCCACCGTTTTGCCATTCAGAAATAATCGCGGAAATTAAAGTGAAACTAGCACACGCGTACGAACTGGCTTCTCACTTCCTCTGGCTGGCAGTAGCGTCTCTGACGTCAGCAGACCACGTGACAGACCAGCTCATTAAAAGTCGGGAAGGATTTGGTACTGCCTTATTATTTTGTTGTTTTAAGCTATTTACACTAAATTAAGAGTTAAAAAAAAAAAAAAATTGTTTTTAGACTTATAGTATGGCAATGCAGAACAAAATGACAACGTTTTGTGGTCTGTTCACAAATCCTTTAAAAAGAAAAACTGAAAACAAAAAAACGAAAAACAAAATTGAGACAGTACTCAGGTACATTGTAAATTGCGAAATACTCTTACCTGCAGACAAAATAATATTTAGTAAAATACAAAGTAAATTACTGACTGTTCCATTCCTCTAAACAAACATTCCCCCACCCATGTTTTCACAGTACAAAATGCAGATGAGTGATGTATCTTGTAACCTACCAATATAGGGATGATGTGCAATCTCAATAGTTCCCATGGCAATAGATTCTGCATCTTTGACATCAGCTTTCTCCACAGCACAAATCGTCAACAGAGCGTCAGCAATAATACGTGGCTGGATCACACTTCCTACGTCCGGTGAAACGCCATTTTCTTTAACATCGTCATCACCAGACTTGTTCCTTTCAAAATCTGCAAGCTAAAAAGAAAAAAAAAAAAAAAAAAAAAAAAAAAAAAAAAAGAAAAAAAAAAGAAGATAATTCATAAAGATATATATAATATACAGATGAATGATTACATTACTTTATTTCTAAAGCTCCAACTACAAGTATTTTTTTTTAGTAATTATGTACCATTTAGAATAGTTCATACACTTTATTTTGATTTGAAATCCTATCTTATTTAATTTCTAATCTACCTCACAATTTGTTTATATATTATTAATCTGTCAATTAAAGGCAAAAAGCCCCAGGACATTTCTAATGGGTGTCACAACATATGGACAAGAATGCAGTGGAATTAAATGTCTCACAATAAAATTCAGTGTTGCTACTAATTGCATGTTTATTGCGATGCATGTTAAAAATAACAATAATAATATAAAAAAACCCACTTAAAAAAACCCCACACACATTAAATTTGCTTTATTTAAAATTTAATATATTTTAATTTTGTTTTAAACAAGAATTGGAATGATCATTCACAGATGCAACTACAAACTAAGTTTTAAACAACTATGACTTAACGTTAGAGCTAAATGCAAAAGTTGATGCCATCATTGTGAGAATAGTAAATATCTGTAGTTCACCTATTAACTTTGTCAAGACAAGACAACACTCATCAAAACAGCTGACTATTTAAAGCTTTAAACTGTTAAGAAAGTTTGTTTTGCTTAATGACACCACTAGAGCACATTGATTTGTTAATCATCAGCTATTGGATGTCAAAAAATTTGGTAATTCTGACATATAGTCTTAGAGGAAACCTGCTACATTTTTCCCTTAGTAGCAAGGGATCTTTTATATGCACCATCCCATAGACAGGATAGAACATACCACAGCCTTTGGTACACCAGTCGTGGTGCACTGGATGGAACAAGAAATTGCTCAGCGGGCCCAATGACAGGGCTTGATCGTGGACCGACCGCGCAACAAGCAAGCACTTTACCACTGAACTACATCCTGCCCCAAACAGTCAAGAATGACTGGCCCTGTGCTTATAAAACATCTACAGTCTAGACACAATTTTAATGCCATGGCAACAACATACAAATTGTTTGTTTATGACTTCATTAGAGATCTGAGTCTAGACACAGGCCCTGGGCTAATCAGAAGCATTGATTTTCATTATTTCATCCCATTTTCAAAATGCTCATTGAAACAGTGTTTCATCTACTATATTAAAGTTATGAAAGAAATCAGTTATTCAGATACTATGCAAGTCATAAAAGAAAAGCTGAAAACATCATTCTTACTGTCTGTGTCTGCAGGATGGTTTTGAATTCTTCAATAAGTGAAAGACAAATGGTCGCTCCTCCCAGCAGGCTGAGAATACGATTAATACTGCTTCGAGTGTGTTTTCGAACACCCCACGATTTTCTTGTCAGGCAAAACACCAGAATTTTGTAGTAAGGCCTGCAATAAAACATAGAAACATGAACAGTTATCTCATTAAAACCTAAACCACTATCAGGGAATAGAAAAGAGGAGAACAGGAATCTTTGTTAATGACACTCTAATACAGTTTAAACAACAATTGCAAGGGATCCATCATTAATAATTGTGGTTCAAATCCTGTCAAAGCTGGCTCAAATTTTCATTCATCTTTCTCATCAATCACCTTCTGCCTATTATTCTCATTATCTTAATATAAAAAACTTTCCAATTTCTCCCATGATTTTAATCCGTTTCAACCCTTTCTGTCAGTTTCCTCCGATTCTTGTCTTCTGAGCTGTCCATACCATCGCCTACCTGTGTGAATTTACTCCATGGGTGCAGTCTCTGTGTATTTCCCTGCACCCACCTTGCATTCTTGTCCTCTGCCACGGCACTAAAAACTGCTGGTAGTAGGGGTGTATAGTGCCTCTTAACAATGCAAGAAGTAATTACTGAACACTCCCTGAAGTGGTCAGACTAAGCGCACAGCTGAAATGAAAGCTCATGGGGAATGGCAGGTATGTGGCACAAATAGCCACAAGAGACAAGCACCTGTCAGTTAGAGAGACAAGGACTGGGATGTGGAGACGGATAGCAAAAGAATTTGAAAGATAGGAGTTGCCAAATTGGGAAGAAGTGAGATAGAATTCAAAGAAGAGAAAGAAAAGGGGGCAGCGGGATTAAAAAAAAACAAAAAAAACAAACAAAACAATTTTTTAAATAATTGTGCAATTAGGTCTAGAATGAGAGAAGAAACCCACCGACATATGGCACCTCAATCAAGTGCTCTACCATGGAGGAACATCCCATTCCCAAAACAAAGAAAACACAATTTACTATACCTCGATACAGATTCTGTCATCAACTGGGGAAACTCTAGAATAAGTCGCTCAGAAAGAGTCACCAAGTTTTGAAGAGCTAAAATTTAAATAAAAGTTTTATTAAAATTTAATTATAAATATTTCAAGGTATGCTATCAATTCATTCTTATATGTAGATAATGAATATCTAAGTTCTGGGATGTCATTATATAAATACTACTTTCTCTCTCTCTTCTTTTTAATGACCAAGTGTCATGAAATTTGGAATATTTTGTAATACAAATCAGGATATATAGAGAACTTGATAAAGGACAATAAATTCTGAAAACTTTGCAGGGTCTCGAAATGTAGGGGATTCCTTTTAGAATTATAAAGAAAGAAAGAAATGTTTTATTTAATGATGCACTCAACACATTTTATTTACGGTTATATGGCGTCAGACATATGGTTAAGGACCACACAGATTTTGAGAGGAAACCCGCTGTCACCACTTCATGGGCTACTCTTTCCGATTAGCAGCAAGGGGGATGTTTTATTTGTGCTTCCCACAGGCAGGATAGCACAAACCATGGCCTTTGTTGAACCAGTTATGGATCACTGGTCGGTGCAAGTGGTTTACACCTACCCTTTGAGCCTTGTGGAGCTTTTAGAATTATGTCGCACAAACCATAAATCTTTCCGAATCAGTGTGATGAATATCCATAGGTGCCACTATAAACCAAGTTTCATTGATCTGGGACTTATAGTTTGTGAGAAGATAATCGAAATACAAAACTTTAAAGTTAAATTTTAACACCGATGATGACGCCATTAGAAAAGCAATATCTGTATCTCACCTTCTTGCTTTGTCAAGGTGAGACTACAATGATAAGATAAGTTTTCAGGAAGTTTTAAGATCCAGAATTGTGGATACATATGGATGATTTTCATGTCTGACAGTGGAAAAAATTAATTCAACATAGTAAAATAACAGATGTTTTTCAAGTATTGAATTAGGAAAAAATCCATTCAAACTAAAAAAAATTATGAAACTACTTACATATAACTAAGTTTTTAATTGCAATAATAAAAATGTTCAGAGGAAGAAACACTTACTTTCATCAGAAGCCTGAGACATAAACTTCATGTTGTTCAGCAACTGTTTCTTTTCATCCAGCACTGTACTCCAGAATGATGAAAGCTTTGATTCTAAAAAAACAACAACAACAAAAAAACTTCATTTTTGAAATACATCATAAAAACATAACTGATTATAAGACAATCTATATGTAACATCAGTTGTAGACCAGAATTCCATGGAATTAAATGGCTCATCTACTACAAGCCTTTTCGACACACTGTAATGAACATCCATAGGTGCAATTATAAACCTAAGGTCGATGACAGTCACGCTTCGCAACCTTGTTTTGGCTACGTACACAATAAATATAACATATCTTAATGTAATTTCACTTGAAATCCTATTTCGTAAAAGGTACAATTTGTTAATCACAAGATTTTCTGCAAACACATTCAGGTGCATTAGTAATGTTCAAACAAAAACATTTCAATAGCAATTTTGCTAGTGTTTTTAAAACTGAAACGTCATGTATTTAGTTTATAGTTATTGTAAGGATATGCAAAGTGATGTCATTGGAATACTGATGTCATTCAAATTCAAAATTAAGTATAATTACAATGGTTTGCCACATTAAAATAAAAACTGGTCTACTAAACTTGACCCCTGTCAAAATTCTATAACAAGCAGACAATGCTGTTTACAGATTGGTATATTTTTATTTTTCATAATTCTGGACAAAATATTATGTTTAAGTTGTAAAACATGAAAGAAATAAAAAGTACCTTTTGTCAAATATATCAAATCACAAAATTACCATTGGATATGTTTTATTTATTGTGTACGAAGCCAAAACAAAGGACCGGCCTTGGTGACGTCGTGGTTATGCCATCGGTCTACAGGCTGCCTGCGGGAAACGCAAATAAAAGATCCCTTGCTGCTAATCAGAAAGAGTAGCCCATGCAGTGGCGACAGCGGGTTTCCTCTCAAAATCTGTGTGGTCCTTAACCATATGTCTGACGCCATATAACCGTAAATAAAATGTGTTGAGTGCGTCTTTAAATAAAAACATTTCTATTTTTCCAAAACAAGGGTGTGATAAGTGACTGTCATCAACCTTAGGACTTAATAGTTTGTGACAAACTATCTAAACAAAACTTTAATAAATTATGTAGGTGAATTAAAGCGAGTGTAAAGGTTTTCATGACCTATATTATGTTTTTAATAACAGGGCTCTCGATAACAGGCAACACAGTGACTCAAGCTCGTCATGTACTCAACCAAAACAGAAATGTTTGACTATTTTCATGCTCACCTTGCACAGAGTCACTTTAAAGGGAATTTATTGTTGATTTCTGTAACTGCTGTCCTCATTTGAAATCTGGAACTTTTATTAGAACAGTAATGGATTGCTCTTCTGCTAATATTTTAATGTGTACCTGTATCAATATCAACCAATGAGAGTCTGACTAGAATGTTTGCTGCGGAGATGGCCTCGGTAACAAGTTGTGACTGACTCGGTTGTTTACTGGCTTTCTCCACTGTCTGAATGAGGATAGGCAGAACTTCAGAAGCCTGGAGCAGAGTATCACCTACAAACAGAAAACAAGACAAATCAGTCACCCTGGGCAACTAGTCCGTATTGATCAAAAATGAAATAAAGAATTTAAATTTTAAATGGTAAATATCTCATTATAAAAAAAAGGTCATAAACATAAGTGTACAAAAGATTACATTTAATACAGAGAGACAAATGATATAAATAGCCACAAAAAGGAAGCGAAATGTTTAAGACTAATACATACCATGAAATGATGCATTCATGCAAAGGATGTATGCATTTCGCACAGCAGATGTTGAAGTTTTCAGAGATATTCCTTTCTGAAAAACAGTACCAACCAAATGAATAAAGTATACATAGAGATACTACAATCACATGTCAAAATCATGTATGAAACTCTTCAGTCACTGAGCATGCTACTTGCAAAAGCCTTTATGTCAAATCATAAATTATTTGTTTTTCATGATAAACTCACCTTGAACCACTGGATCAGCTTCTCTGGAACGTGGGTGTAGAACTTTGTACACCAGAGTGACAGCATGGCCAGTGTGTGTACCAGAGTACCCTCATGTACTGAAAATAACAACACACATAACTCAAGACAAGCATTTTGAAAGTACTGCTAAAGTCATACATGTCCCTTACCAGGCTTAACAAATGTTCGTATCTCCCCAATTCAATGGGCCATAACATAAATTGGTAAATTGCCAGGAAATTCAAATTCGATCTCTATGTGTATATGATGAGGCTGTACCGAACATTTCAGCTCAATATCTTGGGGATTGCGAAAAAACAAATCCAGTGAACTATATGATGAACAGATGGACAAACAGATAGGAAGAAGGACGGAAACAAAATCTATGGTCCCCTCTGGTTCGCCCGGTAGGGGACTAATAAGAAAGAAAAAAAAGTAGGAGCAAGGTCAATGCACACACCACAATTGTGTTATGTGTTGCAAATAAAACATTCAACTTCAATTAACTCAGTGATGTATGTACAGTTTTTGTCAGTCAAACTAAATGCAGGATTAGTACAGCTGTTCCAATGAAAAGTAATAGCTTTCAAATAACAACAATGACAAAAATTAATGAAAATCTTTTGATAAAATTGTATGAAAATCAAATTCTATCAATAAAAGATGACAAATGAAAGCGACTAGTCCATAAAATGCTTGGTTAGTGTCAAGCTATCTGTACTTGTTTCTAGAAATTAAAATGCTTCAGACACTTTTCGTTTTCATTGTCTAGAAAATAAATAATGTCATGGATGGGGCCCTGGATTGAAACACCAGCCACTAACATTATTAATACATTTAAAGAATAGCCTTCAAAATGTTTTACTTTGTTATACCCAACAGAAACACTACATAATACAATGAATGACACATTGCTGACTTTATTGTAGGGTCTCTTTAAAAGGAGGGGCGATATGTAGCCCAGTGGTAAAGCGTTTGCTAGATACCCAGTCGGTCTAGGATCGATCCCCGTCAGAGGACCCATTGGGGTATTTCTCGTTCCCTATGTACCACCCTGTCTGTGAGATGATGCATATAAAAGATCCCTTGCTGCAAATCGAAAAGAGTAGCCGATGAAGTGGCGAAAGCAGGTTTCCTCTCTCAATATCTATGTGGTCTGTAACCATATGTCTGATGCCATATAACTGTAAATAAAATGTGTTGAATGTGTCGTTAAAACATTTCTTTCTTTCTTTCTTTAAAAGGACTGAAGCGACATACCTTCCTGCTGCAGAGTTGGGAGGAAGAGCTCGGTGACTGTAGTGCTGAGATTCTGTAGTGACGTAGTACCACTGACGGTGTTGTAGAACAAGTTACCAATCGCCTGCAGGACACAAACCTTCTGATCGGTCAGCGTCAGCTTCACTTCAGACCCTGAAAGACACAAGTTACAAGAAATTAAGTAACACAGTGTTGGGGAAAACCAATATATTACTCAGTGCTCACACTGGAAAGAATTTAATCTTAGCTAATTTTTAAATATTTTCTTAAAAACGGTTAAAAGTTTCTCAGTTCAAACAAAACATTTTCTTAACTCGATATTAAATGTTGTAGCCATTTTTACTTAAAAAATTAGTACTTAGCTAAAATGGCAATATACAATTTATTGTCCTTGATTATGGACTACCAATTTGTTTTAATTTGCTTCTGACAAACAACAGCTAAAAAAAAGTCTTTAACATTTTCTTAAATGAAAGCTATAGTATACCACTTCTTTACAACAACACCACTAAAATAAATAACACTAAATCATATTACGCACCGCCCAGTACTCCAAACACGTGTGAAATCATCTGTTCTATGGCGCCTGGATCACTGCATTGACTAGCCAGATTCTTCACAGCCTGAAGTGCCTCTTTCTTTGTCGTCTCGTCTTTCGAGCAAAGTTGAACTGAAGTACAACACCCATGTTACCCGTAGTTACATAAAAAATTTCAGATAACAGTAAAAAAAATATGCCACAGCACAAAATGACTAAAAATTATACCCATATTTCTGTACACTTAAATTATATTAATTTATTTTTTAATTTAAACCAGTAATTAGGTCATCACAGTATAAAATATAGTTTGTGTGTGAAAAAAGTGTTGGATATTTCTATTAAAAACTGAAAATCCAATAAATAAAACTGACATTTCCTCAAGTTACTATGTACATAAAATAATTTTTAAAAAGACGAAAAACAATTCTGTCATAGACTTCAGGGCTGGCTTCGGCACTCATCAAATTTGTCAAATACTAATTTTAAAAACAAATGGCGAATTTTATTTTAATTTGTCAAAATAATTTTAGGTAATTTTTCTAACAAACTATTAATAGGAAAATAACTGGGATTTTGCCATTTTTGAATTGTAATAGATAACTTGGTGAACTGTTCTGCTCACCCAGAGCTAGCCCTGGATATCCTAGCACTGCTAAGTTAACATTACTTGTTCAACATATGACAAACACAACACAATCAACACAAACAATCTAGTGATCTCACCTCCCAGTAACTTGATCAAGTCTGCTGTATACTGACTGAGATCTATCTTCAAACCCTTGATCAAGTACCCCACAGCTGAAAATAAAAACAAGCTGACCGTTATAATACTGCTTTTCTTCTTATCATTAATATCAGTTTTAATGAAGGTACATGTATTCTTTGAAAATATTTCATGACTAGAAAATAATATTGATATTGAAATTGTTATAGCCCCGTAATATATTTTCGAAAAAACAATTTAAAATATAAGTTACATAAAAGTAAAACATTGCATAATTGAAATAGCAAAGCTCTGATGTTAAATGGTAAATTTTTTGATCGGATAGTGAAAAGATATAAACCAATTCACTTATGTACTTTGTGGATAGGACACATTATTCCCTATAATATTTTGTAATTTAATTGAATAACTTCCCAGCCAGTAGAGCATATTACATAATTACTGAATAACAATGTTTTCCCTCAAACGTGCTTCAAACAATAAGGTTCTTTTACATGAGTTATTAAATTTCAGCAAGACAGTCTCTATAAACTGCTAATATTTGTAATGCCCAGTTAAACAATGAAAATATTTCAACTTACTTTCCAGGCATATTTCTGGACTTCTGAGCATAGATTTCTTGACAGCTGGTAGAATCAGATTTCGGAAATCATCATGGGTGCACTGCCTCAACAATTGTGAGCAACTTTCCTGTCAATATTAAAACATATATTAGTGTAATCTTTTGTTCATTCTACATTAATACATGTTGGACAATGCTTATTCACAATTTGTACTAAAAGAAATAAATATGTAACAAGCATTCTGAAAGTACTGCTAAAGCAATACATGTCCCCTAACGGAACCAACAAATTTTTGTATCTCCTAAATTTAAGGGCCATAACTCTGTGAAAAATGGGTAAATCGCCATAAAAGTCAAACATGATCTATAATAGTACATAAAGCTATATACAAAAGTTCATCTCAATATCTTCAGGCATTGCAAGAAAAGGTATGGAAAACAAAATTTTCACATCTCCTAAATTCAAGGGCTATAACTCTGTCAAATATTGATAAATCGCCATGAAATCATGTATATTTGAGGATCAGTGACTAATAAAAGTTACTGGATAAAATTATAAATTCATCTAATTTGGACAGTTTAGGATTTGAAGATATTATGTTAATTTGTAAATGCAGTTAAATCATTTATTTATCCATGCTGTTAAAGCCATCTGATTTCTTTATGAGTCATTGCACAAACATCAATTGAGAGTACAGCAAAACAAGATTATTTACAACTTAAATGAAAGATAATAAGGTAACAAAATTTATATTTATAATCAATCACCAAAGAGAACATCAGCCTTTTATTTTGTTACTACATATATCGAGTTCCAACTTTATCCCTTTCCATTTATTTTTGAACTTCCAATTCTACATCATGGACCATACACTAACTACTAAGACTTGTAGTCATTATATTTGTGTTGCTGGACTAGTCTCAAAACCTAAACAGGGAACAATTTTAAAACATTAAACAGTAGTTGCTAATAAATTTTCAATGTCAACTGACTGAAAATATTACTAATCATGATTTCAGAAACAAAATGTTCCCTGCTAATACGTTTGTCAGTGGTTACTGGTACTATTATATTGCATTACAATTAATATTCACCCCAATATTACACCAGCCTCTTTGGCAAAGTATTAAGCCATTAAAATTGGTAGAAGCTGAATTCGTATCCCAGTAGGTCTCCAACCTGGACAGTAGAGTTTGTGACTCTGTAATAAGGTGTTAAGCCATTGCACTAACTTATAATTTTTTTCTTCTAATTTTCATTATTATTCATATTTACCTAGTACTAGCACAACAGCAATGCTATACGACCCTGAGTTATAACCTCCACTGCAGAATTATCTCCCCTTGCCGGATGTATAACCTACACCCGTGCATGGGTAGACCGTATATCCTCGTTATCGATTCAAAGTCCGGAATGACTGAATCAAAAAAGACCTCCCTCGGGGTGGGTGGGAGGTAACGGTTGTTGTGCTAGTACTAGGTAAGTATGAATAATAATGAAAATTAGAAACAAATTTTCTAATAGTCTTATTCAACTTACCGTACTAGCACAACAACAATGCTATAACAGACGTGATATAACACCGTTAAAGCACGAGAACTTAACATTAAAGGAAGGAGGTAAGAAAACAAGGAGGACTTACCCATTCAACCAGTAGTGTTCGTCTCAAGTAATAATACATTGAAAAAGCAACCCACATCATACGAGGTATAAAATGTCTAAGTGACTTTTAAATTGAAGAACTACAACCCCAATTAAAAGTAAACCAAGTTAACAAGGTGAGGAAACCCGCACACCAAGTAATGGTAAAAGACACTCGACTGCCCCAGATAGTCAACCATCCACCTCCCACTCTCCAAACAGGAGGTGGAGAACTATCTCCCAGAAAGACTGCCGCTAGCGACCGAACGAAATAAGGGTCGCCCCCTACTCGTGGCCCTGCGCACCGAAACGACTTGCTGCCCTGCAATGACTGATTGAATCCGTCGAGTTCCGTCCAGACCAACAGCCATATCACGGAAATAAAACCGGTCAAACGTGTGTCGACCTTTCCAAAACCCCACTCATGACCTTGAAAATGTCCAAAGAATCATGGAAATTAAGGGAAGCAGAAATCGCCCGAATCTCATGAGGTCGAACAGAGAAATTCCGCAGAACATGATCACCCGCCTTCTCATATGCTAGTTTGATGGTTGCAGCAATCCATCTCGACAAAGCATTCTTCGTAATGTCTCCTGGTTGGCATGTGAAAGAGATAAACAGTCTCTTAGTGTTTTGCCGGAGATTTCTAGTACGCTCCAAATAGAATTTCAAAACCCGCACCGGACAAAGAAGTCTATCAGAATTATCCGCAAAAAGCGTACAAGATAAACACTGAATGATGGCCGGAGGAAACTCTTCCCCTGGCACCTGGTTCTTAGCCACGAAAACAGGATCAGTACGTAACGTAACTGACCCGTCCGTATTGTAATCCACCAAACCATGCAAAAAAGCATGAATCTCACTAATACGAAGGCAAACCCCGACAACCGCCAAGCATGAAGTCGGAAAACCTCCGGCTTCGGATGCCACTCTGTCCGATGCAGTCTCTAACTGAGCAGATCGGGTATCAACGGCAACCGCACCGGCTCCTGCACTAAAAGTGACAGGAGAGGAGGAAACCAGGCTTGAGCTGCCCAACTCGGGGCTATGAGCGTGCCAAGCAGAACCGGAGGGGGAAAGGCGTAAAAATCCAGTCCCGTCCAGTCCATGCTCAACGCATCGTACTCCAGTGCCAGTGGGTCTGGTACCGGCGATACAAACTCTGGCAACCGAGTGGCAAACATATCGAGTTGAGGACTCCCCCACAACTGAAGAACTCGATAAGCCACCGACCGGTGCAACATCCACTCCGTCTGAACCGGGGAACGATGACTCAAGCGTCTGAATCCAAGCCGCACGTTTGGTGACGATTGAGGACGCATGATGTGTTGGCAACAAAATTTGACAATAATAACAGTCCTGAAATCAAGCGCGACGCAATGCTTCCATCAACCATTCCAGAATCTCCAAAGCACGAACAAGGGAAGCATCAAAACAGGACAGGAGATTTGGTGTCTCCCTAGACACCGATCGGAAGAATGAGGCCCCAATGTATCACCAAATCCCAGCAACCATCCCACACTCGGGACAAATGCCATTGAAGCGGTGTGAACCACACATTCAGTGCCGCCAGCGACGTGATGGCTCAACAAAATTTGACAATGCTCCACCAGAAGACGTAACAGTCATGAAATGGAAGACAAGCGCGACGCACTGCTTCCAATCTCCCAATTGGGAATAAACCCCAATCGGAGAATCATGTCGATGAACTCCACGCCCAGGTTGATGTGACGACTCCTCTCTGAAGGAGTCCACCGACCCCTGAAAGATCTGTTGATCCAAAAGGTGGAACATGCACCAAATCGAACGCCCCATGAGGGAACAGCATCGGTAAATGGAATAACAACGTAAGAATTCAGCGGCTTCAGGTTTAGAATTGGTCAACTCTGGGCGAGAAAGTGGGTGTGAAGGAACGGCCTGGGACAAACTCGACACTTGTCTCCACTATTCGACGGACTCTTGGCAGGTAACCGGGGGGAGGAGAAGGGGAAAAACAAGGCCCCAATGGTATCACCCATCCCAGCTGAGGACCTATCCGTAAGCCCTCACACTCGCGACAAATGCCATTGATAAATGTCAAGTAAAGTCGATTTCTCAGGTTGAACCGTCTGAAGCCACAGCAGCAGGGACGAATTCAGTGCCGCCAGCGATTCGTGATGGCCTATCAACACCCGTCGCATGGTAGTGAGCGTGCGCACCGAAACACACAAAATGCTCCACCAAAGAAGACGTGCCTCGTGCGCCAAAGGCCGTTTCATGAAATTGTAGAAGTTGCGAAATTGCATCCGTCGGAAAAACCAAGAACGGGTATAATCGCTGTCTCCACAAAATTGGTTCATCAAGCACTGAACCTGGTGCCGACCCTTCCCCCGAACCACACACTGATTCGGAGGGAAAATCCTCTTACGAAGAAGAAATTTTCCAAACGACGCGCCATGCGCTGAGATAAGTGGGCAAAACAGAACGGTGCTGCAAACTGGCACTAAACCCCAGACTGGTGAGGCAATTGGGCCATGAAGTTCTCAAAAAGAGAAACATAGTCCCCCCGAGTCCGCCCCTGAGGGCGACCCGAAACCATCGACCCTGAACGAAAGTTCGATCACAGAACCTCTAACCCGATCTGCCAGGTCCGGATTGCCCAGACACAGGCGCACCCAAGAAAGCTGCAGTTTCCCTAATCCCTGCCGAAACAGACAACGGGACTGTGACGCCGCCAAAAAATCCTAACCAATTCTCAACCCAACGTACCAGGTGGATTATTGACGTAGCCACGCGACCTAAAAGTTTATGCACAGGCGCCCCAACAACAGAAGGTGAGTCGCACAAATGGCACCGTGAAGCGGACTTCATTCTAGAGCTAATCGACCCGACCAACCCTGCACAGAAGGACCGATAACCCTGCCCCCACAGAAGGACCGCTAACCCTGCCCCCATCAGCAAGATGGGAGTCGGAACTGAGAGACACAGTCGTTCCTGCCATGACTGCACTCCCTCCGACTGATGCCCCCGTTACAACTGTAACAGGCGCCGCCTCCACCGATGAAGGCAAAAGCAAATCCCCAGGTGGAACGGAGCCCAACCTGGAAGAAACCTTCCCTGCTTCAGCCGAAGCAGGGAGCAACAGCACCCCCACCGCGCCAAGCGGCGCTACGGGTTTACTGGTATCACCATGAAGATGGCGAACAGACGAGGAGGCGCCCTTGCGCCTACCACTTGTCCACGAGCTCTTTGAACTGGACACCGACTTGCCGACCGATGGCAAATCGGTATGGAGCATGACCCCGGAGGTTGCCACTGTGCTCCGCCCGTCCCATTCATGTCTAATCATCCTCTTACACTCAGCATCTTTTGACAGCTTCTTAGCCTTTCCCCACGTGGAGGGGGACCAATTTACACAGATATGACACAGGCATTCAAAACAACAAGAACAACATAACAAATGCTGATCAAACTGGGGCAGTCGTTTAAGACAACCCCCCTCGGCACACACAACCAACCGGTTGGAGCCCAAGGAAGCCGTGTCAGACATTAACCCCCTGTGTAAATCACCCAAAAGACCTTGTATGACAGAGTAAAACAAAATTACAAATTAATAAACAATTTAACAATTTGACAATTTTTTTACTACAGAACTCAAACACGACTGCAATGGAGGACTGCAGAATCAAAAACGAGGATATACGGTCTATCCATGCGCGGGTGTAGGTTATACATCCGGCAAGGGGAGATAATTCTGCAGTGGAGTTATAACTCAGGGTCGTATGGCATTGTGCTAGTACGTTAAGTTGAATAAGATTATTATCTTTCACAAAGGCTAATCACTAACCACTAATCTCTGTTGTGGCATGCCCCAGACACTGTGCTTAAACCCTAACTTAATATAATTATGCATGAAAATAGAAGTGAAATTAGTATCAAGTCTGCATAGTGTATACAGCACCTACCAGAATGTGAACAGGTGGTTTGGTTCTGCTAGCTAAAACCTGCTTCAAATACTGCTCGAGGAAAGCATTCTGTGAAAGAAAGAAAAATAAAAATTCAATATGTCTCGGGAGTCATGCATTAGAATGTGATATTATCACCCAAATTTCTCTATTTTAAGAGACTTTATCAAGGCTACAAACTCATTTAAGTGATATGGCTATTCACTGACATAAAATACTCTAAAAAAAAAAGAGAAAAAAGCCATTTATGAAAAAATTATCTTTATGTTATGTACCAGCTTCAGGCACAAATAAGAATTAGGTAATTATCACTATTGAGATGAAAGTACTTGCCGATTTTTAATCAGTAACACATTTCCACCAACTTTGATATGAATCTACAATCTTCAAATTGTGGTTGAATTACCATAAATATTGAAAATGCCTTCATGTCATTGTAATTCTAAACAATGCAGCACACAGTACTTTGAAGGAAGGAAATGTTTTATCTAACGACGCACTGAACACATTTTATTTATGGTTATATGGTCAGACATAATATTATGGTTAAGGACCACACAGGTATTGAGAGGAAAGCTGCTGTTGCCACTTCACTGGCTATTCTTTTCGATTAGCGGCAAGGGATCTTTTATATGAACCATCCCACAGACAGGATAGTACATACCACAGCCTTTGTTACACCAGTTGTGGAGCACTGGCTGGAACGAGAAATAGCCTAATGGGTCCACCGATGGGGATCGATCCTAGACCGACCTTACATCAAACGAACGCTTTACCACTGGGCTATGTCCCTCCCCACAGTATTTTGATGTCACTGGCCAATAAACCCGTCTATACCCATATGTCAGTGATTCTTTGCCCACCTTGTGTTTGTTTATTATCTCAGCTTCTTTCACCAGGGACAGATATTTCATGACCAGACCAATACAGGAAAAGTTAAACAGAGCTGGCTCTACCTCTACCAGTGCTGCAGTGTAATCTTTTACCGTCTCGGCAGACTAAAAATAAAAAACATAATTGACAGAAAAAATAAAAAGAGATGTATTAGGTTTACATCCATACTGATACAGATAAGAATTGCCCAAAAATACAGAATTGAAACATATTGTGTATTAAGAAATTTTCTAGAATTTTATTTCATTTTCCTGAACTATCTTAATTTCCACATGATAAAAGCAGTCACACAATATCATTCTATTAACTCTCATTTTGCATTACATGCAAACCAAAAGCCATGAGATGATCCAATTAAGCAATTACTATTCAGAAAATAAAAATAATATGTTGTTAAGGACATCTCTCCCAAGATGAATGAGAAACTGGTTAAAACATAATCAAATGACAGGGCAGATAAAATAGTGTTGGTACAAAAAATCTAAAATATAATATTAAATGTGTGCTAAACAAAACACATACATGAGACCAGATGTGTTTCATCTTCCTGAATGTTGATTGGTTAATTACGCTATTTCCAGCAGCAAGAGCTCCATAGATCAACAGTGTCTGTAAACCCACCTGAAATACAGAAACCAATGAAATAAATTTCAACATCAATGGAACACTACAATTAGACACTAACTTGTGGCATTCATATATTACAATTAAAATTCACAATGCACCTAACAGAATAGTTTGTTTTGGTTAACCAAGGACATTGATTTATTAATTATTGACTACTGAATGTCAGACATTTGTGAAGTTTGAAATATAGTCTTTGAGATGAAACCTGCTATATTTTTTCCATTAGTAGCAAGGGATCTTTTATTTTCACCATCCCACAGAGAGGATAAATGAAGGTTATTACCAGAGTGTTTTTCGGTATCATCAATATCATATATTAGGAATAAATATTGTATCATGTGAGCCTCTGGTGAGCATAATACATTATTTTTATTCCTAATATATGATACTGACGATACCGAAATACACAAGGGTAATAATCTTTTTATCATATAAGCTCAAGCTTAATACAACGTGTTTTTGTAAACTGTACACGCAACTTTAATTCCAGTCCGCCATTACTAGATATTCAAACGACGTAAGAATATGTGGTGCGGTGTATTTTTGAATGGAAATGACGTCAAACTCGAATGACGTCATTTTGGATATCCTTATATCAAAATAAAGTTATGCCTAAGGTTTTTTGTTTTCTGAATGCTGAACAGCTTTCAGTGTCAAATTGCCATTAAAATGTTTTTATTTGATGACTATGAATGCATACGTCAATCGTGGAGTGTCACCTAAGTACGTTTGCTTAAATGTCAATAAACCTAGTGCCTCGACCTCAACTAATTTACATCTAATTTGCAAAGTTATCAAATTCTTAAATTATGTGATCTGAAAAATATCACATACTTTGATTACACTGAAAATGTCAGATATTATATTACGGCCTTTAATACATGAGTCGTGGTGCATTCATTGGAATGAGAAATAAGACCAGTGAGTTCACAGATGAGGATTGATCCTAGACCAACAGCACATCAGATGAGTGCTCAAAGTTAGTATGTTTTGTTTAACAACACCACTAAAGCACATTGATTTATTAATCATCGGCTATTAGATGTCAAACATTTGGTCATTCTGACATGTAGTCATCACAGAAAACCTGTTACATTTTTCCATTAGCAGCAAGGGATCTTTTATATGCATTTTCCCACAGACAGGAAAGCACATACCACAGCCTCTAACCAGTTGCTGTGCACTGGTTCTAACAAGAAAAAGCCCCAATCAGTTCAATGGATCCACCGAGGTGGTTTGATCCTGTGACATTAGTTAACGAACACATTGCTTGTTTTCTTTTCTACCTACCAACATGCCCTATTCTTGATGCATAAAAGATGAGTAGGCTTGTATTTCGTATCAACGTTTTGTACCAAATACCGAGAGGCAAAATAAGGAGTATGTCGTTCCACAAAGTCGACCAACACACAACAATATATGGTAACCAAGCTTTCCTTTTTTTTTTGCTTTTAATTTTTTGGGGTTATTTTAAGGGTGTGGTACCGCACAGCCAACCTCCTCTAATTTCTACACAGCGAGAACACTGATTGTAAAATCCAGATTGTATCCATTTATAAATGTTTGTTTTAGACTACATACCTTTCTGTCTATAAAAGCTTTGTAGTATGTTTTGTTTAATGACAATACTAGAGCACATTGATTTAAGTAATCATCGGCTATTGGATGACAAACATTTAATAAATCTTCAGAGAAAACGTGCACATTTTTCTATTAATAACAACAAATCTTTTATATACTTACCCAGACAGGACAGTACATTTGATATATAAGTCAATGGGTACTGAATGGTACAAGAAAAACCCCACTGAGAATAAGTCTACTCAGGAGATTTGATCCTGTGACCAAAGCACCTCAGGCAAGTGCACTACCAACGTAACTAGATCCCACCCATCTGTCTATGAATAGTTACTCAACAAAAATATGATATCTTTGAGCAAGCTGAAAGACACGGCTAAACAAACAAAAGCTTGTTAAAAAACACCTACTGTATTCTTTACAAATGCATACATAACACAATTACAAAATGATGTCTTACCATCTGTTTGAGCATGCTGGAAGACACTGTTGAACAAACAAACGCCTGTTTTAGACTGATGCATGTCCACGTTAGAGCAACCAAAGCTTCTCCAGATGAACTTCGACTGTGAACATGAAAACATTTGCTTTATTATAAAACATTTATTGAGTTAGTGAAATATTAGAAAAAACCCAGTGAAGGTATAGCTGAATTTTTTTTTTTAAATCCTGATTAGCAATATTTCTTCAAAATTAATTAGCAATTACTGTTTAATTTTTTAAAATGGTGTAACGATCTCTGAAACATGCACAGTGAATAGCGATGCGATACTGAACAATATGCTCCCTGAATAGTGTTAACTACCAGTGATCGATAAAAATAACTTCTTTTTTCAGCATAAAATACTAAAAAGTGCTATCTTCACATGCCTGGATAAGAAAACAAGTCATAGCACTCAATATAATTAAATTATTTCAACTACTTTCATATGCATAAACAATTTATTGTTTTGTAACCTGGAAATTCATTAATCTATAATGACACCAAAAAAAGTTATATTTTAAAATATGACATTTTATTTACTTCATTTCTGTCAATAACTTTAAAAATTACTTTCCATAATTACAGATATATGACCCAATGAAAGAAAGAAAGAAATGTTTTATTTAACGACGCACTCAACACATTTTATTTACGGTTATATGGCGTCAGACATATGGTTAAGGACCACACAGATTTTGAAAGGAAACCTGTTGTCGCCACTACATGGGCTACTCTTTCCAATTAGCAGCAAGGGATCTTTTATTTGCACTTCCCACAGGCAGGATAGAACAAACCATGGCCTTTGTTGAACCAGTTATGGATCACTGGTCCATGCAAGTGGTTTACACCTACCCATTGAGCCTTGCGGAGCACTCACTCAGGGTTTGGAGTCGGTATCTGGATTAAAAATCCCATGCCTCGACTGGGATCCAAACCCAGTACCTACCAGCCTGTAGACCGATGACCTAACCACGACGCCACCGAGACCGGTATGCCCCAATGAAGGAAGGAAGGAAATGGTTTATTTAATGACGCACTCAACACATTTTATTTACGGTTATATGGCGTCGGAATTTACGACACAGATATTGAGAGAGGAAACCTGCTATCGCCACTTCATGGGCTACTCTTTTCGATTAGCAGCAAGGGATCTTTTATATGTACAAATTTCATAGACAGGATATCACATACCTCGGCCTTTGATGTACCAATCACAGGGCACAATATTTCACGCGAACCGCCGTTCTGTTCGCGTGTCGGTTACGCAAAATTAAATTTACGCGAACCGCAAATCAGTTACGTCGTGAAATTAAAACTTGCAGACTTCACGATTACAGGTTTATTCATGCAGACATACTACTAGTATTCTGACAAATGTTTTACACCAATTTTTAGATACTTGATGTGCGAAAAACTAGTAGACAACGGTATATTGCCACGGTTGTGACTTGCGACGAAGGCTCAGAATAGAGACCAGCCAAACGTTTTAAAGAAATGTGCACGGACCGCTAAGGCGCCTAAATTATCTGCTGCTATTCTATATCTAAAGGAACATATGTAGACATAATATTGGATTGCCTATAATTTTACAAAGGTTGAAAACGGTTTTAATGTAAACAAAAATGCAAAAATGTCACAAAAGCTGAAAAATACTAACATCGCATAATGAGCTTTAAATAACAAACATTTGGAACGTCACTGTAGTATAGAAGTACCATCGATAAAATGAAAGTAGCATAGCCACCGCAAAATATCAGTGTCAAATTGTGGTCTTTATTATAAGATTTATTTTTATTAATTTAATCATGCACCAATGAGTAGCCTGTTTTATATGTCAGAGTAACTGGACATTTGTTGTTTGGGTTTTTGGTGGGGGTTTTAAATCTGCTGTATACTAAATTTTACATACTATCAGTGACAAATGGTGGCCTTTATTTGTTATTTATATATAACAAATTATTAGTCTAATCATGCACCAGTGAGTGACTGAGCGTTTTGCATTATTCTTCAGAGGATCCAGGGAATGGGCATTTTTCCTCCAAATGTATCTATTTTATTTCAGTACTGAGCTAATAGTGTTAACTTCAGCAAGTTGCACAGAGGTTCTAGAATACGGTGGCCCGATGCCCGAGGACAGTGTTTTTTAGATTCGGGCAACTAAAGATTACTTTTTGCGATCCCGATGGCAAGTAGTGAATAATAATAATAATAATAATAATAATAATAATAATTTACAACGCTACGATCGTACGAAAACAAAAGAAACATCTAGTCACTTCTTTCGATTTGCAAGCATTAAACTGTTTTATAAAACGTTTTCTTTTGTATTTTGTTTTAACTTAATGTTTGAGCTAAAAATTATGTATTTAAAATATAATTTCAACGTAACTTTGAGATAACCGAGCAGGTAATCCACAGGTTTACGCAAATATAATTAACGTAACAGAACAATTGGTTACCTAGGTAAAAACCACGTGAACCGACTCCCGGTTACCTCAGATTTCGAAATATTGTCCCCTGCAGTCATGGTGCACTGGCTGGAGCGAGAAATGGCCCAATTGGCTCACTGACGGGGATCTAGGTAAAAACCACGTGAACCGACTCCCGGTTACCTCAGATTTCGAAATATTGTCCCCTGCAGTCATGGTGCACTGGCTGGAGCGAGAAATGGCCCAATTGGCTCACTGACGGGGATCGATCCCAAACTGTCCGTGCATAAAGCGAGTGCTGTACCACTGGGCTACATCCCGCCCATACCCCAATGAGTTACTATTTATTTGAGAGCCATAGTAGTGATATTTTAAAAATATTTCACTATTATAGGGATTTACCCAGGCATTCTGCAGTACTTACCAAAAAAAAAGTACAAACTCATGTTAATAAATTTTTTATTAAAGGAGTATTATTATGAAAATTAAGCATTCTTCACTGGAAAGTTGTCTATCCAAAGTTCCTATATCAATATATATGCATTTCAATTATAGAAAAAGTGAAAAAAAAATACTCAATTACTTGTACTTATGGAGATGGCCATTTTTAAAAAAGTAATTTACTCCTTTATAAGTGGATGTGATGTGACTGTTGGGAATACATTACTTGACCTGCAGTATTCATAGCACGACACCGAAGCCACTAACAAAACAACAAAATAGATTCTGAAAATGATTTCTCGAGCAACGATTGTGGTGAATTTGTATGAAAAAACCTTCTTTTTGGGCAATATACTGCAGTCATTTCAGTTTGAGCCTGTATTTACATCTGCTGACAAACAAACTAGTGAGTAACAATGAGATGAGACATCCCCGTTTGTCAAATAAAGAGAGAAAAAAGTGTATGTGTATGTTACAGATAATGGTAAGATAGTGTAGCTAGACAACTGAACAGTACATGTTGGTGATTATGTGGCCACTGTGCCGTTATATGGTCTGAAATCCAATGTGTCAAAAAACATGTGGTACCAAATTATACAGTCCATCTGATTTGTAAGCTAATTTTTATGAATTTTAACATATTTAAAGAGGGTATGTTTTGCCCAAAATTGGGTACATTTTGGTTGAGTGATTTTTGGTATGGGTAGATTTTGTCCAGCTCCTTAAATCCCTGCTATGGAGCAAATGTATAAAAATTAAAGTATCTAATATTTAGTGTAATTTTAATACATAATTACCATGCTAGAACAATTTTCTTTTGCGCCTCAGCAAAGCTGTTGAGGGAAGACTGGATGCTCTTTAATGTTAGATCTGGATATTTCTCTGCAAGTGTTTGGACTAAATCTGACACAGCTTTCAGAGAGCGTCCATCTCGGTAACGGCCAAGAGACAACACAAGGTACTTTGATATCCCTTTAATGGCAGCATCTGGTAAAACTAAAATTAAAGAAATTTAAAACTATAAACTGTACTTCAAAGGGATCAAAATATAAAGCATATGATGGCGTTTTTATTTTTTTTAAATAGCAGGCCAAGAGAAACATTTCCTGCTAAGACAAAAAACTGTCTTCTGAACATAATATAGGCTTTCCAGACAGTTCGTCCTCTGGACGTTTCGTCCACCGTACAATTCATCCACATACAATTCGTCCACCCACCTCGGACAATTCGTCCACTCGATTACAACATTTATTAGACCAATAAATCTACAATGATATTTCTTAGCTATTGAAATGGTCAGTTATTTTTGTTTTGTGGTAAACTACTATAGTATATGAAACGAACTAAATTGTAGTGGCACTATCAGCTTGTTATTGTCTGTCTGTGTTCATTAAGGCCTAGAACTTTATTGATAGATCTATCTAGTTATTCAAATTGCTCTTCAGTTACACCTATAATTCTGACATACTATTTAAAAAACAAAGCTAGTATTAGTAACTAAAAAAATTTTTCGTCATTTATGTAAAAAATGCCATAACGTGACGTTATTTGAAGTAACCAACCAATAAACAACGATATTATCTCCATTTCGCTACTAACTTCCAGCCAAGTTTTAAATTTTATTATATTTTGTTTTATCCCACTGCCCTCTTTCTTTTCTCTTCTTTCACTGTCCACCTCCACATCCCAGTCCTTGTCTCTCCAACCGTGACAGGTGCTTGTGTCTTGTAGCTATCTGTGTCACACACCTGCCATTCCCCGTCAGCTTTTAGCTGTGGGCTTAGTCTGACCACTTCGGGGAGTGTTCAGTAGTTACTTCTGGCATTGTTAAGAGGCACTTAATTGTAACCACCAACTATGCACCCCGACTAGTTACTGGCAGTCGTTAGTGCCATAGGTCAGACCAGCTTAATTTGCGGCAGAGGACGAGGATGCCAGGTAGGTGCAGGGAAATACACAGAGACTGCACCCATGGAGGAAGTTCTAAATTTAACTACAAAGATTATAGTGGACGAATTGTCCAAGAACAATTTTTGGTTGTGGACGAATCATCTCAAGTTTAATAGTGGACAAATCGTCTGTGGACGAAACGTCCAGAGGACAAATCATCTGCATTTAGTTCCACACGTTTGTAATGCACAACATTTTGTTGCGTGACTGTGGTCTCTACACGAGGCCACACCACAAGAGCCAGTTTATCCCAAGTAGCACGTGCTACGGGCCCCGTTGTGAGTGTACATTTATTTTCCCCCTCCACTAAAAGGAATTGCAAAATATATATCCTTGGAAGGAAGCCCTGATGTTGTTTGTACTACACGCTCCGCAGATCTTTAAACCGGTTCTGATGGGTTTCTTTTTTTTAATGGGACGGTTTTCGATAGGTCGACGATGAATTTATTTTTTGAAGGACGACCTCAAATACACTATGTAATTTTATACAACTGTTGGAAAGTATTTGGTATTAAACAGTATTCATTTGTAATTTACCTGATTATTATTAATTATATTCTTTTCATACATCATATATTCAATATTGCATACCATTTGTTTGAACACAATCTTTAACGTCACGTAAAATGCGTATTCTTTCCTTGGTACTTGGGGTGGTCAATTTCTGGGCAAATGTTTTCAGGATTTCGGTATTTGGGGATGTTGTTGCCATTCTTACTGAAGCGTTAAACCATCAATTGGCGCTAAAACTGTGATATTCGAAAGCCACGTGTTCAGTCAAGAGATCGCACATTAATGCAATCCGCCATTTTTGTTGGTTGTGCAATCGGATAAGGGGCCATAATCACCACAGAGAGTATAAAATTATTTTACTTTTTATTACTTTTATTTTAATGAATTATTTACTGATAGCTTTGAGCAACATCATGATCGAATCAATAACATAAGTAAAATGCTAAAATTTAAATCTGCGTAAAAAAAATGACAAAAACATAAAACATTTTCGAAAGCGGAAGTAAACTCTTTTTATTAAGAAGATTGAAAATGTATGCACTCGAATCAAAATGCGAACCAAAACGAAAGTAGAATATTATTTAATTACATAATGATAAATATTTAGCAGGCCCATAGGGACGATATTTGAAATGATCTCCTGGAGGGGTACAAGCCACATTTTAATATTCAATTGATATATAGTATAATGCACACACAACCTGGGCGGGATTTAACTCAGTTGGAGTGTTCGCTTCAGGTGCTTGCGTCGCAGGTCGAACCACCTGGGTGGATCAATTCAACTGATTGTTTTTTTCTCATTCCAACCAGTGCACCACAACTGATCAAAGGCCGTGGTATGTGATTTCCTGTCTATGAAAAAGTGCCAATCTGATTAAAATTAGCTCTACTCAGCTACTGGTCTACCAGTGGAGCTAATTTTAATTCGATTGGAAAAGTGCATATAAACGATCCCTTGCTACGTTAGAAAAAATGTAGCCACTTTCCTCTGTTGACTACGAGCCAGAATTACCAAATGTTTGACATCCAATAGCCGATGATTAATTAATCCGTGTGCTCTAGTGGCGTCGTTAAACAAAACAAATGTCTTCACACACAACCTACACTCGGTGTTCTCGCTGCTCCATTTAAGCGGGGCGGCCCGCCTTGCTATTGTATTTTGCCGCCCTCCTTTCACGTTCTCCGCCCTCCTTTATTTTTCTGCACCCCTCTTTATTTTCCACACCCTACTATATTTTCCAGCACTTATCTCCGCTATTTCTAAATGCACACTTTTTTATACACATAAAAAAACCCCACAACGATCAGTCTGTCAGTCTGCCCACTGGACATTAAAGGGAAACAAGCCGCGTTGTGTACGAAAAAGCAACCTCCCCCTCCTCCCCCCCCCCCCCCCATTTTTTTTTTTTTGAAGGGTGTGGTGATGCGCGGGCAACCTCCTTTAATTTTCACCCAGCGAGAACACTGTGACCAGGGTAACATACACACACACACACACACACACACACACACACACACACACACACAAACCCGTACATTTTTGTTCTCAAGTTTCGCTGTTCCATCCCATTAAAATAAACCTCGGGCATAACGCAGTTTGAGGTTTATTTTAATGAACTATATATTCCAGCACTACCCCCCCCCACCCCCCCCCCCCCCCCCCCCCCCCGGTTCCTACTGACAAGTTCAGTAAAACGGATGAGCTGTTTTAATGCATGCGACTGTATTTAATTTCCTGTCCGAAATGTGTGTTAAAAGCAATCGTCCATTTGGGTTTGTCTTTCTTTTATCTTTTAAATGAAAGCGACCACGAAATGAACTTTAGGTACGGTGTAAGTTTGTCGGTTACATTCGATATTGTTTTTAACACTTTAATACACAAGACAAGACAAGACTTTATTTACACTCGGGCCGTTACACAACGGCATAGGAGGAATATATACATAAACATTTAGTTACATATACGTGACAAGATGGTTGACATTAAATACATTAATTACAATACATTCACAAACACATATACAAACACGGGTATCCAAGTACTTATAAACGAATAGCTTGTTAAACTTGTATATGATGCAGTGGATAATGATAATATTTTGTTAAATATATTTTGATGGTGTTTGTAGTCAAGGGCGTTTGAATTCATTAGTTATTATATTTATGAAATATGATAATTTCTTTAGGGTACTAATTCGTTTATTCTCCATTAGTTCTCTAAATTTATAAGTACTTGGTCGCGTATAATAATATGGGTGTAGCAACTGGACTCTTGAATTATGGACAAAATGGCAAATAAAAAGATAATGGAACTCGTCGCCTGAAAATAAAAACACACTTACATGTGTGTGTGTGTGTGTGTGTGTGTGTGTGTATGTGTATTAACACACAAACACACACACACACACACACACACACACACACATACATATATATATATATATGCGTGTGTGTGCGTGTGTGTATTAATTATACACACACACACACATGCGTGTATGTATGTGTGTATGTATGTATGTATGTATGTATGTATGTATGCATGTATGTATGTGTTGTTGTTACAGCATTGCTTTAATTACCTGCGTATCATGTGCACATTAACCCCAACAAGAATCATAATGATGACTGACACGATCAAACACAGGAGCACAAAGTTAGGTTTCGTGATGTTCATATACATTCCATCTACAATAATATAGAGAAAAGATGTACAAGAAAGGAAGAAGATATACATAGAAAAACAAAGCACACCTCTTACATAATGTGCAAATTCTATCTTCTATGAGTATGTTATTCCAACGTCCAATTTCAACGGGTAGGTAATGGTTAGACGTTCTAAATTTTAAGATTGTTGTCCACAGTTTTTCTGGTAGTTTATTGATATAGCTTTCGAAAAATAGTTGTTCTTTGTATAATCGGTAAGTGTTGCCTCTCGATGACAGTGATATGTTATTTTTCCATGTTTGTAAATACTGATCGCATTGTCTTTGTTTAATTTGTTGTAAGAGACAATTTACTGATATGAAAGATTGTCTTATCCAGATATCACCCATTCCCAAGTTATTCAGTGTGTTTTTAATAGTATTAATCCAGTTATAGTTAGTTCCGTTAGTAAGGTGGTCATTTAACATAATTTTGTATAAAAGAGTAGACAATTTTGATTGTTTTCCTGATATCAGTCGCACCCAGTGACATACCATTCTTCTATATATAGTTAACTCGACAGGCGTTCTCCCTAACTCTCCATAAATATTGGTGGTGTGTTCTTAACAGGTATGATGTGTTTTAGAAAGTTTATTTGTACAGAATTAAATATATCAACTTTTTCATATCCCCATATTTCGCATCCATATAATAAAACTGGCAGAACCATTGAGGATTTTAATGTATGTACTAAATTGAGCCTGTTACTTTATTCATCATTCCTATACTGACATATACATAATTACTTACCCCACCTCCTCTAAATTCCAGCTCCCCCCCCCCCCCCCCCACACACACACAGTAGTTACTACGACAGACGTTGGTGTAGTGGCCTCATTGAGTCATTAAACGTACTCTGAGTGGGAGCCGGTACCAGGGCGTGAACTCAGTACCTATCAGCTTTATGTCCGATAGTTTAATCACTACACCACTAAGGCCAGTGAGGCTTTATATGGGGCTGCCGTGTATGTAGTTTGTGTTCAGTAAAAAAGATGGCGGCGTCCATAATGGTTGTATTTATGGAATTAATCTTTGTAAGCAATATTTAGCTCGATGTGTGTTCGGTAGTCGACTGGACCTAAGCGCAAAAAGATCCTTGCAAAATGTGGCATCGTGTAAGTACTAAGAAGTTTAAGGCTGTTGGCAGTACAAATCAAAAGAGGTTAAATTGTCAGAACGATTGGAAAGTTTTTAAAATACCTTGATCGGTAGAGCTTCGCGGCATTCGATATTCTAGCCTTCGCAAGATAAAGCCGATATCTTATGACAGAAACCAGGGGCCTAATTCACTAAACTCTCGCAACTTTGCGATCTCACAGTGCAATGCTAAAAGACTTACAAAGAGGATGCGTTGCTGTCTAGCAGAGCCTAAGCGACCTTTGTGAATTCGGCCCCAGTTCTTAACTATTTCTCAATAGGCCTATAGTATAATGGGGATAATTTTTGTTTTTATGGATGCTAAAAATAAAATTTTATCATCCCCGGCGGGATTCGAACCCGCGACCTCTGGATTAGAAGTCCAGCGTGCTTTTTTTTTCTTTTCTTTTTTATTCGTGAAACTCAATATTTGATATATACATAAAATATACAAATAAAATTATAAAAAGATTCACACATATTCACTCACATACTCTCACATAGAACCACTCACGCATTTGCCACAAACGCACACACACATTCACACAAACACACGCAAACATTAAAAAAATTTGAGAGATATCGATCTAATAAGATAATGTTAAATTTTAAAAATAAATACTAAATCTAAAAATCAGTTTTCAAGTGGGTATTTGAAAACCAATTCATCATTATTTAGATCAAGAAAAATATTATTTTTTATATATTTATTAATAAATGCAGTATTGACGTAAATAATGCTGAAAAAACTTAACAATATTAATATTTACGCCCCTTGATTCCGCTATTACACTTTTCTTTCTACAACAATGGCCTTTTCACAGTCACTGTTATGGTTCCAACGGTCCAAGTCAATTCCTATTGCCGATAATGTTAACATGTACTAATACCATGCAACCTGTTCTGTCCATGCGTTGATCGTTGTGATGGGTAGACAGGATAGCACATACCACGGTCTTTGACCAGTTGTACATGTGGTGCACTGGTTGGAAGAATAAAAATCCAATAAGTTGAACGGATCCATCGAGGTGGTTCGATCCTACGACCTCGGACTAGCGCTCAATCGACTGAGCTAAATCCCCCCCCCCCCCGACTATTACAATTCAGGTGCTCCCCCAATGTTAATATAACATCTTCGCTATAATTTTGTGCCTGTATTTTAAATTCACTTAGTCTTAGCTGATTCTAGAATAGTTCTCAGTTAAATGCTAATTAAATCAGTTGTCTTTAAAAAAAAAGTCAAACTTTTCTTACGTATTCAAATATCAATACATCAGCATGGAACTTTTCTGTCTTCAAAA